>NC_079426.1:14708924-14909164 GCF_026213295.1 Gadus chalcogrammus | reverse complement strand
TGGTGATCTGCACTACTGCCTCAGCGCAGCTCCTATGTACTGTGTCTGTTAGATAAATACTGTCTCTTGCCATGGATGAGTGAGAGGGGAAACCTCCTCATGAGGATCAATAAGAGATGCATGACATACCTCACTTACTTTGAATGATGCATCCAATTATTACTGGTCGTGGTATCGTCAAGAGTTGCCTGATGCAGTTTTTATAGATTCTCTCTGGAAATTCAATTTTTAATCTCAGCATCGAGCGGTTGAAAAAAATATAGAAAACATAGAATTATGTTTTTGTGTACAGGAGATATTCCTCCTTTATTCGCCCATGCACTCTCTCCGTTTGGTTGCCAGAAGCACGTCTTTCATCCCTGGCCAAACACACTGTGCCAAATGGATGGGTGACATCAGATATAATTTTCTAGATAAACATCCATCAGCTCACAATGGACCTGATAAGTGACATCAAAAGGGATCAGCTCCCCCTCCTCTCTCAACTTGCAAACAAGTTTGTCGATTGAGTCCACATCTTTCGCTTTGAACAATTGGACGCAGCGTCGATTGATATCCGAGCTCATAGAGAAGAACATGATTTAATGACATAAGCCCAACGGTGCCAGGGGTGACAAATAAAGTAATGGCAGATCTTGTTTTGTTTTTTTGTTTTTTTGTTTGTAGGGCAAAGTATTTCCTGTCCGTAATAACAGATGGAGGTATGGGCAGATGGCAGGGGCGAATCACGGGTGACAACATAAAAGACAGGACTTGGGTTTCATGTTGCATCGGCTCAAGTATCGATCTCTTCAGCGTGGCTCTGAAAGATTGAATATGGTAAGGGAAATGGAGGAAACTACTGAGATAGAAATAAGGAGAAAGTGCACCTGACGATCATGTTTCTTTTATGTTGTTTGATGCAACATCCTAGGTGTTTTTTTGCATGCATTATTTTTCGTGGAAAGACAGATATATCTGGACCCCCTCGAATAACGAAATGGTTAAACTCAAGGGGTGTTCCTTCAATACTTAAACGTTTTTATTTTAAGCCAATCATTGCTTGTTAACATCTGCATTGTGAAACCTGTACCAGCCCTTCCATGTGCATTCGATTTATACAGAAAAAAGGGAAAAAGTCAGCGACGGGGATAGAGAGAGCGAGAGAAAGAGAGACAGGAGAAAGACAAAGAAAAATCGAGAGACAGAGAGAGAGAGAGAGAGAGAGAGGAGAGAGAGAGAGAGAGAGAGAGAGAGAGAGAGAGAGAGAGAGAGAGAGAGAGAGAGAGAGAGAGAGAGAGAGAGAGAGAGAGAGAAAGCAAGAGAGCGAGATAGCGAGCTAGAGAGATGGGGGGAAGATATAGAAGTAGGTCATAGAATGGCATGTACAGGTGTAACACAAAGATCCAGAAAGTTCCATAGGCGATTGAGTGAAAGAAGTGACAGTTGGAGGCTTAAACAAGGTGGAGGTGGAGGAGGAGCAGGTGACAAGACGCGAGGGAAATGTGTGGAGCGAGGAGCAAGTAGTTTCCAAAGAGGAAAAGGGATCATGGAAACAGATGGAAAGACATCTTGCTGTCAGACCGTTAACCGTCTACCATACATGATTAAACCACTGGTGATGGGGTTGTGAGGCATGATGGGTTGTGGTGTTCTCGAAGCCCTGTACAAAAGAAAGCCCATTTCCCCCTTCATCATAGAGCCCCATCCATATTAGATGAGCACATTTCAAATTCACAGAGCGAGGGAATCGCTCAAGTCACCAATATAGATGTTTCTATCCAAACACGGGTCTTCTTGCAATACGCCCGCTGGAAATGAAAGAAACCATTGTGAAACCACCTTTGTTTTTTTTATCTGGTTCTCTTGCAGCTATAGTTGATTTCAAAAAAATAAATGAGGTTATTCAAATCCTGCCAGATCATCAAACAGCTTTATCTCGTTTAAATTGTCCATTCAGCACAACACTGAATCAACTCAAATTACTCGAACCTCTGTAGACGTTCCTGAACAAGATATACTTTTTATCTGACTCTGTCCTTCCTAATTTATACAATTTTATATTGCAATTGTCTGCTTTCAAAAGAGTGTAAACTCTATCTCACATAGCCTGAAATATACCACCACAAAACAGCCCGAATGGTCGAGAGTTGGGGGTTCATATTAGTTAATAAAGTCATCAAAGTCATAACGTTAAAAAAAAAGAAACATAATAATCAGCTAATCCATTATCAGAGAGAGAATGCATATCCACGTATGGTTAAGCTCGATGTAAAATATCCTCCATTTAACATATTAAAGAATATTCAATGAGTTAATCAAGATGCTGTTTCATCCTCTCTGTGGGGGGGCTGACCTTACAGCACACTGTCAGTGGTACAAACAGTTGGCCTCCGTACAGAACCAATGCTGCGTGGGCGCCCGCATGTGTGTGTGTGGGCGCCGGCGTGTGTGTGTGCGTGCGTGCGTGCGTGTGAGACTACATCACAGTCAGGGCGAGTTCAGCGTGGATCCGGGAGTCTTGGATGTCTGACCTGGTCTAGGCAGCCCGGCTCCGGAGTGTGACAGGTGAAGTCCTCCAGCGCTCTCTGTGCGGAGGACTTGGCTCGGCGGGCGTGGGCCTGGACCTCCTCCTCTGCGTGCAGCTGCTCCAGCGTGGCCAGACACAGCTCCGCCAGAGATAGCCGCAGGCGCTGCAGCCGTCGCATGGACACCAATGTCAGGCCGGGACTCTGGGAAGGGCAGAGAGCACGGTTTAAAGCAAACACACACACACACACACACACACACACACACACACACACACACACACACACACACACACACACACACACACACACACACACACACACACACACACACACACACACACACACACACACAACTACGCACACACACGCATTACGATACACGCACACACAGACATGCATGTAAACGCGAAGACATCCATGCCATAACGGAGCTTGTCATCCATACCCACACATTCCACCACAAACACAGAGAAAAAGAAAGTCAGGTAAGAGTTTCTTAGGGTGAGACGTTTGCGACATTTGAAGCAACAGTGTATTTATAGCAGGAGCGGTGTCTTGGTTTGTAACTTTGAGATATGTTTTATCCTCCATGTCCAAGGCCTAGATGCCAGGCCACTACTTACATGCGACTGAATTCACATTCAGAAATGTTGGTGGTCATCACCTCCTAATTGACAAAAAGAAAACCTAACCCTAATAATTAACAGTATAGTATGGGAGGAAAGGTAGCCCTGTAAAGCCAAAATTAATCTGGGATCCAGTGTTCCTACTACACTCTGGCAGAACCTCTAAGAGGAGACAGTAAGGACCTGGGCTGGAACCAGATCCTGCAATGTGCTAAGGACTCGTTTCGTGTTTTGTTGTGGAGAAGGGGATTTGAATCAGTGTATTTCTACACTGGTCTATACAGTGCTGACTTGAAACTTTACATTCACTTTTTTTATATAGTTTACTACTGCTGGCCGAGTTTGTGTTCGTCAACCACATGCCTACAGATCCCCGCCTCTAGCCACTTGGTTTGACGACAAAAATAATTAGAAGCAGAAGAAACTGAAATGCCCTGTTCACCCAGATTGGCCAACTCCTGCCATCAATCATTTGAATGTTAAAGTAAAGAGACCAGTCCAAAATAGAACAGGCAGGCGACAGACAGAGAAGGGCAAGGGAGGGGAGGCATGTGTTGGACTACTGCGCTGACCCGCCTAGCTCCCTAACTAACTGGGCAGCAGCACCATCTGCTGAGACAACAAGGTTACAGATGCATGCCCTCTGACGGCTTGCCAAGAGTGCGTTGTAACACCGCTTCCTTCAAATCAATCTCATCAGAGAAGTCGGACGGGGTTCAGAAGGATTAAAAAAAAAAATGTGACGGTCAAAAGCCAGAGCCTGGTAGTGACAACCAGACCCAGAGTCACCAGTCTGTCCCTGGGTATTGCGCCATCTGTTGGTTCTGTCACTATCTGCAAACATACAAGAACCATGGGGAGCACATGCACAGTGGACGCTATGGATGGGCAAAACTATTCTTTACCGGGAATCAGTTCTTTCAGTTCCGTTCACTATCACGATTCGTTCGTTTGATTCGTTTGTTAAGTCAGATGGTCTGTTACGTCATTTGCCTGTTAATCAACATGCATGTAGCCTACTACTTTCTAATGTTCTAGCGAAATTACCCAGGTTAAGTGTAAATATAAAGCACATACGTGCCTTTTCTTTCATAAATATCCTTAATACATAATGGGGTGCAGTACGAATTAAATGCCGTCTTCCAAGTAGCGCTAATAAGCAGTGAAGCACGTTAGCAACTAGACCAAACGAGACTCATAATGGTGGGTAAATCTTTATCTACTGTAACTTTATAAAATCATGCAATTGTAATGTAGAACAAAATAAAAAGAAAACATAAAGTGCTTGCATGCTATTGAAGCCTACAGCGATCGTTAGTTAACGTTGTGTGGTGGTGCCTTATCATTTGTTTACCCATGGGCCATGGCAACGCGATTGCTACCTGCAGTCATTGGCTGAATCTATAGGAACGTTTAAGACTCAATCGATATAAGGTCGCGGGGAGACAAAGCTCTGTTTGTTCGTATATTTTATTTACGTAACCATATTTTTGTTATACGTTTTAAAAATAATTAAAAATAATCAGTTCTCTTGTTTTGGGAATATGTTCTCTTCGTTCACCTTCGGGATTCGTTCGTACTGACCGAATCGTTCGCGACCGACCCATCACTAGTGGACACACAGATTAGACGATTAAGCTACTGCACGTTAAATGGGCCAGGGGCTTGCTCTCCGGGGTCGCCATGGTCTCTCAGCCTGTGGTTTGCATAATGTTCTAGAGTGCATCGACAAGGTGTGTGTGTGTGTGTGCGTGCGTGTGTGAAATCTAACCGCTGCAGCCATCTGCTGTTGACAGGTAAATCATGGCTTTATCTGGCTCTGTCAGAGCAGTGTAGAGATCGGGGAAAGAAAGGCACAATTGATGCACACGGACAGACACACGTGCGCACGCACACATACACACATACACACAAAAACACTCACACACACAAAAACACATACACACACGCACACATGCATAACAAACATAAACACGCACACATACACACTGTCACAAACAAAACATCAATTTGGCTTACTCCCCTGCATTCAATTAGAGGCAGTCAGATTATAAGACTGGCAGAGTACACGCAAAACCTCATGAACCCACTTAATCCTCAGCTGTTCACTATTTTTGGCGGTGGCATCCAAATTAAGCCTTTAATATGATTGTTTGAGGGGGGAACAAAATGGCAAAACAGAGTGAATGCACACATGGCTGAAGAGAATAAACGTGGGCAGGTAAACGACGCCGGTGTTGGGTGCCCTCTGTGGAACTAGCAGGGTTTACGGCTGTCTGTCACTCACTCACATCCTGGGCCGCGGTTCAATGCCGCGCTGCCAATACCAGTCCTACTTGAGCCCTGTAAACATTCCCGGATATGTCCCTAGACCTCTTTGGTGTGTCATGGCCATCTGTCATCCTCTGACGGGAGGTTTGGAGGAGACCCAGATAACACAATTTCCACACTGGCCGAAGACGGATTCCTTCATGAGGAGAACCAGATGTGTTTTTCATAACTGTAGACCATATCTGTGTATTGACTTTGCAACGAAATGCAGTTCGTTGGGTAATTGGGTTACGGTCGAAATACCAGTGGGAATGATAGACAGCAGAAAACAGCCAGTCCCAGTTTACCCACGCACACGCGTACACACGCACGCACGCACGCACACACACACAGATGAGGACATGGGCCCCTGGGGCCTTCGCTTCAGTTTTCACGCGCTCCACAGGGGGGGATTCTGTAGACGAACGTGTGTCTGACCTACCTCCTGCGAGGGGGCCCAGCTCCATGCCCTCAGCAGAGCATGCTCCTGCAAGGACACTGCCTCCTGCATCCTGCACACGCTGTCCAGCAGGTGGCGCTTCTCCTCGTCATCACTGCCAGCGTGTCTGGCCAAGACTCTGAGAGAAAAGAATGATATATATATTTATATATACATAACAGTTTGTGATACTATGCCATAGAACTTTGTCAGAGGTCATGAGAAAAAAACACATGTGAAACTTTGTGTAAAAAATAACAAAAACAACCTTAATAAATAAATTAAGGATTTCAAGAATAAAGTACACATCTTTATTTACAGCTAAAAGTTAATTCACATTACAAATACGGTGAGAATGTTCCTCACTGGTCAGAATACAGTCCAATCAATCAATCATGGGCAGTAAGTCAACGTCAGCTCTCCTCCTCCCAGCGTATGTACAGATGCATTACAGTCCACTGAGTAGCAACCTGAGTCCCGTGGCGTGCTCCAGATGGGCCTGCGCAGCCTGCTCCTCCTGGCCCAGTTGAGTGCTCTCCCGGGCAGCATCTCTGAGAGCGTGGCAGGCCTGGGTCAGCCTGAGGGCTTCCCCGGCTGAGATGGTCTCTCCGGGCCCCCGGTGGCTCACGAGGCGGATGCATTCCGCAGCACGTCTGGGAGCAGGAGGTACAGCACCCACACATGAGACACAAGGCCTTTACAGGGTAAAGGTTTAGCAGGAGAACATGCCAACATTAGATAAAAAAAAGGTAGAAGAGGTTTGGGCAAGTGTGAGGAGCATTGTCGAATGGTTCGAAAATTCACACCACACTTGCTTGAGCAAGGGTGCGCAGCCAATAGGAAACTACGACCAGGTGTTTAGGGTTAGTTGGAAGTGGCGAACACTGGAATTGTATATAGAATTTACTCTGTTTAAAAACATTACACATTTTTTGGTACAAAATGGCTGTGTTCACCGACGCTTCTTGAGACCCATGGCTAAAGAACGCCTGGGTCTTACAAGCCATGGCATCGCTGGATGATAAAAGGCCTTACAGCGAATTGGTAATTGATTGAGTTTGTGAGGCTTTCCTTTTTCATAATGTCCCTGTAGCCACCTCTGGTGGCCTTGCTGCGTCATGAGAGTGGAAGGCCGTTAGGTTAAATGTCCACAACTGCTACTGAAGAGGAGCAAGGAGAAAACTAATCTCAATGGATGAAATAGTGTTTTTTGGGCTGCTATTTCTTTGGTTTCGACTGAGGTTTGGCTATACATGCGACATACCTCCACACTATTTTTCCGGTGTACTGAAAAATACACTGCCCTTAAATGAAAGGTAAATTTCATTGTATCATCCAACCCCCTTTGCTGTCCAGCCATAGATCATAGCCCTTTTCACAGTCACTTGAGGACAAATACAGGTGTCGGGGTCTGCTGCTTGTGCGTACCAGGAGCCATGAGTAGACTGAACTAGTGAAGATTAGGATATTAACCGTGCCCTGGTACATTCAAAATAATAGATCAATAATTTGTTTTATGAGCGACAACTGTGTTTATCCTACAATGATGCCTCTGTTTAAAATATATATTGAGTTGGGTTGTTAGCCATACTCATTGTGTAGGAAAAAATTGGAGAAAGCATAAACGAAACTTAATAATGTTTCAAGACCTGTTTTCAAAAGGGGTGTGAGACCCTTCTTAACCCTTCTCCCCCCCAGCCCCCCCCCACCCCAAGGAGACATGTGGTACCTCGTCTCCAGGGATGCGATCCAGAGGCGCAGCCTTGGAGCGTGGTTGGGTCGCTGGCCCAGAACGGAGCGGAGAACTGCACAGCCCTGCTGTATAACCAAATCAACCTATGGAGGAAAGCTTGGCGTTACTATGATGGGATGGGGAACAATCTATCAAGGAGGGAAGAATAAACAATAGCCCCTACATCACAATCACATATCATATTGCTATTCTGTCCAGTTGTGCTACTTTGATTCTGATTGTATCTTAACTCGTAAGTTGCCATTGATAAAGCCTGACTTAATGTCAATGTCTTTTAAAGGTGGTTATTCCAGACCTTCGCACCCGCCTCCTGGTCTCCCAGGCTGGCCGTGGCTTGGACCCGGGTCAGTGTGAGCTTGTACCAGAACTCCTCGTCCCCTCCCAGGTCCTGAGCCCGGTCCAGGAGTTCCAGGGCCTGGCCATGGTCCCCCTCCGCACAGGCCAAACCCGCCAGACCCAGTAGAGCCCTGGCCTCGGTCTCCTGCTGACCCACTTCCTGGGAGGGGAAAGAGGCAAGATACTGTCAGCACAAGGGGGTCGAAAATAGAAGAATAACTTTTGTCATGTTTCACATAGTTGTTCGATTGTAAGCATGATATTACAACATATGTATTACCGGTAAGTATTATACACATATATCTGTGCAATCTTTACGATTGCTTAAGATTAAGATTTAAGTTAGTTTTTTCTAAATTATTATTTAGACCTATAATACATGAACTGAAAGTAAATGATGAAATTAAGAAATAAGAGTTTATTGCTAGAAATAACACATATGCTCAGTGCAGCTCTAACCCTTTCTTTTCATCGCCCCACCGAGATGACCAATAAGTTAATTAATTCCTCAAAGTAATTAGCACAAGTTTAAAATTGTTTCAGGTGCAGAACCCCCTGGACCAGCCTGAAAAATGCCTTTTTCCTCCCTGTCTACAGCCTGTTGTGGAGGTACCTTGGCCAGCAGATGGCCCTCGACCAGAAGCCATCTGGCTGATGGATAGAGCCCAATGCTGAGGCACACCTCAGCCTTGTCCAGCCATATACCCTCAGAGCTCAGCTCAGCTCTCCACTGGTGGAGCCGTACCTCCGGCCTGGGCTCCGCAGAGGAACTCTGAAAAGAAAGGATTGTGTCGTATGGCTTTCATTTGAGACATAGCTTGTGGTCTAAAGAGTAACTAAATACTTCAGGGATGGCACTGCCTTGATTAAATCAACTATTGTAGTGGCATCTTCTGATGGTTCAATTAACTTGCCATTAAATGCCTAACCCTAACCCTAATTTGTGCAACCCAGGCACATAAGTGTGTATGTCGGCTGTGTGCAGGGGACCTTAATAGTGAATTGGTTCTAATGGGGTTAGAATTTACATCTGATACCAATGTGAAGAAAAGTTCCTATCTTCGTGCTTTGGTAACGTTGAGATATTGGTAATTTAAACAGAATTTAAACATGAATTGAAACTTGTCCTGCACATACATCTCTGTGTTAAAATCCATGCGAGCCAAACTGATTTCAACACAAAATGGAGGAAAAAATAAATATGAGAAAGTTTCACAATGTATAACATGAATCATTGCTATGCAGCAGTAATCAAAAGTTATCAAGCTCTTTTGAACCAAGAAGAACACAAAGATATGGACGTCTTATCAGGAATGCGTGCACGCAAATGGTCTGAAGTCCAATTCATGATGCAATTCACCCGTACAGGGCTTTGCAATCATCACTTCAAGAGAAAGAAAGAAAAGGGGTAATTTACTCCTCCGCCGGGCTACATCTAATAAAACCCTGGTACACAGTATTCAAACAAAGTCAGTCTCTTGTAGATACAGATGTCGGTGTCCTCATTCGACAGGCGTGTGTGAATATGGCTGTTGGCTGGCATCATATTGCTTGTTTTTGAGTTGATTTGATTTGTCAGATCAGAAGCAGTAAATATATTTATTGGTATTTTATGTAACATTAGTTTATATATTTTACAGTATTATTATATTTATATTGGTTGTATCTATATTTATATAAAAAAGCAAAAATCCATTTAGTTTCAGTTTGGGACATGGATCAATGTTAGCCAAGCTATTCCTCTCTTTCTAAGATGACATTCGCTCTCTGAATGGATTTAGGGACAAATTCTTCCAATAATGAGTAATTCCTAAAGCAATCTAGATGGTCTATAAAAACGTAATACTAATTCTTAAAGTGAGCTGCGGCAATATTTCCAGTTGACTTACATTCCAGAGAAAAGTTGTAAGTGTTTCTAGACACATGTCCGAAAGATGCCAAATGCATTCAATATGACTTGTATGTCTCGGTCTCAGCACGTTTGATCGGGTCTCATATTTAAATGTCCACCCCCTTTCCTCTCCCAATTTACAGCTGATCGACTGGTTCTAAAAGCCAATAGCAACTGAATAAGAGGCACAGAACAATCTAAGCATTCAGCCATGAAGAAACGATAAGTGTAGCTTTTATGTTTTCTCTATAATAATAATAAAGACGTTTTGTGTACTGACCTGTTTTGGAAGCATGTTTTGGCTCCTCCTCTGCCTTGCTATAAAAATTGCCTTACGACAGCTGGAAGAATGTAGAATCAGAACTGTTATAAATAGCTTCAAAACAAAACCAGGCTACGTATAATAATGCAGAGAACGTATCTACGTTCTCTGCATTATCATGGGGCCGAACTTACTCAATTAGTTCCTGTTCCCGGAGGCTACTGAGGTCCAACAGCTCGTCCTGGTAAGGAGAATGGGCCTCCATACCCAGTTGACAACAGGTCCTCACAATCCTGGATGTGTGGGGACATTGTAGATGACACATGGGAAGGCTTCATGTTATCATTCCTTTTACTGTCATAAATTCTCTCAGACCCAACTGGTACAGCAGGCATTTTACTCCCACTTTGGTTCAAATGGCCATTATTGAGCGTTCCATTTAAATGCCTGCTCTTTAATCAACCCCTTCATCTAGATATGACTCCGGGTATTGGATTATCATTGTGGGGATGTCCAAAGCAAAACCATCTTTCAGGCCTGCATCAAATCTGATATCTTTGTCGGTGTATGACACAAACAATAAAAGATGAAGAAGGGAGCTGTGGGAGTGAGATGTAAGAGTGAGCTGTCAGAGTTTCATTTAGGATTGAGACCAAAGAGTGAGACAGATGATTGAGATGAGTAGTGCTACAGATGAGTGCCTCATAGGAGTGAGGCAGATGAGTGAGATAAAGGAGTGAGACAGAGGAGAGAGACGAATGCGTGAGTGCAAGGAATGAGATGGGGGAGTGTGTCAGAGGAGTGAGAGAGAACAGTGAGACCAAGGGACAAGACAGAGGAGTGAGAAACAGGAGTGATTGAGAGACTAGTGACACAACAAAGTGAGGCAGACAGAGACCAAAGGAATGCTGCTGAGGAGCACCTGAGGCGGTAGAGGTCGGACAGGCCCTTCCTGCCCACAAGGTCGTGGGCGATGGTCTCGGCAAGGTGCAGCACAGGGAGGCTCAGATGGGGGAGGGAGAGGGACGTCAGTTCCCTGACCAGGAGATCCAGGTAGAACAGACTCTGGGCCTGCAGCGACACACACACACACACACACACACACACACACACACACACACACACACACACACACACACACACACACACACACACACACACACACACACACACACACACACACACACACACACACACACACACACACACACACACACACACACACACACACACACACACACACACACACACACACGTCAGTTTAGAGGAGATTAAGAAACTCTTGATACGGTTTCAAATAAACTGTAATAATCATTATTATGGTAGTGGCCTAGGGACTGCTTTTGAGTTAATTACAGAATGATCTTGAATTGGCGGTGTGCTGCGCTCAAATTGGCCTATTTCCTCGCCCTGCTTTCCCGACCTCCAAGGCTTTTGAAACAGGCCTAACTAATTACATCACATTAAGTTTCCCATAATGCCGAGGTGCTCGCGACATAAATTAATACCGATCCAATTGATTCATAATCTGATTCCGTCCTTCGCCCCCCCCTCGCAAATTCATCAAAAGCATTGGTAATCCAAGGTCAGCTGTCAAGTGTGCACGTCCTGTCATGTTTCTGACTGACTGAACTGAGTTGTGATTGTGACCTAATATCAATATGTCTGTGCTAATTAGCACAGACACAAGGTTACCTGAAAGTTTTGAAACAACACTGAATAATTTGTGCACACCTAACGTATATCCAATAAGGACGGGGGTTAAGAGATGGGGCAATCGGCAGGCAGAGCACTTGTTTCTACATTGTCCCAGCCTTGCCTGTTTGGGGAAGCTGGGTTTGCTGATGCAGTGGTGGGCGCCACTTGTCCGGAAGGTTTCCCGCACCACGTGGGGACAGACGTAGCGCGCCCACTCTGTAGGCGTGGAAGGGAGGGTGAGCTCCTCCTCCTGGAACAGTTGTTGAGGCTTCTCCTCAGTGGGGGGTCGCTGGTAACGTCCAGAGGAGGAAAATATGAATCATTATGGAATCAAGCCTACTTTGGTCAGGTGATAATTATCAAGTACGGTAACGTAAAAGTAGGGTAAAGTCATTTCTTATTTTATTTATTGTAATATAATGATTTACATTGTAAAATGTATAAGAATTAAGAAATGTAAAATGTGGCTGGGCCACTAATACTAATGTTGAGGCTAATAAAACAATTTAGTAAGAATTAAATACAGAGTTTAGATCTATCATTTGAAATACCTCATTGTCTATATATGAAGGCATAAGCTTCCATTTCGATCAAAAGTTGGGAAAAAATCATCTCTGCCTACCTGGGAACTACAAAATGAGGGTACTTTTGAACGCCTATGTACTTGATGGAGCCACACGCATGATTTGTGTGCAGAGGGACGTGTGTGTTGTGTGTGTGTTGTGTGTTGTGTGTTGTGACGTATACAGAGCAGGGGTGGAAACATACGGGGGTCTGCTGTGCCTCTTTGGTCTTCTTCCCCTTGCCCTTATCTCGCACCACACTCTTCTCCTTCCTGGAGGCAGCAGAGCTGGGGGGCTCCACCGGCAGAGCCTTCGCCATCTCGGTAAGGACCTCACGCACCGTTGCCATGGACACCTGTGGTGACACACGCACACACGCACACGCACACACACACACACACACACACACACACACACACACACACACACACACACACATACACACACACAGACACAGTTAGTTGGTTGAATTTGACAGTCAAATAGGATAAACACACAGACCCACATCAACTATAATTGTAGTTGGTGACGTTGATTTGTCTGATATGTGATACGTGGTAAAATTCATTGTATCACTTTTAAAATTAAATTAAAAATTCAGCTGAAAAGCGGTTAAAAGCCTTAAAATCAAATGTAGTGCAATTTTTTTTCTATTCTATAATGAATAGAATAAAATGATTAAAAAGCCGACGGCTGGTAGAGTGGAAGGTTCACGAGCTTGCGTCCTTACGTTCCAGGTGTGCAGGACGAAGACGTAGGCCCGGAGCAGGTTCTCCTGGTGGCCCGGGGAGGTCCTGGGCTCCATGAAGCCCAGCAGGGTGTGCGCTCTGATCAGCCCGTCCAGACACCTCACATCCTGCAGCGCCGATAGAATGGAGGCCCCCCTGTCCACCGCTTGTAGGGGGGGATCTGGCCCCAAGGTGTCAGCGGAGCCACTGTCCTTGGACGGGTCGTCTAGAGGAGCAAAACACATACATGATGTAAACGTGAGGTTGGTTTTACTGTGTGGTGTAGGATACAGCTGGCCGCATTGATGAGTCTGATGTCTTTGTACGATATAACAATGAATATATTGAGATGGGGGTGATTATTTATGTAGCTATCGCTAACAAAGCAGAACTGCTCATGTTTTTAAATGGAAGCATTAATTGCCACTATTAAATGTTCATTTACATTTTAATATCAATTGGATGGCTGATACAGCATTTGCATTATTTTGTCTTTGGAATAATTGGATGCATGACCTCATCCATTTGTGCTCAAGCTCACAATCTCTACACGTACACACCAGGAGAAGCCCAGGAATCAAACCGGCAGCCGGTCAAAGAGTCAGGCTGTCACTCTCAACGGAGAGGAGGAGGGATGCTGGTTCATGCCCTGCCTGACTTACCCGAACCCTCCTAGTACAGCTCAGGAGGAGCCACATGCTTCTTTGACTTGGCACCGGTGTGTTAACTGAGGTGGTTCGTCCCCCAGAAACATGAGTACAGTACAGAGCACAGTATTTTCAGAAAACAACAACAACAAAAACAGCATTACTGCCTGAGCTCTCAGCAGGTTGCTCCCTGATCACCTACTTAGAACCCCTTGTTTTGGTGTCATGGCCGTGGTGGGGTACTAGTTCCTCTGAGCTACGAGGCGCGTTCCATTTAGCACAGCGGGGTTACCGTGAGAGACAATGGGGTTCATTGATGGTGCGGGGCTGTCTAAAACGCTTCCCCTCCCACTGTACAACACAGAGCAATTATGATCAAAGGCAGCGCTGCTCGCTAGCCTGGAGCTAACTAATGGATTGCATGTTCCAACACAAGAGCAAATGGGGTTATGTTGCCAGGATTAAACAATATGATAAACAAAAAAGAAATACCTAATTAAAATATGTAAAACAAGTGTTCGGTCCGTGCCAACATTCCTTCCGAACAAAGCTGTTTGAAGGAGGGTGAGGGACTGGCCCACGATAAAACAACAATGATGGATATGTGCAATAAAAAGAGCCTTTCAATAAATAACACAAAGTGTCAAATTGAATATATTTTCCCTTCACCGTTGAACACAAGGGGACAGTATGATACAGATTAGTGCGAGGGGTACCTGTCTCCTGGGCCAGTTCAGGGTCCAGCTGCAGCAGCAGGTCTACGGCCCAGTGGAGGTGGTGCTGGGTCGTCTGGAGAGGCTGGTTCTGACCGTACAGCCACTCTGCAAACTGCATTAGGAGGTCTGCTTTCTGCCACCGGCCCTCTGCACCGTGCTCCTGTACACACAGGAGTCACACGCAGCGTGATCTCGGATCCGTAAGCCCGACTGTGTTATAGCAGAACTTCTGGCCGGAAACCAAAATCTGAAAGGGGCAGGGTGACGCCTTTGTTTGCAAGGAGTCACCCCAGAAACTCATTAATTATACCAAACACAAACTAATGTTTGTGTTTGCCAATTACAAGCTTAAAGATCCCAGCCTGCAGTTATATAATTGGTCAAAACAAATGAAGTGAAAGCAATTGAAATGACGTGTCCGCCAAGCAAAGGCACATTCATGTACACGCGCACAAATGCATTATTCTGTTTGCATTATATAATAAAAACATTCAGCCAATGGAAAATATAGCTGTAATAAACCGGTTCATCCAAAAGATGGTGCTACAGTTGCTATAACTGTTGTAAAAAACAAGTAACAACCGCAAGAATTAGCCTAATCGTGTTCATATTTGACATATGTCCTATTTAAAGAATAGAGCATGGGTTGAAGCAATGACGTTGCACAACCCTGGACGAGCATCTCCTAAACCCAATTAATTAAAGCGTAATTTTAAATAGTGGTATTACTGAGAGAGTGGCCATGGATCAGGGAGCCTCTCCTAAAACTAAATGACTAAAGAGTAACAATAAACAGTGGTATTACTTCTAGAGCTGCTGCCCCCGCGACCCGACCCCAGACAAGCGGCTGAAGATGTGAGATGTGAGTGGTATTACTGAGAGAGAGGCCACCGAGCTCTGGAAGCCGGCCAGCTGCTGCTGGGTGTCAGGGGAACACAGCGCCACCTGGTGCCACACAGAGGAACAGACATGATCCCCCTCCTCCTTGAACCTCTGCATGTCCGTCCCAACACTCTGGCCCAGCCGTGCACGGACCAGCGTGCGCTGCTGCAACAGGAGCCTATGGGGCAGTTTAAGCACACGTTCTCAGACACTTATATATAGAGAGTGAGTGAAACATTGAGGATGTGGAGCGCAATCCCCTGCAGTGCAAATAGGGATAATGACTTCTTTGTAGCTACAAACTAAGTCATGGAGCAGCACTTTAAAAAAAAGTGGTTTACTATCAGCAGGCTGGAAGGTAACTGGCGTTGTCGATTATCATTCTTCCCTTACTCCCTCCTGGACTCCCTCTCACCCCTCTCTGTTCCTCCCTCCCACCTTCCTTCGGTCATTCATTCCTTCCTTCCTCCATTGTTTTTTCTTTCCTCATTCTCTCCTACATGTCTCTTTTAATTCTTTCCTCCCCCTCCCTTCCTTCATTACCCATTGCTATGACCACAACCCATCCTTCTCTTCCCCCATCTCCTCCTCTCCCTCTAACAGACCCCCCTTCTCGCCCCTACATCCAGGCTTAACACTCACAGTCTGTGTTGGGTCCGAGGCAGCTCTCTGACACCCTTATCCAGCACCTGCAGAGCTCTCTCCCAATCGCCTTGATCGCCGTGGATACGAAACAGCATCTGGTACATGCCCGCTCGTAGGCCTATTTCATCATCTTCATCGTCTAAGCATGCACAAACACATAGAACACACTTTCACATACTTAACACACACACGCAAAACAAGATGGATAAAACACATAAGCCGTGGTGCATAGAGTTGATGATGATGATTTGACATACATAAAGCCCATGTGAGCAAAGAGGATGTGAGATTAACGCCATGAATATGGGACAGCAAAGAACTAATTGGTTCTGCTCTAATGGGGTCTCATCCAAGGGAGAAGTCTAAGTCATCGTTTCATGTACATTAATTTCTTATACACAGCTTAGCTTGGACACAGGGATAAATTTTGACATCCGTTGAAATGAAAAGTTCGCAGAATGGAAAGAGAGAAAGGGGATTATTTATTTTCTGTTGCAGAACTCACTTGTAAGTTCTTCCAATTTAGCCGTGGTTGTCGCAGCAACCCTGCCCTTTGCCTCACCCTGCTTTAAGGCAAAGAAGAAAGGAAAAAAGGAGAAGGCTTGTACAGATCAACAATAGCATGGTGTGCAGGCAACATGAAGGAGAGGAGGCTACAGAAGATCCTATGGCTAAGCAGTGCTCACACTCTTCCAGGACCATACGTACCACAGAACACAGACTACGATGGCCACATGGCCATACTTTGCAGAATTATAATGTATACATATGTAACTTACTTCCTCGAGTTTAGGCAAAATAACGTATGAATGATGTATATAGTATAGTATAACAACAATGGAGTGCGACACCAGAATCAAATCTTTCAAACTCAATATCAATGTACTAGTGATATTGAGTTTTAAGAAGGATTGCAAAGAGAAAAAGGTTACATTTAAAATATAGTGATTATTATTAGGACATAGAACATTTTTGCGCAACTGATTTTTGTGATCTATTTTACATTTCTCAAACATTTAGTAAAAAAATAAAATAAAAGGAGCTTTTATCTTCCCTAAGTAGGATCAGCACCGTAGTCTGTCGGGGCCCGGTATGACACAGGGCACTCAGAATCCTCTCCAGGGGTCCCTGGAGCTGCTGTCGGTCTGCGGGGGCCCGGGTCAGTGGCAGGCAGGTGTTCCAGTAATGTCTGGCCGCTGCCCTGCACAGGGGCAGGCTCTGAGCCTTCTCTGCAAAGCTGTGTTGAAAACAACAGAGACAAGAGCCATGAAGACTCCCAACAGATGTTCACCTGAAATAAAAATGTATCTATCTCAATTTCCCTTCATATTTGAAACAACTCTTAATCCCTTTTTCTTCTCAATACAGCCTACGGCACATGGACCACCTGTTTCTAGTTACACCTAGAATCAGAAAAGAAATTGGTCGTTGGGAATTCAAATTCAAAGCTCCATCAGATTGGAACAACCTTCTTTCCTCACTTAGGTCTGTCACTTCTTTCCATATCTTCAAATCATCTTTAGTTACGCATTATAAAACATCCTGCTCTTGTTTCTAATCCATCTTACCTTTTTCTCTCTAGGACTCATTCTACTCATACCTGCTTTCCTTTTGTCCACTATACTGTATAAATGTGTGTATCTGGGTACAAATATGTCCTGTATACTTGTGCATGCAAGAAAATGTATTTAATGTATGTTAATGTATTTGATTCTTCTGTACTCTGTGTAATACTGGCTGGTGGGGGTTGATGAGGGGGGGGGGGCTTTGGGGAGCATTGTTGGAGTGTGCGTGAGTGTGTTTGTTTGTCCTTGTGCTTATGTGTTTGGATTTATGTTTAGTACTTACTCAGTACTATCTTTGTATTATCTGTCATAATTGTAAGGACCCCCTCGAAAATGAGATGGTACATCTCAAGGGGCTATCCTTGAAATAAAGAAATAAGAAATAAAGAAATAAAAAGAGGGAGAAAAGTACAAATTGTTTGACTCCCAGCATGAGGGTACTGTGTTCCATTCCCCCTTGTCTGTCAGACGCTTTTCATAAAAGTGTCTGCTAAATTATTGAATAGCAAACTGTATGAAAGAGGTAAGAGATAGCTCAGGTAACTGAGTGGTGCGTTTTCCTATAACAATCTCCTGAACAGTTGAGCTTTTTCTTCCAAACATGATGATGATGATGATGATGATGATGATGATGATGATGATGATGATGATGATGATGATGATGATGATGATGATGATGATGATGATTCAGAGGGAATACCTGACACTGGACAGCAGGACATGCAGGGCCTCTTTGAATTTGTGGAGGTCTCCGCTGGACTGGTGTGCCAGGCTCAGGCCCCTCAGACCGGCCACGCTGCTCAGCATCTCATTCACTGCATTCGGCCCGTAACTGTAAAGAATAGAATCAGACAACAGATCGACTCAATCAATCAATCAATCAATTAGTATACAAAAATCACAAAGGGAAATCACATGAGGGGTAGGATCTACTGAAGCTAAGCCTACGTAGCTTTGCTTTAACTGTAATACTTAAGGGTTGCCACTAGATGTCAGCAGTCTCTAACATAGCTTAAAAAAGTCAAGGTATGACATAAATAATTTGGGATCCGCCAAAGATGACAAACTTGGAGAGTGCACATACACGTACACACACGCACATACACAAGCACGCATACACACAGACACACACTCACAGGGAACCACTGACGCCTCTAGACGCAGCGCCCTCGAGCAGCAGCGCAGCCTGGGTGCAGTGGAGCACCAGGTTGTGGTCGTCGCCATGGTGACAGAGCGACGCCAGCTGGCTCCACACCTGCAGCTCCGCCGCCGCGTCGCTCCACGCACAGTCAGACGCGGCGCGCACGAGCTAGGAGCAAGACGTGGGTCGGGAGGAGTAAATAAAGATACGACAGGGGAGAGGGGGACAGAAGATGATGAGCAACAGAAGGGATGGAGTGCGGAGCTGTGCAGATGGTGAGAGATTAGGCTATGGAGGGAATCGGAGAGCACTGAAGGCAAACCATGCTTTAAGTGAAAGTTTGTCGCAAGGAACTTCATCTGCGGTGCGATGAGCCTTCCCTCATTGCACTGGTAAACTTGGTTAGTCTGTTTTTATCTTCTGTTATGTCTGTTGTATGCACTTACGCAGATGGAGCAGGAAGGAGTTGTGGGTTTAGGGGGGTGTCTGACGGAGGTACTCACTGACGAGAGGCCGGGCACCGCAGGCTCCACCTGCACACCGTCTCTGTTGCAACACAAGTGCATCTCCACGGCAACAAGCACGCGTGTCATGGCCGCCACGGACTCGTCTCCCTTACACTGTCGGTGGACACAGTTGGACGATCGTAAATACATACACACACCGACACACACTGACACACACACACACACAAACTTATGTAATCATGGGATGACAAATAGTCTGTGGTGCTAAAATCACCTGCGTTAAATTTTACATCGTCCCTTCACTGCAGGGTGCAGCGTTATTGGAGGCAGAATGTTGTTGTTGTAATGATTTACTCTCTAGTAAATCATGCATATAGCTCTTGTAATGTTTAATCAGCACAAAGCGTGTGTGTTTGTGTGCTCCAGTTACAGCCTAGATGCTCTCCTCGATAATAAATGACTTTCCATTATGAAGGAAATGAGATGATGAATGATTTAGTGATCCTAATGAGGTATAAGTCATAGCCATATTAACTAAGGCCTTGTTGAGGCAGGGGGTCGGTGAGCATTTGCGTGTGTGTATGCATAACAATGTGCAGTGTGTCAACTACCCCACCCAAACTTCATTAGGCACCCTGATATGTAAACTGTTCAATAACGCCTCAATTCTAGAGAATTGGGCACTATCTCAGCTCAATAGACAGGATAAGTAACAGGGTAATGGACAAACACACACACACACACACACACACACACACACACACACACACACACACACACACACACACACACACACACACACACACACACACACACACACACACACACACACACACACACACACACACACACACACACAATTGTTATTATTTCCTAAAGTGGACAGGAAATAAGTCATCTAAAGGCTTAAAGGATTGTGCTCTAATCGAAAGGCAGAGCCCGAGGCTTTGCCTTACATATGCTCCCATTATTATGACAACTCTCTCTGCTGGGGAATGATCTGCACCAGGAGAATGTCTATTTAAAAAATGTCATGGCCAGATGAGTGTGCAGGCCACGCCCCCAGTGAAAGCACCGTTAGCCGTTACAGCCCATTAAAAGCCCATGTCGCCGTGACACATAGGTTTCCGCGTGACCGGGCTGTATTTCCTGCTCGCTCCGGCGGGCGATTAAAGGGATTCCAGCAGGGATTTCCCCCGTATTTGATTAGCTTGTGACAGAAGAATCCATTTGTGTAGAAGGATATATGTTCACAATATCGTGGAATACAGTTTCATAGTTATGTATGGACATGTGACAAATTGAATATGGAAATCAGTAATGTGTTACTCTGTTAATGCGTTGCCTATTGAACCTCATTTACAGATTACCCTGTACATGAATAGCGTGATTGTGTATAATAATGTAACTTTGTCAGTGTTCATTTTGCTTTCATACGTCGAAATACTCATGTTCAAATAAATCACATCAAAACCATTGCCCCATTAGAGCTCGATACATCCTATTCATTGTCATATAGGGGGGTGTCCTAGAGCAAAATAAACCATTGGCCAATGACAAGTAAAGATGGCCGGTGGGTGGTGGGTACCTCTACCCCAATTTCCTTCGTCTGGCTGACAGGCTGCTGCAGGAGCCTCTTGATTTGAACCCAGGTGGCCAGCACCTGTTTCCTGGTCACCATGGATACGGCCCCTCCAGGGACGGCCACGCTTGACAGACGTAGGGCGAATTCACACACCTGAAAAGACACAGGAAACATGGGAGTTTCATAGATTCCCTTACTTATCGCGCATATCCACCGGAGGGTGTGGGTCGGTTCAGTCTGCAAAGGTGCAGCATGGGTCGCGTTTCCACAGCCAAGAAGTGGGTGTGATCCGGACTGAGCCCTATTTAGCCGTACTCGTCCCACAGTACTCCTCTGTTGGGGTACTGAGACGCCTGAAAGGGTGCCGGCAAGTTGCAGCTACACAGTTAGTTGCAACTTTGTTTATTTAAGAAAATGTAGAACAAAAGTTTGCCGTCCTTCTTGGACGTCCCACATAGTTGCTCTTTGTTCGTTGTGTGCATTCTTCTTTTCCTTGGATTTATTAGCAAGCTACACTGTGTGGGGCTGCTATGAGATCACGATAACGTAGATGCCGTGGCTATTGCCATACGGCTTAAACCCCGCCCTACCATAAGGGCACTGTCGGAGGTGGAAACACGAGCCATAACTGAGCTGGGCTATACTGCTGATAAGGGCGGCGACTCTTAAGGCATAGTCATGGTTTTACGTTAACGCAGCACAAGGGCGTTTACGGACCCATTACGTCCTTGCGGACTCTCCTTGCGGACCCTCCTTGCGTCCACCGCAAGGGCCTGACGTGCGCCTCCCAAAAATTAAAACCTTGCGTTGAGGCAACGCAGCAGCAAGGGCTGTGATTTCTCTGCTAAGCCTTAAGCCGGGAAGGTCCTATATTCAATCCCCCATGTCCGCAGCTTACCTGTGTGCATCTTTCAAATGCCTAACACCAACCCATTACCCGTATAACACGCGTTCTTGAGGTCACTTATCCAAAGTCGCTTTGGATAAGTGTCTTTTAAAAAAAAACGTGAATGTGAGCCCAGCATGATGTGTTCTCTTCCTGTCTCCTCGTTAGTCTGCAGACCACCCGCCGGCCTGTCACCTCAGCACAGCTGGGAGACCCTCGGGCCAGACCAAACACCGCTGGTGCCACTTATCATGGGCGTAGAGTCCGATCGTTGAGCCGCACATTCGTCCGCAGCTGGAGCAAGGGAAACCAGATGCCAGGAAGGTACCAGCCGCCCGCTGGTGTCTCTTGATGCGCCTCTCGGAACGTCGGCCTTGGTTGGTTTGGTGTAGTTCAGAAACTGCAGTGGCACAAGTTATAGGCTGATCTGTTGAGTGCCAGAGTTTGAAGCTGTGTGAGGGGGATGTTCGCTCACTTTAGGAGGTCCCTGGTGCAGTCCTTAAAGCGCCGCTTTTGCCCTCCAGCGGAGTGCTTTGCGCCCATTAGTTGGCTGTAGAGGACTTGGCGGGGCAGGCGGTGTTCAGGCATGCGTATGGTGTGCCCTATCCAGCGCAGATGTTTTTTGGCCACAGCTGCTTCCATACAGATTGAGCCAGTTTTGCTGAGGATGTCTGTATGGGGGATTCGATCTTCCCAGGAAAGACCGAGGATCTTCTGTAGGCAGCGGATATGGAAGGCCTCTAGGTTGCTGATGTGCTGGCGGCATGGGGTCCATAACTCTGCCCCATAAAGCAGAGTGGCGAGACCTAGCGTGTTGTAAACAGCAACCTTGGTACTGACCTTCAGGTTACGGTTTTCAAAAACCCTGCTGCGTAGGCGTCCAAATGATGATTTAATGATCCGCGGTGTGCTTCTGTGTCAAGGGAGCAGCATTTCGGAATGTACTGCAGCAGTTTAGACTTCACAGCAAAGCCAACTCCATGATTACAGAGAGTGCCTTCGGGGACCCCCTTCCAGAACAAGGTGTACCCAGCACCAACCTCAGACAGGGATTCCTCTCCATGTAGTCTTGTCTTGCTTGGAGCTGCTATGGCAATGTTGTATCTTGCAAGCTCCAGGGCCACCAGTGCTGTCCTGCGGTGGGACCTGTCAGGAGTTCCAGCCAGGTCCACCAGTGTGCGAAAGTTCCACGAAGCAATAGCTTAGCTTATTTTTATCTTTGTTTTTCGACCGCAAGGGGGGATACTCCGACGGTTGCGGCTTACCATCCGGAGTATTGGGATCAGACAATTTATTGGACCACCTTTTCTAGGTGGTCCAAAATGGAAGCTGCCGAAAAGACGCGCTGCTCCATCCCACAGTCTTAACGACCATCACTCCATTGCCGCCTGTGTGCATGGTTTAGCTAGATACTCCCAGCCACATCCTTGGCCTGTACCCACCACCAGTCAACAACGCCACAGGAATTTTTGGGGGGGGGAGCAAGAAGCTTGCGCATAGGGGAGGATTAAGGTGAAGGTGTGGGTGCGCAGACCTCACTCCCACCATCTTCAATCCTAACAGATGGACCTCCAGTGGCATGAGGGAACCCATGAGGACCTTCGCCTGGCAGGAGATGCAGGGGGCTGCCGGTGGTCTGGTCAGTTCGACTCCACCTGTGCCTGTCCCCAGGTGCAGGTTGCCTGCTTCCGCCTTCCCAGCCGTTGTGGTGGTGCTAACACCGACCATCTTCCACCTGCTCCGCCGTTGGGGTCTTCACTATTTACCCATAACTGTGACAGCAGTTGACGGGCAACAGGGCCTTTCCACTCACCGATGGGCCTTCATGCCACGTCTCTGGGGCCCATTGCTGCTCCGAGATCCTGTACAACTTAGCCTGGGACCAGTTTCCATGTGTGCCACGGGGAGGCGTGTACGAGATCTTGACAGTGGAGAGGCTATGTACCGGCTGAGGAGACTTACGCACTCAGCTCCTCTTTTCGCCCCTGATAACAAAGGGCTATCCGGTGGCAGTAACTGAAAGCAGAGAGTAGCAAGCAGCATGCAGCATGCACTAACTACAAGCACTACTACTCCAACACTACTGCACAGACGCATCACGCGCCTAGACGCATCGCACACACACACACACCTCCAGAGCCTTGTTCAAGTCCTTTAGGGCGGCCGGCTCCATCGCCAGGGTTCCCCCAAGGTGGGTGGTGGAGCCTGCCTTGTCCGGGGTCCTCCCCGCTCCCTTCTTGGTCCTGACTCCGTCTCGGCCCAGCAGAGGCTGCAGCAGCCCGCGGGCCACACAGTCACACAGCAGCATCAACAGCGCCTGATCCCTGAGCAACACAACACAGCAGATGTAACCCGCTATCTGGTGGTGGAACTCGTAGTGATAGTGAAAGTGAAACTCTCTGGCCCAGGGACAGAGAGTTTAAGCTGTTGTTATTGTTGTTGTCCCTGCGTTTTTGGGGAAAACTCTGGAGCCCAAGGATCATTTGAACTTTTTTTGTGGTGAATACTCCACTCCACAAGTGCTTGCCAAATCATTTTAAAAGTACGTTTTTTTTCTGGCCGTGCTAAAGTTGCTGTTGGTTTGGACTAGTAAACACACCACGGTATTAAAGTCAAATGTTGTTAAAAACATGAATACCAATCCTTTAATTTGTTTGATGATCCATGTATCTGCTGGGGACTTAATGACCCAGTATCCTGAGTTTAAAAGCAAGGTTTGTTTTGCAGTAAACTGACGAAAGGGAATTTTTCTTCAGAACTTCTTATATATAAACTAAAATAAAAGCGAGATATATATTATATTAATTAGATGCAAATCATTAATTTATTACAATTATAAATATTACAATGTATTGCAAGACTTTGTCACTTGCTCTTTCCCAACTCTCCCCAGAACCTACCCATAGTGTCCAGTTCGTCTAAGCGTGTCTACTAGCGTTTGGAAGGTGGGCAGGAGGGTGCGATACTCGCAGGCCGCCAGCAGGGGGCGGCTGTAGTTCCAAAGGTACACGGCGGCATTGTCCACCATCCACCACTCGCCAAGCTCCTCCCCCAACTCCGCTCCCCGCAGGAAGCCAGCGGTGGCATAGGCCGACAGAGACTGGATCCAGTCCCTAAGAGGGAGGTAAGAGAGGAGAGAGGAGAAAGAGAGAGAGGGAATGAGAGCGAAAGAGAAGGAGAAAGAGAGAGTGAGAGCGAGAGATAGAGAAAAATAAAGAAAAAGAGAAAGAGAGAGAGAATTGAGTGGATACATTTAGTTTAAATTATCTAACGACATACTTAGAAAGATGCTCAGAGACACTTTAAGGGGTTACATAACACTTTTTAACAGCTGGGGGGCAGCAATTTTGCAATTGGAACACGATGGGAACCCAGCAACCCATATGCTCGGTTCGCATTGCGTCCAACATCGTTGGAGGTTTAGGTTTAGATATTGTATAGTCGCAACAGAAAGACGGCACAACACGCTGCTCTGCTTCTCTCTGGGCTTCGACATAAGAGGCACTGCTGGGTGCCCCAAAGTGAGTCAGTCTGTCAGTCAGTCAGTCAGTCAGTCTGTCTGTCTTTGTGGCTACCTGTAGACCCCCCACTGGTCCTCAGAGGCGGGGCCTCCTCTGTCCTGGGGCAGGACAGCAGGACTGTTAAGCTCCACCCCCTCCGATTGCAGCTTCTGGACAGTGGCCTATGAGGGAAAGGGAAATCCCTCCATCACATAAAGAAGGCATTTAACCTTCAGAGGAAGTTATCAAAACAAAGGGGGTATTAGTAGTTTAAATTAGTTTAGCTGGGGCACATCAAAGGTTGTTGAGGAAACATTGGCCATGGATTTTGCTTTTTCATTGAATTCTGAAATAACATTTTTGCATTATTTTCTTCAACAATTTCGTGCATCCCTTTTGATTCCCTTGACTTGTGTTCAAAGTGAAGGGAAGCCGACTGTCACAGAACAAAGGAAGTAACACACTGGAGACAGAGGCGCCTCCACGGCTCCTGCAAGGTCACGCGGTGAGGATCTGTCGTTCACCGCTTTTCTTCAAAGTGCTTTCGAGCTAATCTTCTTCGGTCTGGGGGGGGGGGGGGGGGGTAATAAAAGCTTGATGGGAGGTGGATTACACAGCGCAGCAAACAAGCCCAGGACTCCACCCAATCAGCTTCCTCTCCCATGGCCGCTCGTTAAGAAAATCCCAAAAAGCTCATCTTCTGATGCTGAGGGCAGAGAGCTTTGTAATTGTTTTAACTCCTATCTCAATAAGAGTAGTCTACCTGGTTCAAAAAATAGTATACGTTGAAAAAATTCTCATATAAAATCTCCATTAACTTTTAACAAGCTTTCCTCGAAACAGTTCAAGAAGGTTTTGCATAAAAGTAAACAACTTATAGATGAAACCATGATCTATACAGCGTCACGAATCCCAGAAAAATATGAGAATATATCAGAATATCTGAGAATATCAAGCACAGTACGTTTCTCTGTTCACTGCTGATTCAACGTCCATCTTCAGTTAATAGCTTGTGATTAGCTTCACCTAGGATGAGTCCACAGACCACTTCAAATGAAGCATGTTTTCCGCTGTGTGGTTTGTATTTTGAGTATGTGTGTGCGCGCGCGTGTGCGTCCGTGTTTGTTTTGTGCGTATGGGGTGAAGGCCTAACGATGAAGAGCACACACCTCAGCATTGATGAAACAGATTTCGGCCAGGAGAAGAAGCACATCCCTGGAGGAGGCGTTGATCTGGACAGAACCTTGCTCTGGACTCTGACCCTCTGGAACAGAGAACATCACCCATTTTACAGCGATGACAGAAGTCAACGTCCCTTTCATTTTCCACAGGGTTCCAACTTATCTTATATCAATGACAAATTACGCATAATTAGAAAACAACTCATTATCATCGTTATCATGGGGTGTACCACAGTGGGAAATGCAACAACCCTAAAGCCAATTGGTGAAGCAATTTACCTGCACAGGACATTACAGCAAATCAAACCGATTTAGACAATGAACCATGAATTTGAGGTTCATTGTGTTACAAGACAGCTAGAAGGGAAACTGTCAGAATACACTACGTCATTTCCTTTGAGGGAGTGGGAGTGATGCAGGGAGGGTTATTCTATTCAACTCATTCAAAAAACCTTTTGTGACGTTCACTGGTAGCAGTAATAGCAGTTATATCTGTCATAATCCGTCTATTCACTCTGAACACTTTGTATGTATGAGGAGAAACTAGGCGATTAAAAAAGAATGATAATAATAAAATAATATGAATAAATGCAGTTTATTAACACTTTCTCAAGGCAACATTCTATAACACATGTAATAAGCATTCGGCCAAGCACACAAACCATTATCTCCACATTAAAACGGTTAATATCCAAAGTTAGGATTATCAGTTTGAGTGTGGTCTGTTTCTTGACAGGAAAGAAAATGGTCTTTTGCCATGCTGGCCACACCGGAGAGCTAATTAGAAAGCCCTCAGGATCCCTTTCCCATGACTTCCAAGACCTACTCTCAGTCCATCTGCCGTCGTCGTAGAGCAGACAGAAGCGGCAAGCAGCTCTGCATACGTCCCACACCTCATGTCCCCTGGCAGCCTTCACCAGCACTGCCCACACATTCACCCTGGAAATACAGAGTACGAAATATGAACTACTTTTGCTAACAATGCTAATGAAGATGATAATAATAGGATGCAAGGTACAATATGCAAGATTTGCGATTTCAATCCAGCCAGACACTCTGTATCGCACCTCTCCCTACTCTCTTCAATACCTGTTGAGCCTCAAAAAACAAGGACCGCTTTGAGAGATTTAAAGGTCCCATGGCATGAAAATCTCACTTTATGAGGTTTTCTAACATTAATACGAGTTCCCCTAGCCTGCCTATCGTCCCCCCTGGCTATAACTTGCGTTCGGTGTAAAACGAGCACTAGTAGGTATACTGCAAAAAAATGGAAGCTCAGGCGCGCTGATTTGGAATGTGGCCCTATATGTTGTTATAAGGGCCCAAGCTACCTCCCCTTTCTCTGCCTTGCCAACCAGAGAATTTGGCCCGCCAATGAGACAATGAGCTACGATCGTGCGAGTGCCTCATGCTTGTGTGTGTGTGTGATTACACACACTGTAACGCAAATGTTGTACACTTCTTTGTTATTTGGATAACCGTTCTGCTGTTGGTGTTATGGCGCATAACACGTCGGACTCTCGTCTCTGGTATTTCCACAATGAGACTCGTAGTGGGGGTTATCTCAGCCATGGTTGAGAAGGAATTGGGTGAAAGGAACTTTGGCTTTGACTCCCTGAAGTACATGAACCTCTCCCGCTTGAAAATAACAAAATGCCCTCCAAGATTGTGGCTTTCCTTAGCGGTGAAAGCTGTGTAGTAAAGCATACAGTTGAAGACACACTGCAAATGTTATTTTGTTTGGGTGGACATCAATAATTAATGGTACCTTTGGGGAAGGCCTTTCAGCAGTAAAAGCGATGTTTTCCCTCCCTATCATGAATGCGGCCTATCCCTCACCTCTCTGTTTTATTTATGTATCCTGGAGTTAATCATTTTCGGATGGAGCTCCGGCGTGGATTACAGACAAATAAGAGTGAGATAGACGGAAGAAGAAGTACTGTTGCCTCTACAAACACTGATTAGTGCCTCACTCATGATGTCAGTGTATAAGCAGCTCATAATACACACAGCTGGGTGATCCTTCGTGGACCAGGGAGAAGCTGAGAGGGAGGATTGAGAGACCTTGAGAGGAAACTGAAAGGCGTGGATAGAACACAGCAGCGTCTAAGGCTCATAGACAAGACCTGAAGCACTTAGCTGATCAGTAATATCGATTTATTATTCCGATTTCAGATAAGAGCATCTAAAGACTGATGGCCGACGAGCTGGGAGCACGGGACGTTTCACACCACTTTCGCTGCATATTTTTTCAGACCAATCATGCAACTCGGCCAACAGTAGTGAATGTTAAAGAAGCCCTATAAAGTTTTTAAATCAACACCGTGCAGACTGGCCCCTTTCAAAATAAACTTAAACTTTATATCTCTAATGAAACAAGGCGTACCTCTGCCCCATTCATTTTATGGTTTCCGGCCCAGACTCCGTGCAATCTCAGAACCACCAGAAGTTATAATAGAAAAAAATAGGACAACCGGACCCTCCATGCGCACCTCTCTGTGGCGTTGTTGTCATCTGCCAGTCCCTCCAGATGTCCCTTCACCCCCTGGACCGACCTAGAGTGATGCTTGGCCTTGGCAGACAGCTGAAGTGCAGGTACAGTCCCATCACTGCCTAAACAAATGACAAGATCAACCACAGATAATAATATTCACACAATATACTCCATCCCCATAAAAAAACCCACATTAACTTTCACGATTAAAAGCAGTCAGTTTAGTAATGTTCCCGAACCAATTGAGAGTACGCCTCTATAATGTATGCAACATGGTAGGAATGTCCACTCATGTGCACAGGAACCCTGGAAGGCGGTATCCATTAGGGTCAGGAAATGCTTAACTCTGTAGCACTTTGAGATTTCTGAATGCTCTACAATTAAATATATTATTATTATTATTATGCATTCACTCCGGGCATGCATGTGTTTTGCGCCTGCCGCGAAGGAACCTAAATGGATTTTTTCGGCCAGGTCCCTGGTGAGTTATGGCATTGTCCTCATGGACCCCTCGTCCTGCCTAAGCAGGCGCATGCGTCCGCGGGCCGCAAGCGCTGAACGCTCTTTTAATCCGGAGCAGCAGAGAGCACTGGAGGGGCACACGCACCTCAAAGACAGGATCCACTACCAAAAAAAACAACTACCCCCCCCCCCCCCCCCCCCCAAACCCAACCCTCGTCGCCAGAAGGCTCCCCTATCCTCTACTGTTGATGTTGTTATTAAAATATACACCCTGGCCTGCACCCCAAGCCTAAGTGTCTTATGTTAACCATTAAAATATATTTGAGACCCACGTCCCTTCCATTTCAATCCAGACTTCCCCGTGACCCAGGGACATCGAGGTCTATTTGTTAAGAACAAAACAACGTGTCTGGGAGGTGTTTGGTCAGGAAGAATTGGAAGTAGAGTGGAAGTCGTACTTTCAGGCGTGCAGTCCGCATCCAGCACTATCTGGAAAGCATCAGGGGCCAGGAGGAGACCAGCTTGGACCAGCGTGGAACGAATATCAATGCTGTCTTTTGGGGCCTTGTCCTTTGCCTGCAAAAAGAGGGGGGAAAGAGCAAGAGAGAGATATTATTCTATTCTTCTAGTACAGCATGAACCACTCTTAGATGGTTCAACCTTTGACCCCTGCTTCCCCAACGCCACATCTCAAAGACAAGCAGCCACGGTTTGTTAATGGCCCAGTCAAGCATTTGTAATCATGCTTTTTTCACCAGAGATTAGTGATGATATATTCAGACACATAATGACCAAGGACTAAGCCCAGAGACCCATTTTCTTGATCTTGTTACATGCAGACATAATACACAGATTATGGAGGATTTGTCTGGATATCTCCATGGAACTAATGTATTAAGCACGGCCTAAAGGCAATGCCATGTCCATGAAACGTGAGATGGGCGCATTTCCAGTAGATTGGCTGCTGACACGGAACATCATAGCAAACATTAACACGGTGGAAAAGGCACTGTCACTTCCAAGAAAGTGCTCCACCTAGACAGAATGAAGAAGTTAGTCAGTCAATTCTGTTCAGTCAGATTCTGATTGGTTTTCCGAAGACTGGTTAGTTATACTCCAGGGGCCGGTTGCACCAACTGGACTTAACTAAGCCGGGTCGTAACTGCTAAGTAGGTCTTAGTTAAGACCTGGCGTTAAAATGGAACTAACGCCGGTTGCACCAACGGGACTTTTGCCTGGTCTTAACTACGCCCGGTCTTAGCCATGCACGGCCATGTGAATGTTCCATGGAATGCGCATATCACCGCGTTACTAGGATACTCCGTGCCGACAGCTATTTACTATTTTACTTGACATGCTGTTGGACACCGAAATAAATAATTCATTCTTTCATTCATTGTCATTCATCAATTGTGTTAATGCCTAACAATAAAACACTGCAAACTAATGTAATTAAAATATGTATTTGTAATGTCTGGTTTACAACGAGCAGGCATTTAGACGGGAATGGTTCTTTTTGACCGAAGCTATGCATTGTACATCATCAAATGACAAGGAGCTAATTGAGTTTTTTTTTGACTATAGGAGAGATCTGTTTAATGTGTCGGCCCATATAAAACATCTAAACATAATTAAAACAATATTCACAACTGATAATAAGTTGAGAACGGACTAATCGGCCAGCGATATCTTCAATTGCTCTGGCTGGACGCACGTCTTCCTCGGGGACTGCCGGTGGATGACTGCGGTCAAGCCAGCCGACTCATCAAGATCGGCGGTCAAGCCAGCCGACTCAGTTTTTTGCCGTACCTGTATATACTAGCCATTACGGTAATAGCGTCTCAGAACTAGTTTCAAATAAAAGCATTCGTCGGGTACATCAAAGGAAGTGTACGGCCGTTGTGGTATTTGCTTTCAAAATAAAAGCCCACCAAACATTCCAATATGAGACATATTACATATGATTTTGGATACGATTTAAAAGAAAATGCCCTGTTATTCCAGGCTCAATTCTCTTCATGGTTATAGTTCACGACCCCATGGGGTCAAGCAAAAGGTTTCAGAACATTCTGATGTGGGGTCGTGAACTATAACCCTGAAGAGAAATGAGCCTGAAATAACAGGGCATTTTCTTTTAAATTGAATCCAAAATCACATGTAATATGTCTCATATTGGAAACTTTGGTGGGCTTTTATTTTGAAACTCCACATCAGAATGTTCTGAAACTTCTTGGGTGACCCTATGGGGTCTTGAACTATAACCATCAAGTCAAATGAGCCTGAAATAACAGGGCATTTTATTTTAAATTGAATCCAAAATCATATGTAATATGTCTCATATTGGATATTTTGGTTGGCTTTTACTTTGAAAGTAAATACCACAAAGGCCGTACACTTCCTTTGATAGTATTTGCTTTTATTGACTGTCTTTTTGTATGTACCCGACGAATGCTTTTATTTGAAACTAGTTCTGAGACGCTATTACCGTAATGGCTAGTATATACAGGTACGGCAAAAAACTGAGTCGGCTGGCTTGACCGCCGATCTTGATGAGTCGGCTGGCTTGACCGCAGTGGTGGCTGATGGTGTCTGGGGAGAGGGATTCTCTTGGAGATGTTGTGAAGAACGGTGCACGCAGCTATTTCTGTGCAGACCCGTTCTGGGTGCATCCGCATCTCCCCATGAAGGCAGTGAAACCCTCCGGATAACCCTACAGGCGGTCGATCTGTGAACACTGATCATATCGCCGGCTGTGTTTTGAAATGCCCCGCTTGCATAGAAGCGAAGCACAATGAGCAGTTGCAAGGATGGTGGTAGCGCTGCATTGGATTGGATGTAATTGCTTTAGAAACAACCTTGAATTTCAACTCTACACTTGCCCCGGACCAGGCGTAGGATTTACGCCTGGTCTTAGTGAAAAGAACGCTAAGCCCAGTTGGTGCAACCGGCGTAACGGTGTGCCCCAACGGTCGGACTTGGAACACCAAGTTACGACCAGGCGTAGTTAAGACCAGGCTTACACCCAGTTGGTGCAACCCAGCCCAGCTGGTTTGGCGCGGGGTAGAGCCATGGATCCAACATCCAGGTACCACACACGGGAAAAGTACCAAAGCAAGAAAGTCATCTTGGTTAATCATTGGAAAGAATAAAACTGGACAAAGGAACCTGTTGGAGCAGCATGGCGGCCCTGTCCTCCGGCCTGCTGGGGGCGCTGTACAGGGTGGCTCTGAGGCGCAGCCGGTGGACCGTGGTCAACAGGCGCTCTCTGCGCGGTCCGTCTGCCAGCAGCACGGCTCTCTCCAGGTGCCCCAGGGAGGCCTCCAGACGGCCCTCCTCCTCCTCCAGGAGGGCTAGCTCCTGGTGGACCTCACAGCGGGTCTCCAGCAGCATGCTGGGGCAGGGAGGCAGGTAATATGGTTCATCGGGTTACAAGGGGGGTGCCTAAACAGCGATATCCACCCCCCACCCCCTGGTCTGGGTCTCTGGTTGTCTGAAAAACGCTCAGTTAAGATGGAACAGTGATGACGTTGAGTAGTAGCCCGAGTTATATGACCAACACTCAACACCGTTAAAGATAACTGTTCCCAGGCAATCATAGTGAGCAATAGGCAGTTTACCAAATTGTAAATCAATACAATAGAATTGTATTCCATGTTGTAAGTAGTTGGGATTCAACAGGTAAAATGTAGAAAACATTGCATTTGTATGTTGGTCAAACAAACTTTACCCAAGTGGCAAAATAACTGGAGATTTCAGAGTTTGAGATAAATGTGGCAAACTCTGTAGTGAACAGAGCGTTTACATGGTTTTTCCTTAATGGAAGAATTTAATTCACTGTCTTTCCTTTTTTGTTTAAATATATTTGATGGGCTTTTCTAAGGACAGGAAAATGAAGAAAGACAGGAAAGTGTGTTGAAGAATTGAGGGAATGTTGCTCATTTCCTTTTCTCGTGTCGGTTGAGGCTAATGTGTTCAAGTTAATGAGAATTCAGGTAATTGCTACAGGTGCTTGTTAGAAGAAGTGAGTGGAGGCTTGAGAACACCCTCAAGCACATCAACATTGAAAAAACTTAAATCAGGCCAATCGCTGGAAGATAAATAATAAATACAGTGAGGAATTATTTCATCCAAAAAGCTGTAATGAGTTTTAGAAGCAACCATTTAGAACAACTCTAGGGATCTTTGGTGTGATGATAGTAATTTCTGTTGAATGATGGACTATCGAGTCAGAGATTACCATCTGGCTGCAGATTGCCTGCTGTTGCTGTGATGATCAAGACTGCTTGTTATAAAAAAAATTCAATGGCAATTTTAAGACAAAGTCTGACAAAAGCCTCCTCTGTGGGCAACAAGTTTATGTTATTTTTGATCCCCCCCCACCACACACACACAAAGCTTTTGATGCGACGGCCACAAAAAACAATGAACCCTCAAATTGGGGGGTCCACTTTGGAAATGTTGAAATGTTGAAATGTGAAATGTTCAACTGAATAACAATGAACAAAACTAAGACTGAGATATTTAATAATAACCGTCGCAAAGCAGTTTTGTCACTTGAACTGACCAACATTTTGAAAAGGAGAGGATGAAGACGTGTCATTTGTAAGGGACAGCATTCAACACAACCGACAAATACTTTCAGTTCTGTACTGATATCATCGTCAGGCAGATCAGTGAGATCCTAATAGGGTCTACACAGGAGTGCCAGAGTGCCAAACCATAATCATGCACAGCTGGTCCAATTACACACGCAGAGCCTCTTGGGCCAGCTGATACCAATCTCCTCATTAGCAGAGCAGTTAAAATGACAAGTGTGGAGACACCGGCAAAGAGCTGCTATTTGCTGTGACGGTGACGCAGCGATCGCATGTACCCGCTACCTCTTATTTAAGTGGCTAGTCATCTGTTTCCCCATTAACCTTCCTGACCTAAAATTATGCATACTGTTGTGCATCAAAGGTGACGTATTATAACACCAGGTGTGACTGTGATTAGCCGTTACGAGCCCTTTTGAAAATCAGCCTCTTCTTATATCACGGTGGGCAGGTCCACCTATATGTGTGCTGAATAGATCAGTCTACCAGTCTACCCATCGAAGTGTATCAAGCGTTGCTCGTCTATCCGTCATACATCTAGGTGGACACGCCCACTCGTGATATCAGAAGAGGCCTATTTTCAAAACGGTATCTAGAGGCTAAACACAATCACACCTGGTGGTATAAGATGTCACCTTTAAATTCTCCATACTTTCTCTTTTTAAACAAACTTCCTGCTCCTGCTTTTTCACACCACAAACTAAAAACCCTGCGGGGCATACGGGGCACCTGTTGATGTCCTCCAGGGCCTGGGCCACCCTCTGCAGCTCCGTCCGGACGCGTTTCCTGAGGTTGCGCTGCAGCAGGGGCAGGCAGACGCTCCACTGGGTGGCACACACCGCCTGCACCGCTCTGGGGTCTGCCTCGCCCGCCGCCGCCGCCACGCGCCTCAGCAACCGATCCAGCTTCCCTATCTCCTTCAGCCGCGCCTGTCAGGACAAAGACCGGGGGGAACCAGATAAGCTATCCCACAGAAAAACCGTGACAGGAAGCTGAACGTAGATTGGGGTGGGGTGTGGTTAGAGACAGGGACAGTGTAACATAATGGGGGTCATGGATGAGATGCTGGTGGTGTGTGATAAAGCACCTCGATGCCGGCTTTGGAATAGACGCTCATCTTCTCTTGCTTCCTCAGGACGTTGAGTTCACACTGGAAGCACTCCAGCATGACATGTTGGCTGGCCGTCTAGTGTAGAGAAGCACAGACATGATCTCTGCCATGGGTCATGGTACATGCATCAAGGTAACACACGGGCATTGATGATTCATTACCAAAAGAGTTTAGAATGATTTTCAGGTAAGTCATGGATGCTTTTTATCTTAAGTATAGCTGTGAAATTCTAAAGGAGCTCATCACTGCGGGCATATCATAGACGAATCCCTTAATTCATAGACGAATCCCTTAATTAATTCGGCTAATGCATTATCTTCAACAAATATGCGCCCGGCAGTTTCCCAGCATGTGCCCCACTGAGCAAAAGCTCTTCAGATCAGATGCATGTAATTCCTTATCGCACGGGGCCATGCCAATCGGCGTGCGGAGACGCACGGTGCTGGTGAGCATATTTTATTCCTGGATATCTCACTGTTTCTTTGGCTGATCTCAGCTCCTTTAAGCAGCTGGCGACCACCTCCCGTTGCTTCCTCTGCAGGCCAAGCACAGCCAGCTCCAGCAGCAACACAACTCTGCAGAGCACAGATTCAAACTGTCTGAGATTCCGGCAGAGTATTTATAGTATTCACCGTCACGATACAATAGGATAATGCTTTATTGTCCGACATGTCTGACATGTTTCTTACATCCAAGCATTATCACTGAAAATATGAATGAAATCATAAAAACACAGATGCATACTTTAAATCATTACAAACACAGAAGACATTATTATTTCACCTACATCTGACCCTGGATTACGCTTCAGTATAACCCTATTACATTATCTACCCCTGTATCTGCGGTTTGTTGGCAACAACGTTATTAAAATGCATGACGTGTAAACATGAATACAAATTAGGCCCACAGAAATTATTCATGCACCATAGACTATGGGATCCTCAAGTCTCTCAGAGCCTGCAGTGCATACAGAAAGACTAATTTAAAAGTGTTTTTGTGCGACTCATATGTGTTTACTATGGATGAAATCGTTGACCTAGGGGCAATTATCAGAAATTATTCATGGTAATATTCTCTGGAATATAATTCTGATGCTGGCATTAGCGTGGAGTCCATCCTTATCACATGACATCACATCCTGTGTCACAACACGGATCAGTCTGAACCTCATGCCGGCCGTACCCATTTCTTGTTCAAGGACTGCGTAGTTGTTGTTGTTGTAAAATGAAGGCCGCCGCTGGCCAAACAGTATTGATGCCCCCCGAAGCAACGAGGGACAATGCTACCATAAGCAGGTTAAACACATCCACTAAACACTCAGTGCGGTTATTGCAGAAATATACTCTGTTGAACAAGAGCATGCTCTAGCGGAGATTCTCACGGAAAATAAGTTTCCGCCACAGCACACGTTTATGGAGTCACTTGTTTTGTTATGCTAATTGTCTGAAGCAGATTGTCTGTCAAGGTAATTACTCCCGCCCACATCCACCAGGATGGTCTCCATGCTATTGGTTATGTGCTCTGGCACAGAATATGTATAACATCTTTGTGATCTCAATGGGGGTTCACTTATTTAGAGGTTTGAGAAGCAACATAGAATGGTGCCTTTACTTTTTATGGATCAGGGATTGCTGGGCAGCGGGGGGTGGGGGCGGCACCCACCTTTCAGCAGGGGGGATGGCTGCAGAGGTCTGGCTTGTGTTAGTTGGAGTCTCCCCCGGCATCACGGCATGGGGTCCTGCTGCGTGTTCAGCCAGCAGACTGAAAACTTCTTTGAGTTCCACAACATCCTCCTCGCTGAGAAGACACGACTCTCTCTCTCCTCCCTCCACCCTGCTGATGACAATGAAGAAGTTAAAGTGTGTGTGTGTGTGTGTGTGTGTGTGTGTGTGTGTGTGTGTGTGTGTGTGTGTGTGTGTGTGTGTGTGTGTGTGTGTGTGTGTGTGTGTGTGTGTGTGTGTGTGTGTGTGTGTGTGTGTGTGTGTGAAAATGAAAGCGAGTTAGAGAAGATCAGGAACCGTGAATAGATCCACTCTCCATTCCTCCCTTCATCCACCCATCCATCCTAACAACCCTATTGCCCGCCCTTGCTCTGTGTGCACTCACACACAAAGCAAACCTTGGACGGACCCGGGTTGGTACAATTTATAAATATAAGGACAACACAGCTGGGGGCTCCGGGTGAATCACCCTGCCTTTGCTGCTGCTGCCTATAGCAGAGCTACTGCGCCATAATTAGCTGTGACACATCGTGTACATGATCGCATTGTGGGTCATCCGACCATCTGCCAAGACTGCAAGCTAATGCCCCCGACCAGGTAACCCGCCCGGGACGGAATGACTTCCTGACCCCCAGCTTGTTGCTTGGCAAGGCGCCAATAGGTCGTTGACCCAGTGATCTGGGTCAAGCTAGTGGGTTTCAGAAGGGTGTCCCCCAAACTACAGTGGGGATACAATTATATAAGATTTAGGATCAAGACTACAGTACAGCTTCTTCCCCCAGGCCATCCGACTCCTCAAGGGACAGATCTGATCATCTCTGTTACCCGTGGTTTATGCACTATTGCACTATTGCTTTATATTCATATTTATTATATTCATATTTATATTCCCGCACTACTCAGACACATAGTCATATTTATATTCCCGCACTACAAATTCCACACAGTCACTTTACTGGTTTGCAGTTATATGTAGCATGTTGTTGTTGTTGTTGTTGTTGATTTTTTGTTATTATTGTCGCTCTATGTTGCACCTTATGTTCTTGGGAAACGCTATTTCATTTCACTGTATACTGTGTATATGGCTGAAATGACAATAAATTATCTTGAATCTTGAATCTTGAAGAGAAGCAGGGAGTGATGTAAGGAGCCTTACACACGAGCAGTATGGTAATGTGTATAGCTGTGTGTTGGTACTACTACTCTCTGTAATCGAGGACCTACCATGACTGAGTCTGGGTGGGTGGAGAGTCTGAGATTAAGCCGGATCAAACAGGTTCAGTATCAGCATGAAAATACCAATGCACTTGGTAAAATTAACTGTGATGGCATTGGAGAAAATGCTCTTGAAAAATATAAAATAATTGCTACCAATCATCAGCCATGACCCCGTTGCGTTTGGAATGAAAGACAACTTTATTTGTATAACTGTTCAAAACTGTATTTTAAAACACTCAAAAAGAGTTGAAGCACTTGCTGAAAGAGCAAACATTAACGAAAGCTGATCAAGCTCTTCTCCCCCCCCGCCCGAAGACTGCTTTGGGAAACAAGATATTGATTGAAGTACGGCTTGTTTTGGAGTGCTGGGTGGAAGAGGTCTACGTAAGAGGTTCTCACAGTCCTTCAAACATTTTAAAGCATCTTTCATCTTTTTTTAAGCAATAGAAATGCATCTGAAATTAGTTTAAATAGATATTGTTTTGTTTTTTAAACAACGCGCATTAAAAATAACTTACTTTTTAAGCTTGAGTATTTTATGAAGAACTGCCCCACTGGGAGCGTGTGTGGTCATATCTGGGCTACTGTCCCCCAGCAGCTGGTACCGAGCCTATGGAGAGCAGAAAAGCATTAGCACACCGCCAATGTCACTCACTACAGTCAAATGGTTCAAGGCTTTATGATACCATGAGGGTGAGGACTTCTGGATACAGATGAGGGGCGTGTGACGCGACAAATTCTGATGTAACGGTGGAATATCTGCAGGCATCCTCCCTCCTCCCAGCATCCACAAGGCACTCCACCAGATGTCTGTGGACAGAGACCCAGCGGCATGAGGTCATATGTAAATGTCAATGCTTCAGGAAGAATTACATTATGGGTGGTTGGAGGGAGAGGACAGGGTAGGGTGAAAGAGCATTGAGGCCACAGGGTTTGGATGGGTGCTGTGTTGGTTTTTGAGGCACTGTATTTCGTTAGTGTGGAGGGGGACAGTTTCAAATGCAGTCATCCCCTTAAATCTTTTGGCTTAAGGTGGAGACGGGGATGACAGCTGGATAGAGATAGAGTCGGTGTGTGTGTGTGTGTGTGTGTGTGTGTGTGTGTGTGTGTGTGTGTGTGTGTGTGTGTGTGTGTGTGTGTGTGTGTGTGTGTGTGTGTGTGTGTGTGTGTGTGTGTGTGTGTGTGTGTGTGTGCGTGTGCTGTGCTGTGCATGTGCTTGTGCATGCGTGCGTGTGTGCGTGCATGCATGTGCTTGCATCATGAGCTCGGCCCTCCAGCTGTAGTCAGGCTCTGCCACCTCTTCCAGCGCCGAGACCAACAGCGCCAGCGAGGGCGCCAGGCGGCCCCGCAGACCCGGCCGCAGCAGCGGACGCATGGCCTGGAGGAAGCGCAGCGAAGTGTTGAACACCAGGAAGTGGTATCTGGTCACAAAAACAATCAGTCAGAGGATTAATTAAAGACAATGAGGGGCCACCAGTGGGCCCCAACAGCGAGAGCCGAAAGAGGACGAAAAGAGACATGAATAATTCACACGGCATGTTTGTATATCTTCCGTCTCGTACTACATCTCAATTAAGGCCCTCTGTTGAGTGGGGAGGGAATTCACGCCAAAATATGGATCCACGGAAACCTATGACTTGCTAATGAGTGTGCATTTAATGAGAACATATTAATAGTGCATCACTATTAATATGTATGGGGGGGGGGGGGGGGATTACAGCACAGTGCTGCTTTCATTAACCAGAGACCGTGTATTTGTCTGAGCTTGGCGCCATTGGATGGGCTAAGTCTTTGGTGTTTACTGGGAGGGACCATTGATTTGTGCTCCTTGATGGAGCGCTTATGAGATCATAAGCGACACAGGGAGAGCCAAGTCTCCAGACGCGTCTTCTTAAGAGTGTAAGCCGCCGAAGAGAAAGAGACAACCCTTCCGATCCTTTGTTTATCATCTACATGCCATACCCTTTTCACCCCAATGAGACTCCTTTATGCAGTCTAACACTCAGGGGGCGTATTCAGTGTGGGGGGAACACAGGGGAATTCGAGGGGTGAGTGGGCCGATCCAATATGAATTACGCCTCAACCAGTGTCATTGCCATGCACCACATTTTTAGAAGAAGATAATGAGTATTCTTGGGATGCAACCCGGCATAAGCTCCTAGTGAGTGCCATGCAGCGCTTCCTCAGCATGAATATTTCACTTTCATATTTGGCTGGTTACAGGCTGGCATTGGTACGATTGTGCCTACTGCCAGACAATATTAATGAGGATATACATAATCTTAAATGATTCCCGTTCCACGGCATTAAAAGAAAAGCAAACTGAAAGCGGATGGGATCGCGGGGGCAAACTTCAGACTGATTTCATACCTCGGATTGTTCTTTGATATCTCAATGGCCTTCTGAAAATACAGCAGCGCACTTTGAAAGTCGTCCTGAAAGTAAAGAAATGTTAAAGGAGACAGTTGGGATGATGATGAAGGCCAACATGTAAATCATCCAAGCTACTATTTCATGAGTGATCAAGTGTATTATGCCTACAGCTAATGATGGTGGACGAGGATGCCGTTACGCATTCATTATTGGCAAATGTCAAATAGCTAGTGGTGGTTTATGAAGCTGGGTTAGTCTATCTATAACTGAAAGTTATAGATAACAGGTGTGAAATAGATATATCTCTGCAGACGTTTTTTGGTGTATTTGTTTGTTGTGATGGACTGAGTACCCACTCTTTCGCTCACGTGCACACACACACACACACACACAAACACACACACACACACACACACACACACACACACACACACACACACACACACACACACACACACACACACACACACACACACACACACACACACACACACACACACACACACACACACACACACACACACACACACACACACACACACAAAAGTTTTGTGCGCTCTTGAGACCAATTTGCTGTCTTTACCGCGTTCCCGCTGGTTGCTGGAGACCTCAGCTGGCCCTTGCAGAGGTAGGCTCGACAAAGGAACTGATTAGTCGCCGGGTTCCCTTCAAAGTACGACTTTAGACACGCCACACTTATCTCCATGCAACCCAACTGAAAAGCCATAGCACATGTGACAAAATCTATATTTCAACTCTCCACCTTCAATTCTTTGTAGACCTAGCTTGCTATGAGGCAAAACACATTATACAAATGTTGTGTGTCTGTATCTTTTTTTGTGTACTTTGCCGTGGTTTCATCTCTCTATGCTTTTAATCAACAAGGAAATAACTCTTTCAATGTGCCTCAAAACTATATCATGTCGAAGAAATTGTGTCAGTAAATGATAATAGTGATCATAATTATATCGCTAAAAGCTGATGTTAGCACGATTTGAGAGTCGTAAAGAGAGAGAGGGCAGAAAAAAACTAAAGTCAATATGTTCCTCAATAGGGTTAGGGTTAGGGTTAAGTGTTGCATTCACACACCTGTGATGGAAAAGCAAGAGGGATTCTCCAAACCGAAAAGATGCCCTAATTGGCCCGAATTGTGGCAAGAGCAGTCTAAAATCTAAAATAGTCTCATGCAGAGGCCGTTCGGTCAGTGTCCAACTAGATATGTGCTGCATAAATGAGCAAGGTTTACTTCAGTCCACTGGGTAGGCTGGTAGACTGATCTATCCAGCACAGATTTAGGTGGACACGCCCACTAGTGATGTCAGGGGCAGATTTGCGAAACGGCAAAACTTGCACAAAACTTGCACAGCGACAGATAATGATTTGTCGTGCGACAAAACTTGGGCAACAACGCGAACGGTTTACAAATGTGTCTTTTGGTGTGAACGCGGCTAATCACACTCACACCTGATGGTATAATATGTCCCCTTTAAAATATCACATCAGACCACAGACACTCAAACACCAGCATTCCTCAAATCCCTTCACTGGCAGCTTTTCACTACCTCATCTATGAATGATATAACTGTGTCGCTGGGATCAATTGATTAATTATCTAGTAGTCTAATTGTGGTTCTCCATGTGATTCAGTGAATGGGTTACTTGTTATATGGAGGCTCATTCAAGGGATAACAACCTACCAAATCGAGGTTGTTATCTCTTGAAAGCCATCACTCTCTTTCTCTAATCATTGGTATACAGTTCACGTTTATGGTCTAACCATGAAGTTCAGTTCACCAAGTTGTTCGGCTGATTCACCGCCATGATAAAACCAAAGGTGATACGGTTTACACGGTTATCTCCGTGAGTCCGCCAGCTCACCTGTAGAGCCTCCTCTGCACACAGCACGAGCAGCTCCGCGGCGCAGCAGGGCCGGCGCGCGCCTCCGCCATCGGGGAGCGCGTCCGTGATCAGCTGGTATGCTAGCCGCACAGCCTCAACATCTACACATAACAGTGCCGTCTACGTCTGCTCATGCTTTCAGAAACAGCTTTTAAACCAGTATTAACGTGTTATAAACTACACTATAAAACGTTAAATTGACATGATATTGACATACCTTTTTGTTCCCTCGCCCTGTTCAGATATTTTCTAATATCCAGGTCCATGTCCTGTGCCGTGGACAGTTTGATAATAGTTCGTTCTTGCTTTAGGTGTTTCTACATGTATTTGAACGACTCTTGTTCAGGTAGGGTTAGCTACTTTTCTTGACGCAGCGAAATATTAACTACCCGCACAATGTTGAATGGTCTTTAAATATATCCTCAAACACGTTTAGACATCGGGCACATTCAGATAGCTATTAAATAGATCTCAAGTTTGTCATGGTTAGCGTTACTTGGCAACGGGAAGCAAACGACGGCAAGCAGAATGGTTCAACTTTGGTACCAAATGTGTACGTCTGACACTTCCGTATTATATTTTGTGTGTTATGCAGAAATACAGCACAACGTATTGGTCATATTGGTTATCATCAATCATAAGTGTACTTCAAACAATGAGTCATTTACAGGCCACAACAAAACAAGATATTGGTGACACTGAAATGTTTCTGATCAACACATTCAAACCCTTTCCCCTTTAAAATAATATGAAAAGAGCAAGCCTGGATTATAGACAAGCATACATGTTATTTCTGGCTATTATTAGTATGCATTTTTCAAATATAAATTCATATAGACCCTCTGCAGTAAGCACACTAATTAGGCGCAGATTTAAACCCCTAGCATGTGTGCAAGCTAGTGTTAGGACTAGACCTGCACATTGGGGCCTTGACCTGAATTTGTAGTAAGCTTAACAAGAGGTGAGTGTAAACCTGCGCTGCAAACCGTATGAATGTCTGAATGTTAAACCCGAATGGCTCCAGTAATTTGGCTGAGTGCTTGAAAGCTTTTCACTTTGAATTCAATCCAAGAGTTTTCTATTTTAATACTAAAATGCCTTTTTAATTCTATTTTACCCATTTCTTTGCATGTTTTCTTTTACTTATCTGTTATTTTATTTTATTGTATGACAATGTTTATATGTGAAGCACTTTGAGTCTGCTTTGTGTATGAAAAGTGCTATATAAATAAAGTTGCCTTGCCTTGCCTTGCCTATGTAGCCGCACAATCTTTTTCTTTAAAATTTGAAATATATTTTATAATGCTGTTCCTAATAACACACATCTAATATTCGTTCTAATCCAGATCCTTGCCCGTAGCATGGGGACACTTGTAGGAGAGCAAAGGTAACATTGTAACTGACACCACAACACATGAATCACCTCAACATCCTTCACAGAGTGTCAACAATGCTAATGACTCACACAGAAGAGGTACTATACTGGGATAGGGTAGCATACTGTTGCATTAGCCTGTATGGAAGACAAAATATGTTAAATTAATTTAGTATTGATCAATATTCACAAACAATTGGGAACTCTTGCAGCATAAGTTCTAACCAAATAATGATTGCAGAGGCCCTGCCTTCATCTGTTAAGTAGATAGTTCTGTGATTTTTTGCTTTCATATCGTTTCATAGCGGTGGTTAACTGCCGGCTCCACAGAGCACATGGTCCGAACAGAAAAGGGGCGCGTACCTATGTTCCCCGGGTCCTATGTTCCCCGGGTCCTATGGTCCTCGCTTTGTATGTGACCGGGGAACATACAACCTTAACCCTTAACCCTAACCGTAACCATAACCCTAAACCTGACCCTAACCCTTTGCACCCGGGGAACATGGACCTGGGAAACAAAGGAATGACCCCCAGAAAAGCACCAGTCTTTCCAACTCTTGGATTGAATTCAAAGTGAAAAGCTTTCAAGCACTCTTCAAATTACTGGAGCCATTCGGGTTTAACATTCAGACATTCATACGGTTTGCAGCGCAGGTTTACACTCACCTCTTGTTAAGCTTACTACAAATTCAGGTCAAGGCCCCAATGTGCAGGTCTAGTCCTAACACTAGCTTGCACACATGCTAGGGGTTTAAATCTGCGCCTAATTAGTGTGCTTACTGCAGAGGGTCTATTTGGCAATTATTGCCTCCAGGAGTAATGTTTGCACTGTGGAATGCTAATTAGGGGTTACGTTTAATTTGTGTAAAGTGGATGTATTCTTGTATTTAGAGATTAGAGCACAAATAAAGTGGGAGATGTGTGCATATGCTAACAAGATGAAGGTGTCTCATCCACAAAACACTGTGATAGACTACTGTGTGGGTTAGTTTGTTTGTGTGTGTGTGTGTGTGTGTGTGTGTGTGTGTGTGTGTGTGTGTGTGTGGTGTGTGTGTGTGTGTGTGTGTGTGTGTGTGTGTGTGTGTGTGTGTGTGTGTGTGTGTGTGTGTGTGTGTGTGTGTGTGTGTGTGTGTGTGTGGTGTGTGTGTGTGTGTGTGTGTGTGTGCGTGCGTGCGTGCGTGCGTGCGTGCGTGTGTGTGTGCATACAGTATGTATATGTCCTTGATCACTTGGGCCACTTCTCTCTTTGTTTTATTTATTTTTTACATTGTGTTTAAATACTTCTATATAAGTACTGGTACAGGGCCACTTAATAATGTGTACTGTTTGTCCTGTTTGTTCTGTTGTTTCCTTATTTTACAAAACACTGTGATAGACTACTGTGTGGGTTAGTTTGTTTGTGTGTGTGTGTGTGTGTGTGTGTGCGTGCGTGCGTGCGTGCGTGCGTGCGTGCGTGCGTGCGTGCGTGCGTGCGTGCGTGCGTGCGTGCGTGCGTGCGTGCGTGCGTGCGTGCGTGCGTGCGTGCGTGTGTGTGTGCATACAGTATGTATATGTCCTTGATCACTTGGGCCACTTCTCTCTTTGTTTTATTTATTTTTTACATTGTGTTTAAATACTTCTATATAAGTACTGGTACAGGGCCACTTAATAATGTGTACTGTTTGTCCTGTTTGTTCTGTTGTTTCCTTATTTTTTTTTTGTCTGTCAAAGCCACAAGTTACAAATTTATTTTTTTGTTGTATTATGATTATTATGATGATAATGGATCTCTTTGTCTTCTGATGGATGATGCACTGTTTTGAGAAAACGGCCAGCAGTTTCTGTTTCACTCAGGGGCCCTGTCTTCATGGGATCACTGAGGCTGTATTAATGTTGCTAAGTGAAGCTATCTCACCACAGCAAGATAAACCATTAGCATTTTGAATAAGTGAAAAAAGATAAAATAATAATATTAATAATAATTGATCCGTTTTATTAGCGCTTTTCTAATTACTCAAAACTGTTTACAAATAAGAAAGGAATACATACAAAAAGTACAGACACTCAAACAAAAGGGAAAATATAAACAACACCACAACAATAGGCAACAAATTAAGAGAGCGGGAGAGGGTGGAAGATGGCGGAGGATGATTTGTCAAATGTTGTAGGTGGTCCTGAAGAGATTAGGTGGACTTTTGAATGAACAGTGTATCAGAGTTTCGGATGGCCAGAGGGAGGGAGTTCCAAAGGGTAGGGGCGGTGATGGCGAAGGCTCTGTTCCCCAGGGTGCGGTACTTGGTCTTGGTGATGGGGGTGAGAACGTTGGCGCCAGCGGAGTGTAGGCGACGAGTAGGGGCGTGGCGATGGAGGAGATCTGTTATGTACAAGGGTGCAAAGCTGTTTAGCGCTTTGTAGGTGGTGAGGAGGATCTTGAAATTAATGCGTTGTTTTATTGGAAGCCAATGAAGTTGAAGGAGGATGGGAGTAATGTGTTCTCTTGAGGGGGAGTTAGTAAGCAGTCAGGCAGCAGAGTTTAGTAGTACATATTGCAATTTTTGAAGAACAGTGGAGGGGAGGCCATACAGAATGCTATAGTCGAGTCTGTAAGTGATGAAGGCGTTGATTAGTGTTTCAGCAGCTGAGGATGAAAGAGTGGGTCGAAGGCGTGCAATGTTGCGGAGTTGGAAGAATGATGTTTTTCTGACGGTGTTTAAGTGTGGCTTGAAGGAGAGGGTGGACATAAATAAACAATAAATAAACAAATAATAATAATAACAATAAACAAACAAATGGAGACAGGAGCTTGTGTGTGTGTGTGTGTCTGTCTGTCTGGAAGGAGGGATCTGGAGTTGGGCCAAAAAGCATATTCCTTCCTGCTGTTGTATGTATGTTTGTGCACGCTCGCACAAGTGTCAGTCAAAGAGAGTGGGTCTGCCATTAAGTATTAGATATTTGTATACATCTAAAAACAAACACAATATGACAAGCTTTCTCAAAGAATTTTTTATTGGATGTTGTTGTCATCGAATATCAATAGTACAGTCAAATACAAAAGTGTAATACACAGTATGACAGGCAGTGGAAACATACAGTTGATGCTTCCATTTTGAGATGCTCTTTTCTTGGCCTGTTGTCCTGTGAAAAACACCCTGAGATGATGGGGATCCCATGGCCATGGGTGATTGGTCCATAGAGCTATGCTGTCTTCGAGTCTTTGAGTTTTATTTTGATTTTTTTTTAAGCTCGAAATTGCAGCACAGACTTCGGACCAAAAGTGGTCTTGTATTGTCTTGTGTTCTTTTGTATTCTTTTGTATTCTTTGAGTTTTATTATGCTTCTATGTATATATGTACAGGTGACCCGCACCGGGGGTGGCCGGATGGAGGGGATCGGCTTATTGGCACAGGGCGACCAATCTGGAAATGCAAACGAAACAAGGTTGAAAGAAATCAGGTTTCTGTTAACGCTGAAGCCTCATATCTTCTCATATTAAGAAATAAACAGAAACTCACCCCAAAGACACCTTCTGCAATCTGGTCATCCTTTTCTTAGGCCCGTCTGCTGGCCCCTCTCCTGCATCGCTGAGGCCCCGTTCAGCAGCCCACTGCTCGTAGCGCTGCTCCTCCTTCAGCCTCTGAGCCTCCTTCTGCTCCCGGCGTTTATCAGCTTCTGCAGAACAAAATGGACACGTAAGAAGTTTTAAAAGAATGCAAGAGCATGTGCCACATACCACAACATCCTAAGTGGCGTCATGAAATGTTTTGGATTGCACAATTAGCCAAGGTTATTCAAAAGGACTCACTGCTGGAGATGAGGTGTTCCTCCGTGTCCTCCTTCAGGTAGGTCCCGGCGTTCCTCTTATTGTTTGGCTCCTTCTCCTTCACCACACAGAGCCAATTGAAGAATCTCCACCCGAGGCTCTTTCTTTTGGGCTCCTGTACAGGTTCCTCCCCTTCTTCGTCAGGTATGACCGAGACTTCAGGGTTGTTAGGGGGAGCCACAGGTTCTGTACAGCCCATAACAACAAAAGGTTTCTCCTCGATCGCTACGACACCTGGCAGGGCGGTGGCTGGCGGTTGATCCTGGTTGAGGATCAAGACCACGGCGTCAATGGGACGTTGACAAACGACAACGTGGTGGTTGCCATTGTCAGTTGGCATCTCCAGCTCTAACGCGTCCTCCTCAGCCTCCAAGACCCCCGGTGTCCTCACCATCTAGGACACAACACACAGCGTATGTTAAAACAGGATACCACACTGTTGATTAGGGATGCACCTGCATCAACCCACATGTGCATACCTGTGGGTCTGTGTGTGTATGTGTGTGAGTGTGTGTGAGTTCAGGTGCATGATTGAGATATTATGTGTGACATTAAGTTAATACAATAAGCACAAGGGACTGAGAAGCGGTGACTTATATAGAGGAGCGGGGCCTCGTGATGTCATAGAGGTTCCGCTGGCCAGAGACGTAACATGGTGTAGCCACGGTTACCGGATTGTTTTGTGTACATTCTTATGAAAACTGCAAAGATATGCTGAAGTCTAAATCAGTCATTTGGATGTTTTATCCGTGGATAACGTTTAAGAAAATGTACATGAACATATTTATATATTTTTTTTAGCTGATAGTACTGATAGTAAATGTGGTCAATCGTGTGTGTGTGTGTGTGTGGGTGCGCACGCCTTTGAAAAAAGTGCATCTGCACAAAGTTTGTGTGTGTGGATCGTACAGGTGTCCTCTCCCTCATCAGCTCGCCCTCCTGGTGGAGTCCCTCCTGTTGGAGTCCCTCCTGGTGGAGACTCTCTGGTTGGAGGCCCTCTGGTTGGAGACCCTCCTGGTGGGGTCCCTCCTGGTTGAGATCCTCCTGATGAAGTCCCTCCTCTTGGAGTCCCTCCGCCTGGAGTCCCTCTGGTTGTGGTCCCTCCGGTTGGAGACCCCCCTGGAAGAGTCCCTCCCGTTGGAGGAGTCCATCCTGGAGGAGACCCTCTGGTTGGAGACCCTCTGGTTGGAGACCCTCCGGTTGGAGTCCCTCCTGGTGGAGACCCTCTGGTTGGAGACCCTCCGGTTGGAGTCCCTCACCGCTGTCTGTGACCAGGTGTCTGCTTAGGTAAACGATGATTACCATACGTTTGAGTCTCTCCTGGTGGAGAGTCTCTTGGGGGAGACTCTCTTGGTGGAGGCTCTCCTGGTGGAGGGACTCCTGTTGGAGGCTCTCCTGTTGGAGACCCTCCTGGTGGAGGGACTCCTGATGGAGACCCTCCTGGTGGAGGCTCTCCTGATGGAGGCCCTCCTGTTGGAGGGACCCCTGGTGGAGACCCTCCTGTTGGAGACCCTCCTGATGGAGGCTCTCCTGGTGGAGACCCTCCTGTTGGAGACCCTCCTGATGGAGACCCTCCTGTTGGAGGGACTCCTGGGGGAGGCCCTCCTGTTGGAGGGACCCCTGGTGGAGGCTCTCCTGATGGAGACCCTCCTGTTGGAGGGACTCCTGGTGGAGACCCTCCTGTTGGAGGGACTCCTGGTGGAGACCCTCCTGTTGGAGGGACCCCTGGTGGAGGCTCTCCTGGTGGAGACCCTCCTGATGGAGACCCTCCTGTTGGAGGGACTCCTGGGGGAGACCCTCCTGTTGGAGACCCTCCTGTTGGAGACTCTCCAGGTGGAGGCTCTCCTGTTGGATGAGGTCCTCAGGTTTCGGTTGCCTCTTCCGGTTCCTCACACGTCTCCTCCCCATCGTTTGCTTGCTCAATAGTAGAACAAACGCTACCTGGGTAAAACGCTGCTGTGCTTGCTCAGTGATTACAAGGTAATGCTTACGCTCGACTCTCTGATCAGCACTGAGCACTGGACTGAGGAGCGGTGACTTATATAAGGGAGTGGGCATTGTGATGTCATAATGGTCCACCGGAGGTTCCGCTGGGTGTTGTGGTGTTGTCGCGGACAACCAGATTGTTTTGATTACATACTTTAGAAAAAGCCTTCATGAGCTCAAGTTCAAATGACAAAAATAAAACGATCACTTTAATACAAAAAGTGTACAACACGCGGATACGAAATTGGTTGACACAAGTCCATAAGCTGTTTCTAATTCGATCTACGTTTTATACCCAAAACATGTACATAAACTCACACTGGGTAGCCAGGAAAGACTACCCAGCCTATCAGTTGGTCTTTTATCAACTTTTGTGATACTATTATTGAAACATAAGTTGGAATGTGTCATTCTTGTAGATCAACTAGAGCACACATGTTGGTCATTGCCCCCTACTACTTGTTTGAGGCCCCATTACTGATAATAATTTAGTGCCATGTATAAAAGCATTGAGATAGCCTTAATTTAAAAAGCACTGCTATTGAAGAATCAGCTGTTTACTTTCTTAAGGATTCTTGTTATGGGCCAATAGGGGTGAATTCCTTTTAAGAAAAAATTAAAATAGTCAGGCCAATTCAGGGCCCCTTGCACACCTGGGCCCCTAGGCAACACACACACGCGCACACACACACCCACCCCCACACACACACACACAGGTTCAGTGAGAGAATGAGAAAAATATGTATTTTAGAAGGATTAGAAGCCATTGCTATACTTGGAAAGGAGACATGTGGGCTCTGTATTTAATTTTTTTCCATGTATTCCATTTTTGTTATCTCCCATAGACATCAGCAAGCATAAATTCAGAATGTTACCATTGAAACAGTTGTCACGCATATTGCAGGGGTGAAAGGAATAGGGTTTATTGGTTATGCATTGGATATTCTCTGCTTCGTTTCGGTACAAATATTACTGTACCAATGTATCAACCAAGTGTGATTAATGATGTAGGCCACCCTGGATGGCAGAGCTTATGAATGTATGGCTTGGTAACAGACAATTGGTAACACAACAGGAACATCCTGAAACGTTCTGCGTGAAAGTCATTCACATAAAAAGGAACACATACTAAAGTATGTGTTCCTTTACTAAAGTATCATTTGAATCAATATGTTTAGTCATTGAGCATATGTTCATTCTGAAATGTTCAGATACATGTGACGAGCAATCAGCAAGTCGTCATAGGTATGTTGCTCAATGAAATTGAGTTCGTAACCATGAACTACTTGGGTTTAACCTAACCATAACAATTTCTAGACTATCCCACCCCCTTAAAAATGACAGAAATGCTGAACTGGAGGCGGCTTATGTTGTTTGAAGCATAAGCCAGTTTCAACAAATATGATAATAATATAACCGATATATCAACTGTACAACTATATAATAACTATTCTTCCCTAGAGCAAACAGTATTGCCAGAAGGTAACCACCTATGACTATTCACCACTGCTTAATAACTAATCAATAACCATTCAATGTTTTTGTTTTCAGTCTACTTCAGATTGATGTGGACGTGGAAGAACCAGTCTCTGTTTTCTATATCATATCAATGTATGATATGATATAGATATCTATGTATGATATGATATTATTTAGATATAGAGCTCCAGGACTCCCGAATATTTACAGAACACGGCCAAAGGCTGTGTGCGCCTCACCATTGCAATACTTCCACTGTAAACAGAGCGCATGGAAACGTGGCCGCAAGCTGCTCAGGGCCACATCCCCACCCTCCTCCTTGACCCGCCTCTCTCCTCCTCATTTGCATTAAAGCTACAGACACCGAAACGGCACGTTTGGGGAAAGATCAATGTGTGACTGGCTTGTAGTGCTTGTAGTTCAAATTCTGTGTAAGGGGCCCACTAATATAAAGCATCCATAAAGTAGCATGCCATGGGACCTTTAAATGAAATGTCCCACGTCATTCGTTTTAAAAAGCGAATGACAACGAACCTGGATGTGGTCATAACAGTGGCAGATAATGATTCATTTGTCTGTTCTCGACGTCACCTCCCCCTGCTTTTACTTGGAGAACCTTACGCATCCCTCTCTCCGTCACGGAGCGCCCCCATGTACTCACACATCCTCTGATCATCACCCTGTCACGTGGGGAAATAAATAACACACGCATATCGCTGGAGTGGTAAAGAGTGTTGTGGTGTGTAGGCACACTGGACTGAGATTTTTGATGACGAGACGCACCAGTTCTGCTCTGAGATCTGCTCCTGTGGACCAACAAAATAAGCTAAAGGCAAGTGCACCACAACCTGTTGACCCTGATTCGATGGCAGCAGTCCAATCCGTCTAAACGTCTGTCTGCATGACGACTTAGTAAAGGCCAGACACGTCGGGGCTTTGATATCATTGAGACCTCCAGCCACCTCTGATCTAGCCGAATTGCTAACGCAACTTTTACTTCTCACGCTCCGGTTTGAAGAGTTAGACAGGCGTGCGATGGAATTAGGAAAAGGAATAGCACTGCTGTGTTGTCCTGTCACGATCTCACACTATGTCTGGAAGGTTGTAAACAGACAGCTTAAGTGAAGGACTTTCTGAACTGGTAACAGGCTGTAACACTGTTGAACAAACCCCCACCCCCGTCTAGCACTCGACTTTTAAATGGCTACCTGCTTACCTGTTGCATTTCACTCTCTGCAATGTTTACCTGTTTACATTTACTGCTTGTGCTATATAACTGTTAACATTCAGTACTGCACTGTTTCACCAATTGCCCTTGCACTACTACAATAAACATAGATATACTACAAGTATATATATAGTATTATATATATATGTATATGTCTATTTATACTCTCCGAACATAATCCCCCTATACTTCTGACAAACCTGTATTTGTAACCTTATACTGTACTCAAATAGCACTTTGGTATTTAAATGCTTCTTTTGCACTTCTGGTTAGACGTCAACTGCATTTCATTGGTTCTGTGTACTCTGCTAGTGACAATAAAGTTTAATCTAATCTAGTCTGATAATATTATTAAAGGCGCCTTGGCAGGTTAACCAGCACTGTCCATTAATGGGTACATAAAGCACTTAGGTGAGACGGAGGGGTGAAGGCCTGGTAGAGGGAGATCTGACAGTGAAAAAAAGTTTGAAGTTACACCAGAAGCTCTGTGTGTGTGTGTGTGTGTGTGTGTGTGTGTGTGTGTGTGTGTGTGTGTGTGTGTGTGTGTGTGTGTGTGTGTGTGTGTGTGTGTGTGTGTGTGTGTGTGTGTGTGTGTGTGTGTGTGTGTGTGTGTGTGTGTGTGTGTGTGCGTTTGTGTGCGTGTGTTAATCCTGATATGTATTGAGTTTCACTCGCCATCGTTCAGCATCAAGGACAGCTCCCACTCCAGTGTCGGCCCCATCAGACAGCTTATGTTGGTGGTCAACAGGAGCAGATCTCAGAACAGAACTGGGGTGTCTCGTCATCACATCTCAGTCCTGCGTGTCCACACACCTGTCTCTTTCCACACTCTTTGCTACTCCAGCGGTATGCGCGAGTTATTTATTTCCCCACGTGGCAGGGTGATGATCAGAGGATGTGTGAGTACATGGGGCGCTCTGTGACAGAGAGGGGTGCGTAAAGTTCTCAGAGTAAAAACACCGGGAAGCGATGTTGTCTCATCATCTGGTCTCGTCAGCTTGTTAAGGTTACCAAATGCAATACATGCAACTTTAGCTTTGGGTAGCTTAGCATTTAGCGTTGTGTGAACTTGTTGATACAGTTTGATATGTTGTTTTGGCTTAGCGCCGACTCTGTGCCAGTGAGACGCAGCTGGAACTCTCTCTCTCTTGTCCAGCTTCGGGAAGGATACAATGTAGCTTTGATCATCTTGTTGTGTATTGGTCTGATTTAGCTCAGTAAACTCACCTATCGGAACTGTATCCTGGAGGAGTCCTTATGCTCCTTATGCTAGGAGTCTAATGCTGCTAGGCTCGTTTCAAATAAAGCCACTGTCTGTCGCAGTTTGGTGCAGTCTGTGCATTTCCCAGTCTCCGTGCCTGTGATATCCGAGTACAGAGGCATGTTGGCGATATGAAAGTCCAAGGCTTTTGCTGCGGTCTGATCCGGGAGTCATAAAAAGTGCCAAAATGTATTGTTGAATCGAGCGATGGAGGACGACGGAAACAAACTACATATTGTTAAGTATTATGATCATGATATAAATAAAATAAAGTAGATCTGAACGATGAATTAAGTAGTTTTTTCCAATGCCTAGCGTGGCTTCGGGAAACATGACCTCTCTCTCTGCTGCCTCTCTCTCTTCTTATCGAGACAGGGGCTTGTGTTTGTTTGTGTCTGTCTGTCTGGAAGGAGGGATCCGGAGTCTGGCCAAAAAGCATATTCAGTGAGGATATCCTGCGAGACACTATTATGTTCCTAAGAGGCCAACGTAGCTGGAGACTGACGAAACGAAATGCTCAATAAAGTTGAAAACTTACCAGCTAAGATGTCAGTCGCATATTATTACATGGTACCAGGAGTAAAAGTATTAAATAGTTAATGTCTGTGTGAGAAAGACGGAATGGATGTCATAAAACCACCAGAGCCAATGAAGCTCACGGGAAATATTGATTATGCTTGGAAACTGTTTAAACAGGCGTTTCAACGTGGACCGGACCGCAATTGTGTAGCGGCCTGCGAAGTCAGTTGGACTGGCCGACAGTTGTGAGCGGCCGCGAGGCGTCTGCAAGCCGGCCCTGAGCATAATTTATTCCCCGTCAAGACGCCGTGAAAATCCCCGAAATAAAGACTAGAAAACTCGATCCAACCAATATTTATAGCCCTTGCTTACTCTCTATGTCTCATTCATGGTTTTTTTTTTATATTATTTTTTTTTACTTCATTTAATTCTTCATTATTCAGACGTTACAGAACTTTCATAGCCATAAATAAATAATACGAACTACAGTTTACTTTAATTTGTTTGTTCTTGAATTGACGTAGAATGGAGCAAAGACTCCTCGGATTGGGAAATGCGTTTATCCAATAAACAGCTTGCAGGTCAAGTCCATTTTCGGAAATGTAGGGGGATATATGAGCGGCCCCACGTCTAATGGCATGACCCAACTCGCCTCTCACACTCGGTGATAGCGTCTTATAACGTTCTATATATAATAGTATAATATAATTTTATAGATAATATCAAGGCCAAAAGCTCTGTGCGCCTCCGGATGGCTGTAGGGCGGGGAGCACTACGGCCATCCGGAGTGCTTTTGTTTACCGGCGTTGCTATGGTTACCGGTCTTTTAAGGAAGTGCGCCAATTCTCTTCCGCACAGAGCAGAACTGTGGCCTATTTTACACATTTTTATTGTCTTAATTATAATTATATAATTCATTTTTACCGATTTTTCTTTTTTATTACTGAAAAAACTATTTATTCCCCGCCAAGACGCCGTGAAAATCCCCTAAATAAAGAATGCAAAAAACGATCCAACCAATAGTTATACCCCTTGCTTACTCTCTATGTCTCATTCATGGTTTTTTTTTTATATTATTTTTTTTTACTTCATTTAATTCTTCATTATTCAGGCGTTACAGAACTTTCATAGCCATAAATAAATAATACGAACTACAGTTTACTTTAATTTGTTTGTTCTTGAATTGACGTAGAATGCAGCAAAGACTCCTGGGATTGGGAAATGCGTTTATCCAATAAACAGCTTGCAGGTCAAGTCCATTTTCGGAAATGTAGGGGGATATATGAGCGGCCCCACGTCTAATGGCATGACCCAACTCGCCTCTCACACTCGGTGATAGCGTCTTATAACGTTCTATATATAATAGTATAATATAATTTTATAGATAATATCAAGGCCAAAAGCTCTGTGCGCCTCCGGATGGCTGTAGGGCGGGGAGCACTACGGCCATCCGGAGTGCTTTTGTTTATCGGCGTTGCTATGGTTACCGGTCTTGTAAGGAAGTGCGCCAATTCTCTTCCGCACAGAGCAGAACTGTGGCCTATTTTACAAATTTTTATTGTCTTAATTATAATTATATCATTCATTTTTACCGATTTTTCTTTTTTATTACTGAAAAAACAATTTATTCCCCGCCAAGACGCCGTGAAAATCCCCTAAATAAAGAATGCAAAAAACAATCCAACCAATAGTTATACCCCTTGCTTACTCTCTATGTCTCATTCATGGTTTTTTTTTTATATTATTTTTTTTACTTCATTTAATTCTTCATTATTCAGGCGTTACAGAACTTTCATAGCCATAAATAAATAATACGAACTACAGTTTACTTTAATTTGTTTGTTCTTGAATTGACGTAGAATGCAGCAAAGACTCCTGGGATTGGGAAATGCGTTTATCCAATAAACAGCTTGCAGGTCAAGTCCATTTTCGGAAATGTAGGGGGATATATGAGCGGCCCCACGTCTAATGGCATGACCCAACTCGCCTCTCACACTCGGTGATAGCGTCTTATAACGTTCTATATATAATAGTATAATATAATTTTATAGATAATATCAAGGCCAAAAGCTCTGTGCGCCTCCGGATGGCTGTAGGGCGGGGAGCACTACGGCCATCCGGAGTGCTTTTGTTTACCGGCGTTGCTATGGTTACCGGTCTTGTAAGGAAGTGCGCCAATTCTCTTCCGCACAGAGCAGAACTGTGGCCTATTTTACACATTTTTATTGTCTTAATTATAATTATATCATTCATTTTTAACGATTTTTAAATCAATATGTTTTAAAAAAAAAACGTTGTTGGCGGGGGGGGGGGGGGGGGGGGGGGGGGAAGCACCCCTGGGAAGAAATTGGGACAGACCTGTTCCACTTCAGAGGGAGAGAGTATCTACTGATGATCGACCTACTACTCCAACTATCCTGAGATGGCTCTGCTCACGAGCACAACAGCAACAGGAGTAGTTAAGCATATGAAGTCCAGCTTTGCAAGACATGGCATTCCAGGAACTGTCGTCTCGGACAATGGGCCTCAGTATGCCAGTCAGGAGTTCAAGCAGTTTGCCAGAGAGTATGGATTTGAACATGTCACAGTAAGCCCACACTTCCCACAGGCAAATGGCAAGGCTGAGAAGGGTGTTCAAATGGTGAAAGGTCTTCTGACAAAGGCAACAGAGAATGGTGTGGATCCTTATTTAGCTCTGCTCGCTTATAGAGCAGCACCTCGGCGTGCGGGAAGTCTACGGCTGAACTGCTCATGGGCAGACGACTACAGACACAGATCCCAACAGCAAAAGCAATGCAACCTCTGCAGGCGGGCGACAGAGTCCGAGTTTTCAACGCAGGAAGACAGAATTGGCAGCGCGCTGGAACAGTGCTAAATGAAGTGGCTCCGAGGACCTACGCAGTCCAGACGGACACCGGGGCTGTGGTCAGACGAAACAGGTTGCAGCTACTCAAAACACAGGCCAGCAATGCAGTTCCTTCAATAGAGGAGCACAGGGACAAACATGCACAGCAGGGAACAGTAACAGACCATCAGCCAGTGGTTTTAGAGGAGAATGCACCTGTCATGACGGAGCCAGAGGCAGCTCCAGAGAGACGGTCAGAGCGCATTAGAAAAGCCCCTGAAAGACTTGATCTATAGCCGAAGGCTGTAAACAGTCTGTTTGTTATGAGGCGGTGGTAAAGACCGTCCTCCTACAGTGTGCTAAGAACTGGCAACCTCTGGCACCAAATTATTATTTATTTACTTTGTTTAAAGAGTGCAGAGTGAATCTGTTTTTGTTTACTGTGTAAGGGAGATGTAAGGATATCCTGGGTGACACTATTATGTTCCTAAGAGGCCACTGTAGCTGGAGACGTAGCGAAATGTTTAATAAAGTTAGTTGAATGCTTACCAGCTAAGATGTCAGTCGCATATTATTACACCTTCCTGCTGTGGTGTGTATGTTTGTGCACGCTCACACAAGTGTCAGTCAAAGAGAGTGGGTCTGCCATTAAGTATTAGATATTTGTATACATCTAAAAACAAACACAATATGACCAGCTTTCTCAAAGAATTTTTTATTGGATGTTGTTGTCATCGAATATAAATAGTACAGTCAAATACAAAAGTGTAATACACAGTATGACAGGCAGTGGAAACATACAGTTGATGCTTCCATTTTGAGATGCTCTTTTCTTGGCCTGTTGTCCTGTGAAAGACGCCCTGAGATGATGGGGATCCCATGGCCATGGGTGATTGGTCCATAGAGCTATGCTGTCTTCGAGTCTTTGAGTTTTATTTTGATTTTTTTTAAGCTCGAAATTGCAGCACAGACTTCGGACCAAAAGTGGTCTTGTATTGTCTTGTGTTCTTTTGTATTCTTTTGTATTCTTTGAGTTTTATTATGCTTCTATGTATATATGTACAGGTGACCCGCACCGGGGGTGGCCGGATGGAGGGGATCGGCTTATTGGCACAGGGTGACCAATCTGGAAATGCAAACGAAACAAGGTTGAAAGAAATCAGGTTTCTGTTAACGCTGAAGCCTCATATCTTCTCATATTAAGAAATAAACAGTAACTCACCCCAAAGACACCTTCTGCAATCTGGTCATCCTTTTCTTAGGCCCGTCTGCTGGCCCCTCTCCTGCATCGCTGAGGCCCCGTTCAGCAGCCCACTGCTCGTAGCGCTGCTCCTCCTTCAGCCTCTGAGCCTCCTTCTGCTCCCGGCGTTTATCAGCTTCTGCAGAACAACATGGACACGTAAGAAGATTTAAAAGAATGCAAGAGCATGTGCCACACACCACAACATCCTAAGTGGCGTCATGAAATGTTTTGGATTGCACAATTAGCCAAGGTTATTCAAAAGGACTCACTGCTGGAGATGAGGTGTTCCTCCGTGTCCTCCTTCAGGTAGGTCCCGGCGTTCCTCTTATTGTTTGGCTCCTTCTCCTTCACCACACAGAGCCAATTGAAGAATCTCCACCCGAGGCTCTTTCTTTTGGGCTCCTGTACAGGTTCCTCCCCTTCTTCGTCGGGTATGACCGAGATTTCAGTGTTGTTAAGGGGAGCCACAGGTTCTGTACAGCCCATAACAACAAAAGGTTTCTCCTCGATCGCTACTACACCTGGCAGGGCGGTGGCTGGCGGTTGATCCTGGTTGAGGATCAAGACCACGGCGTCAATGGGACGTTGACAGACGACAACGTGGTGGTTGCCATTGTCAGTTGGCATCTCCAGCTCTAACGCGTCCTCCTCTGCCTCCAAGACCCCCGGTGTCCTCACCATCTAGGACACAACACACAGCGTATGTTAAAACAGGATACCACACTGTTGATTAGGGATGCACCTGCATCAACCCACATGTGCATACCTGTGGGTCTGTGTGTGTATGTGTGTGAGTGTGTGTGAGTTCAGGTGCATGATTGAGATATTATGTGTGACATTAAGTTAATACAATAAGCACAAGGGACTGAGAAGCGGTGACTTATATAGAGGAGCGGGGCCTCGTGATGTCATAGAGGTTCCGCTGGCCAGAGACGTAACATGGTGTAGCCACGGTTACCGGATTGTTTTGTGTACATTCTTATGAAAACTGCAAAGATATGCTGAAGTCTAAATCAGTCATTTGGATGTTTTATCCGTGGATAACGTTTAAGAAAATGTACATGAACATATTTATATATATTTTTTAGCTGATAGTACTGATAGTAAATGTGGTCAATCGTGTATGTGTGTGTGGGTGCGCACGCCTTTGAAAAAAGTGCATCTGCACACAAAGTTTGTGTGTGCGGATCGTACTGGTGTCCTCTCCCTCATCAGCTGGCCCTCCTGGTGGAGTCCCTCCTGTTGGAGTCCCTCCTGGTGGAGACTCTCTGGTTGGAGGCCCTCTGGTTGGAGACCCTCCTGGTGGGGTCCCTCCTGGTTGAGATCCTCCTGATGAAGTCCCTCCTCTTGGAGTCCCTCCGCCTGGAGTCCCTCTGGTTGTGGTCCCTCCGGTTGGAGACCCCCCTGGTAGAGTCCCTCCCGTTGGAGGAGTCCATCCTGGAGGAGACCCACTGGTTGGAGACCCTCTGGTTGGAGACCCTCCGGTTGGAGTCCCTCCTGGTGGAGACCCTCTGGTTGGAGACCCTCCGGTTGGAGTCCCTCACCGCTGTCTGTGACCAGGTGTCTACTTAGGTAAACGATGATTACCATACGTTTGAGTCTCTCCTGGTGGAGAGTCTCTTGGGGGAGACTCTCTTGGTGGAGGCTCTCCTGGTGGAGGGACTCCTGTTGGAGGCTCTCCTGTTGGAGACCCTCCTGATGGAGACCCTCCTGGTGGAGGCTCTCCTGTTGGAGGGACCCCTGGTGGAGACCCTCCTGTTGGAGGGACCCCTGGTGGAGACCCTCCTGGTGGAGGCTCTCCTGTTGGAGACCCTCCTGATGGAGGCTTTCCTGGTGGAGACCCTCCTGTTGGAGACCCTCCTGATGGAGACCCTCCTGTTGGAGGGACTCCTGGGGGAGGCCCTCCTGTTGGAGGGACCCCTGGTGGAGGCTCTCCTGATAGAGACCCTCCTGTTGGAGGGACTCCTGGTGGAGACCCTCCTGTTGGAGACCCTCCTGTTGGAGGGACCCCTGGTGGAGGCTCTCCTGGTGGAGACCCTCCTGATGGAGACCCTCCTGTTGGAGGGACTCCTGGGGGAGACCCTCCTGTTGGAGACCCTCCTGTTGGAGACTCTCCTGGTGGAGGGACCCCTGGTGGAGGCTCTCCTGATGGAGGCTCTCCTGTTGGATGAGGTCCTCAGGTTTCGGTTGCCTCTTCCGGTTCCTCACACGTCTCCTCCCCATCGTTTGCTTGCTCAATAGTAGAACAAACGCTACCTCGGTAAAACGCTGCTGTGCTTGCTCAGTGATTACAAGGTAATGCTTACGCTCGACTCTCTGATCAGCACTGAGCACTGGACTGAGGAGCGGTGACTTATATAGGGGAGTGGGCATTGTGATGTCATAATGGTCCACCGGAGGTTCCGCTGGGTGTTGTGGTGTTGTCGCGGACAACCAGATTGTTTTGATTACATACTTTAGAAAAAGCCTTTATGAGCTCAAGTTCAAATGACAAAAATAAAACGATCACTTTAATACAAAAAGTGTACAACACGCCGATACGAAATTGGTTGACACAAGCCCATAAGCTGTTTCTAATTCGATCTACGTTTTATACCCAAAACATGTACATAAACTCACACTGGGTAGCCAGGAAAGACTACCCAGCCTATCAGTTGGTCTTTCATCAACTTTTGTGATACTATTATTGAAACATAAGTTGGAATGTGTCATTCTTGTAGATCAACTAGAGCACACATGTTGGTCATTGCCCCCTACTACTTGTTTGAGGCCCCATTTCTGATAATAATTTAGTGCCATGTATAAAAGCATTGAGATAGCCTTAATTTAAAAAGCACTGCTATTGAAGAATCAGCTGTTTACTTTCTTAAGGATTCTTGTTATGGGCCAATAGGGGTGAATTCCTTTTAAGAAAAAATGTAAATAGTCAGGCCAATTCAGGGCCCCTTGCACACCTGGGCCCCTAGGCAACACACACACACGCGCACACACACACCCACCCCCCCCCCAGGCCCACACACACACAGGTTCAGTGAGAGAATGAGAAAAATATGTATTTTAGAAGGATTAGAAGCCGTTGCTATACTTGGAAAGGAGACATGTGGGCTCTGTATTTAATTTTTTTCCATGTATTCCATTTTTGTTATCTCCCATAGACATCAGCAAGCATAAATTCAGAATGTTACCTTTGAAACAGTTGTCACGCATATTGCAGGGGTGAAAGGAATAGGGTTTATTGGTTATGCATTGGATATTCTCTGCTTTGTTTCGGTACAAATATTACTGTACCAATGTATCAACCAAGTGTGATTAATGATGTAGGCCACCCTGGATGGCAGAGCTTATGAATGTATGGCTTGGTAACAGACAATTGGTAACACAACAGGAACATTCTGAAACGTTCTGCGTGAAAGTCATTCACATAAAAAGGAACACATACTAAAGTATCATTTGAATCAATATGTTTAGTCATTGAGCATATGTTCATTCTGAAATGTTCAGATACATGTGACGAGCAATCAGCAAGTCGTCATAGGTATGTTGCTCAATGAAATTGAGTTCGTAACCATGAACTACTTGGGTTTAACCTAACCATAACAATTTCTAGACTATCCCACCCCCTTAAAAATGACAGAAATGCTGAACTGGAGACGGCTTATGTTGTTTGAAGCATAAGCCAGTTTCAACAAATATGATAATAATATAACAGATATATCAACTGTACAACTATATAATAACTACAGATTCTTCCCTAGAGCAAACAGTATTGCCAGAAGGTAACCACCTATGACTATTCACCACTGCTTAATAACTAATCAATAACCATTCAATGTTTTTGTTTTCAGTCTACTTCAGATTGATGTGGACGTGGAAGAACCAGTCTCTGTTTTCTATATCATATCAATGTATGATATGATATAGATATCTATGTATGATATGATATTATTTAGATATAGAGCTCGAGGACTCCCGAATATTTACAGAACAAGGCTGTGTGCGCCTCACCATTGCGATACTTCCACTGTAAACAGAGCGCATGGAAACGTGGCCGCAAGCTGCTCAGGGCCACATCCCCACCCTCCTCCTTGACCCGCCTCTCTCCTCCTCATTTGCATTACAGCTACAGACACCGAAACGGCACGTTTGGGGAAAGATCAATGTGTGACTGGCTTGTAGTGCTTGTAGTTCAAATTCTGTGTAAGGGGCCCACTAATATAAAGCATCCATGAAGTAGCATGCCATGGGACCTTTAAATGAAATGTCCCACGTCATTCGTTTTAAAAAACAAATGACAACGAACCTGGATGTGGTCATAACAGCGGCAGATAATGATTCATTTGTCTGTTCTCGACGTCACCTCCCCCTGCTTTTACTTGGAGAACCTTACGCATCCCTCTCTCCGTCACGGAGCGCCCCCATGTACTCACACATCCTCTGATCATCACCCTGCCACGTGGGGAAATAAATAACACACGCATATCGCTGGAGTAGTAAAGAGTGTTGTGGTGTGTGGGCACACTGGACTGAGATTTTTGATGACGAGACGCACCAGTTCTGCTCTGAGATCTGCTCCTGTGGACCAACAAAATAAGCTAAAGGCAAGTGCACCACAACCTGTTGACCCTGATTCGATGGCAGCAGTCCAATCCGTCGAAACGTCTGTCTGCATGACGACTTAGTAAAGGCCAGACACGTCGGGGCTTTGATATCATTGAGACCTCCAGCCACCTCTGATCTAGCCGAATTGCTAACGCAACTTTTTCTTCTCACGCTCCGGTTTGAAGAGTTAGACAGGCGTGCGATGGAATTAGGAAAAGGAATAGCACTGCTGTGTTGTCCTGTCACAATCTCACACTATGTCTGGAAGGTTGTAAACAGACAGCTTAAGTGAAGGACTTTCTGAACTGGTAACAGGCTGTAACACTGTTGAACAAACCCCCACCCCCGTCTAGCACTCGACTTTTAAATGACTACCTGCTTACCTGTTGCATTTCACTCTCTGCAATGTTTACCTGTTTACATTTACTGCTTGTGCTATATAACTGTTAACATTCATTACTGCACTGTTTCACCAATTGCCCTTGCACTACTACAATAAACATAGATATACTACAAGTATATATATAGTATTATATATATATGTATATGTCTATTTATACTCTCCGAACATAATCCCCCTATACTTCTGACAAACCTGTATTTGTAACCTTATACTGTACTCAAATAGCACTTTGGTATTTAAATGCTTCTTTTGCACTTGGTTAGACGTCAACTGCATTTCATTGGTTCTGTGTACTCTGCCAGTGACAATAAAGTTTAATCTAATCTAGTCTGATAATATTATTAAAGGCCCCTTGGCAGGTTAACCAGCACTGTCCATTAATGGGTACATAAAGCACTTAGGTGAGACGGAGGGGTGAAGGCCTGGGAGAGGGAGATCTGACAGTGAAAAAAAGTTTGAAGTTACACCAGAAGCTCTGTGTGTGTGTGTGTGTGTGTGTGTGTGTGTGTGTGTGTGTGTGTGTGTGTGCGTGCGTGTGTGCGTGTGTGCGTGCGTGCGTGCGTGTGTGTGCGTGTGTTAATCCTGATATGTATTGAGTTTCACTAGCCATCGTTCAGCACCAAGGACAGCTCCCACTCCAGTGTCGGCCCCATCAGACAGCTTATGTTGGTGGTCAACAGGAGCAGATCTCAGAACAGAACTGGGGTGTCTCGTCATCACATCAGTCCTGCGTGTCTCTTTCCACACTCTTTGCTACTCCAGCGGTATGCGTGAGTTATTTATTTCCCCACGTGGCAGGGTGATGATCAGAGGATGTGTGAGTACATGGGGCGCTCTGTGACAGAGAGGGGTGCGTAAAGTTCTCAGAGTAAAAACACCGGGAAGCGATGTTGTCTCATCATCTGGTCTCGTCAGCTTGTTAAGGTTACCAAATGCAATACATGCAACTTTAGCTTTGGGTAGCTTAGCATTTAGCGTTGAGTGAACTTGTTGATACAGTTTGGTATGTTGTTTTGGCTTAGCGCCGACTCTGTGCCAGTGAGACGCAGCTGGAACTCTCTCTCTCTTGTCCAGCTTCGGGAAGGATACAATGTAGCTTTGATCATCTTGTTGTGTATTGGTCTGATTTAGCTCAGTAAACTCACCTATCGGAACTGTATCCTGGAGGAGTCCTTATGCTCCTTATGCTAGGAGTCTAATGCTGCTAGGCTCGTTTCAAATAAAGCCACTGTCTGTCGCAGTTTGGTGCAGTCTGTGCATTTCCCAGTCTCCGTGCCTGTGATATCCGAGTACAGAGGCATGTTGGCGATATGAAAGTCCAAGGCTTTTGCTGCGGTCTAATCCGGGAGTCATAAAAAGTGCCAAAATGTATTGTTGAATCGAGCGATGGAGGACGACGGAAACAAACTACATATTGTTAAGTATTATGATCATGATATAAAATAAAATAAAGTAGATCTGAACGATGAATTAAGTAGTTTTTTCCAATGCCTAGCGTGGCTTCGGGAAACATGACCTCTCTCTCTGCTGCCTCTCTCTCTTCTTATGGAGACAGGGGCTTGTGTTTGTTTGTGTCCGTCTGTCTGGAAGGAGGGATCCGGAGTCTGGCCAAAAAGCATATTCAGTGAGGATATCCTGCGAGACACTATTATGTTCCTAAGAGGCCAACGTAGCTGGAGACTGACGTAACGAAATGCTTAATAAAGTTGAAAACTTACCAGCTAAGATCTCAGTCGCATATTATTACATGGTACCAGGAGTAAAAGTATTAAATAGTTAATGTCTGTGTGAGAAAGACGGAATGGATGTCATAAAACCACCAGAGCCAATGAAGCTCACGGGAAATATTGATTATGCTTGGAAACTGTTTAAACAGGCGTTTCAACTTTATTTGACTGCAACTGGCGCCAACGACAAGAGCGGTGAGAGGAAAGTAGCATTGTTACTTACGATAGCAGGGACACAAGCGATTGCAATATTCAATACGTTTAAGTTTACAGATGGAGATGAAAAGAAACTGAGCAATGTTCTGGAAGAGGCGGAGTGGCCTTCGGGACGATCGGGAGATATCCCGGCCGACCGACCGGCCAGCGAGGTCAGGTGGACCGGACCGCAATTGTGTAGCGGCCTGTGAAGTCAGTTGGACTGGCCGACAGTTGTGAGCGGCCGTGAGGCGTCTGCAAGCCGGCCCTGAGCATAATTTATTCCCCGTCAAGACGCCGTGAAAATCCCCGAAATAAAGAATACTAGGCACGATCCAACCAATATTTATACCCCTTGCTTACTCTCTATGTCTCATTCATGGTTTCTTTTTTATATTATTTTTTTTTACTTCATTTAATTCTTCATTATTCAGGCGTTACAGAACTTTCATAGCCATAAATAAATAATACGAACTACAGTTTACTTTAATTTGTTTGTTCTTGAATTGACGTAGAATGGAGCAAAGACTCCTGGGATTGGGAAATGCGTTTATCCAATAAACAGCTTGCAGGTCAAGTCCATTTTTGGAAATGTAGGGGGATATATGAGCGGCCCCACGTCTAATGGCATGACCCAACTCGCCTCTCACACTCGGTGATAGCGTCTTATAACGTTCTATATATAATAGTATAATATAATTGTATAGATAATATCAAGGCCAAAAGCTCTGTGCGCCTCCGGATGGCTGTAGGGCGGGGAGCACTACGGCCATCCGGAGTGCTTTTGTTTACCGGCGTTGCTATGGTTACCGGTCTTGTAAGGAAGTGCGCCAATTCTCTTCCGCACAGAGCAGAACTGTGGCCTATTTTACACATTTTTATTGTCTTAATTATAATTATATCATTCATTTTTACCGATTTTTCTTTTTTAGTACTGAAAAAAATATTTATTCCCCGTCAAGACGCCGTGAAAATCCCCGAAATAAAGAATACAATACTCGATCCAACCAATATTTATACCCCTTGCTTACTCTCTATGTCTCATTCATGGTTTTTGTTTTATATATTTTTTTTTTACTTCATTTAATTCTTCATTATTCAGGCGTTACAGAACTTTCATAGCCATAAATAAATAATACGAACTACAGTTTACTTTAGTTTGTTTGTTCTTGAATTGACGTAGAATGGAGCAAAGACTCCTGGGATTGGGAAATGCGTTTATCCAATAAACAGCTTGCAGGTCAAGTCCATTTTCGGAAATGTAGGGGGATATATGAGCGGCCCCACGTCTAATGGCATGACCCAACTCGCCTCTCACACTCGGTGATAGCGTCTTATAACGTTCTATATATAATAGCAGTGGCCGACTCAAGGGGGGGGCAGGGGGGGCGACTGCCCCCCACCTCGTGGCTCAATGGTTGAAAAAGCTTGCTAAAGTGCCCTTCAAGAGTGTCGAAAACGAGAGGAAAGGCCTTATTGGCTGCCCTTTTCACGTGCAAAACATGATTAAGTGCCCTCTAGGGTGCTCCTTCATACAATAAATGATGATGATGTGCCCTCTAGAACAAGAAAATTCAATGACGTGCCTTAATGAGCGCCATTATAGTCCCCTTCTGCCCGCCTGGTGCCCTTTTAGTGCCCCCTTTAATACCCTGATAGTGCCCTTCTGCCCGTCTGGAGCCCTTCTAGTGCCCTGATAGTCCCCTTCTGCCCATCTGGTGCCCTTCTAGTACCCTGATAGTGACCTTCTGCCCGTCTGGTCCTTCTAGTGCCCTTCCAGTGCCCTTCTAGTGCCCTTCTAGTGCCCTGCTGCCCGTCTGGTCCTTCTAGTGCCCTTCTAGTGCCCTTCTAGTACCCTGATAGTGCCCTTCTGCCCGTCTGGTCCTTCTAGTGCCCTTCCAATGCCCTTCTAGTGCCCTGATAGTGCCCTTCTGCTCGTCTGGTCCTTATAGTGCCCTTCTAGTGCTCTTCTGCCCGTCTGGTGCCCTTCTAGTGCCCTTCTGCCCGTCTAGTGCCCCCATGGTTGAAAAAGTGTGCTAAAGTGCCCTCTATGGTTGTGAAAATGAGAGAAAGTGCTTTATTGGCTGCCCTTTACACGTGAACAAAATTTAATGAGTGCCCTAGGTAGCCCCTGATGATGATGATGTGCCCTCTGGAGCAAGAATATGGCAAACCAAAAAAAACATGTTGTGGTTAGCTATTGAGGTACAGACGTTCCTCTCTTTGGTAGCTGACGAACGGGGAATGCGAGGCTTTGCTTTCATGTGGCGTCGCCATGACAAACAGGTACATCGAGTGGTACTTAAATCTCCACTGGATAACGAAGCAAAAAGTGGATTAAGAGTATGTCAGTACCCATAGTGGAAAGGCGCAATTAGATACCAAGTTAGAAAAACTTAATATTTTCAGTTTGCATAATCCGTTTAAAATGTATACACATTTTTTGAGCGTTCAAGATCATTCAAGTGTAGGTCATTTCATGCAAGAGAGACGATAATGGTCAGCTATCACCTCAACATGAAGGAAAACTTCCTTAAATTTTTCCGTAGCTGGCTGTCAGCGGTCAAAGACTGTATGGTAGCGGCACATTGAATTTTCTCCAGTCTAATTTTTACTTAAATGTTAGTAAAGATGAAAGCAGTAAGGCATCCTCCTTTCTTTGGCTAAAATGTGAAAGTGCACAATGATGTGAACAACTCATTTTGGTGTTTATAAAGTCGCTAGAATAAGGGGAAACAGTGTCTTTGAAGCAAAAATTTTTCTGGGGGAGCACCCCCAGACCCCCCGTTTAAATTATGGGCCCAACTATTCTTTTAAGTGCTATATGGAGATGTAATAAGTGCCCCGAATTGGACCTTCAAGGCAGCGCTTGCTAAGGTTAGGGGATAGGACCGTCCAGGCAGCGCTGCCTTCAAGGCTCCGTTGGGGGAACAAAACATCAAGATAGAAAAGCCACTGTGTCCGCTGGTGGGGCCCCGTGTTGTCCAGAATGTGCCCTTTTTATTTTTTCGCCCCTGCCCTTCAAACACTCTGAGTCCGCCACTGTATAATAGTATAATATAATTGTATAGATAATATCAAGGCCAAAAGCACTGTGCGCCTCCGGATGGCTGTAGGGCGGGGAGCACTACGGCCATCCGGAGTGCTTTTGTTTACCGGCGTTGCTATGGTTACCGGTCTTGTAAGGAAGTGCGCCAATTCTCTTCCGCACAGAGCAGAACTGTGGCCTATTTTACACATTTTTATTGTCTTAATCATAATTAAATCATTCATTTTTAACGATTTTTCTTTTTTATTACTGAAAAAAAAAAACGTTGTTGGGGGGGGGGGGGGCGGAGCACCCCTGGGAAAAAATTGGGACAGACCTGTTCCACTTCAGAGGGAGAGAGTATATCTACTGATGATCGACTACTACTCCAACTATCCTGAGATGGCTCTGCTCACGAGCACAACAGCATCGGGAGTAGTTAAGCATATGAAGTCCAGCTTTGCAAGACATGGCATTCCAGGAACTGTCGTCTCGGACAATGAGTCTCAGTATGCCAGTCAGGAGTTCAAGCAGTTTGCCAGAGAGTATGGATTTGAACATGTCAAAGTAAGCCCACACTTCCCACAGGCAAATGGAAAGGCTGAGAAGGGTGTTCAAATGGTGAAAGGTCTTCTGACAAAGGCAACAGAGAATGGTGAGGAACCTTATTTAGCTCTGCTCGCTTATAGAGCAGCACCTCGGCGTGCGGGAAGTCTACGGCTGAACTGCTCATGGGCAGACGACTACAGACACAGATCCCAACAGCAAAAGCAATGCAACCTCTGCAGGCGGGCGACAGAGTCCGAGTTTTCAACACAGGAAGACAGAATTGGCAGCGCGCTGGAACAGTGCTAAATGAAGTGGCTCCGAGGACCTACGCAGTCCAGACGGACACCGGGGCTGTGGTCAGACGAAACAGGTTGCAGCTACTCAAAACACAGGCCAGCAATGCAGTTCCTTCAATAGAGGAGCACAGGGACAAACATGCACAGCAGGGAACAGTAACAGACCATCAGCCAGTGGTTTTAGAGGAGAATGCACCTGTCATGACGGAGCCAGAGGCAGCTCCAGAGAGACGGTCAGAGCGCATTAGAAAAGCCCCTGAAAGACTTGATCTATAGCCGAAGGCTGTAAACAGTCTGTTTGTTATGAGGCGGTGGTAAAGACCGTCCTCCTACAGTGTGCTAAGAACTGGCAACCTCTGGCACCAAATTATTATTTATTTACTTTGTTTAAAGAGTGCAGAGTGAATCTGTTTTTGTTTACTGTGTAAGGGAGATGTAAGGATATCCTGGGTGACACTATTATGTTCCTAAGAGGCCACTGTAGCTGGAGACGTAGCGAAATGTTTAATAAAGTTAGTTGAATGCTTACCAGCTAAGATGTCAGTCGCATATTATTACACCTTCCTGCTGTGGTGTGTATGTTTGTGCACGCTCACACAAGTGTCAGTCAAAGAGAGTGGGTCTGCCATTAAGTATTAGATTTTTGTATACATCTAAAAACAAACACAATATGACCAGCTTTCTCAAAGAATTTTTTATTGGATGTTGTCATCGAATATAAATAGTACAGTCAAATACAAAAGTGTAATACACAGTATGACAGGCAGTGGAAACATACAGTTCATGCTTCCATTTTGAGATGCTCTTTTCTTGGCCTGTTGTCCTGTGAAAGACGCCCTGAGATGATGGGGATCCCATGGCCATGGGAGATTGGTCCATAGAGCTATGCTGTCTTCGAGTCTTTGAGTTTGATTTTGATTTTTTTTAAGCTCGAAATTGCAGCACAGACTTCGGACCAAAAGTGGTCTTGTATTTTCTTGTGTTCTTTTGTATTCTTTTGTACTTCTTTGAGTTTTATTATGCTTCTATGTATATATGTACAGGTGACCCGCACCGGGGGTGGCCGGATGGAGGGGATCGGCTTATTGGCACAGGGCGACCAATCTGGAAATGCAAACGAAACAAGGTTGAAAGAAATTAGGTTTCTGTTGACGCTGAAGCCTCATATCTTCTCATATTAAGAAATAAACAGTAACTCACCCCAAAGACACCTTCTGCAATCTGGTCATCCTTTCCTTAGGCCCGTCTGCTGGCCCCTCTCCTACATCGCTGAGGCCCCGTTCAGCAGCCCACTGCTCGTAGCGCTGCTCCTCCTTCAGCCTCTGAGCCTCCTTCTGCTCCCGGCGCTCAGCCCGGTGGATCTTCATCCTCATCTGCCCTCCCTCAGCCATCGAGAGCTTTGTACGGAGCAAAGCTGCCTGACGTTTATACGCTTCTGCAGAACAACATGGACACATAAGAAGATTTAAAAGAATGCAAGAGCATTGCCACACACCACAACATCCTGAGTGGCATCATGAAATGCGTTGGATTTCACATTTAGCCAAGGTTATTCAAAAGGACTCACTGCTGGAGATGAGGTGTTCCTCCGTGTCCTCCTTAAGGTTGGTCCCGGCGTTCCTCTTATTGTTTGGCTCCTTCTCCTTCACCACACTGAGCCAATTGAGGAATCTCCACCCGAGGCTCTTCCCTTTGGGCTGCTGTACAGGTTCCTCCCCTTCTTCGTTGGGTATGACCGAGATCTCAGTGTTGTTACGGGGAGCCACAGGTTCTGTACAGCCCATAACGACAAAAGGTTTCTCCTCGATCGCTACTACACCTGGCAGGGCGGTGGCTGGAGGTTGATCCTGGTTGAGGATGAAGACCACGGCGTCAATGGGATAATGACGGATCACAACGTGGGGGTTGCCATGGTCAGTTGGCATCTCCAGCTCGAACGCGTCCTCCTCAGCATCCAAGACCCCCGGTGTCCATACCATCTAGGACACAACACACAGCGTATGTTAAAACAGGATACCACACTGATGATTAGGGATGCACCTGCATCAACCCACATGTGCATACGTGTGGGTCTGTTTGTGTATGTGTGAAGAAAATGTACAAATGTATTTTTACTGATAGTACTGATAGTAAATGTGGTTAATCGTGTGTGTGCGCATGCCTTTGCCAGCACTTCTTTAAAAAAGTCAGTGTGACCTTATCTTATTTTAATTATGTACAACCACAAGTTTATAAGAATAAAAAAGTGCATCTGCACACAAAAGTTTTCATGTGCGGTTTGTACCCGTGTCCTCTCCCTACTCACCTCGCCATCCTCTTGGAGTCCCTCCTGGGGGAGACCCTCCTGTGGGATTCCCTCATGTTGGGGTCCCTCCTGGTGGAGACTCTCTGGTTGGAGACCCCCCTCTTGGAGACCCTCCTCTTGGAGACCCTCTGGTTGGAGTCCCTCTGGCTGGAGACCCTCCTCTTGGAGACCCCCCTCTTGGAGACCCTCTGGTTGGAGTCCCTCTGGCTGGAGACCCTCTGGTTGGAGACCCTCCTCTTGGAGACCCTCCTGTGGGGTTTCCTCATGTGGGGGTCCCTCCTGGTGCAGACCCTCTGGTTGGAGACCCTCAACGTTGTCCGTGACCAGGTGTCTGCTGATCATAGGGCCGCATAGGTAAACCGTGATCACCATATGTTTGAGGCTCTCTGATGTCCCGTCCGGTCTCGGAGGTAGCCTGGCCTCTGCTTGGAGGTCCTCCTGGTGGAGACTCTCCTGGTGGAGACTCTCTTGATGGAGTTCCTCCTGTTGGGGTCCCTCCTGGTGTGGTCCCTCCTGGTAGTGACCCTCCTGCTGGAGACCCTCTGGTTGGAGAACCTCCTGGTGGGGTCCCTCCTGGTTGAGACCCTCCTGATGAAGTCCCTCCTCTTGGAGTCCCTCCGCCTGGAGACCCTGTGGTTGGAGACCCTCCGGTTGGAGTCCCTCCTGGTGGAGACCCTCTGGTTGGAGACCCTCCGGTTGGAGTCCCTCACCGCTGTCTGTGACCAGGTGTCTACTTAGGTAAACGATGATTACCATATGTTTGAGTCTCTCCTGGTGGAGAGTCTCTTGGGGGAGACTCTCTTGGTGGAGGCTCTCCTGGTGGAGGGACTCCTGTTGGAGATCCTCCTGGTGGAGGCTCTCCTGTTGGAGACCCTCCTGGTGGAGGGACTCCTGGTGGAGACCCTCCTGGTGGAGGCTCTCCTGATGGAGACCCTCCTGTTGGAGGGACCCCTGGTGGAGACCCTCCTGGTGGAGGCTCTCCTGTTGGAGACCCTCTTGTTGGAGACCCTCCTGATGGAGACCCTCCTGTTGGAGGGACCCCTGGTGGAGGCTCTCCTGATGGAGGCTCTCCTGTTGGATGAGGTCCTCAGGTTTCGGTTGCCTCTTCCGGTTCCTCACACGTCTCCTCCCCATCGTTTGCTTGCTCAATAGTAGAACAAACGCTACCTGGGTAAAACGCTGCTGTGCTTGCTCAGTGATTACAAGGTAATGCTTACGCTCGACTCTCTGATCAGCACTGAGCACTGGACTGAGGAGTGGTGACTTATATAGGGGAGCGGGCATTGTGATGTCATAATGGTCCACCGGAGGTTCCGCTGGGTGTTGTGGTGTTGTCGCGGACAACCAGATTGTTTTGATTACATTCTTTAGAAAAAGCCTTTATGAGCTCAAGTTCAAATGACAAAAATAAAACTATCACGTTAATACAAAAAGTGTACAACACGCTTATATTTACAAAGTCCCGATACGAAATTGGTTGACACAAGTCCATAAGCTGTTTCTAATTCGATCTACGTTTTATACCCAAAACATGTACATAAACACACACTGGGTAGCCAGGAAAGACTACTTATCAACTTTTGTGATACTATTATTGAAACATAAGTTGGAATGTGTCATTCTTGTAGATCAACTGGGGCACACATGTTGGTCATTGGCCCCTAGGCTACTACTTGTTTGAGGCCCCATTGCTGATCACGCAGAAAAATAATAATTTAGTGCCATGTATCAAAGCATTGAGATAGCCTTAATTTAAAAAGCCCTGCTATTTAAGAATCAGCTTTTTACTTTCTTAAGGATTCTTGTTATGGGCCAATAGGGGTGAATTCATTTTAAGAAAAAAAGAAAATAGTCAGGCCAATTCAGGGCCCCTTGCACAACTAGGCAACACACACACGCACATATTTTAGAAGGATTAGAAGCCGTTGCTATATTGGGAAAGGAGACATGTGGGATCTGTATTTAATTTGTTTCCATGTATTCCATTTTTGTTACCTCCCATAGACATCAGCACGCATAAATTCAGAATGTTACCATTGAAACAGTTGTCACGCATATTGCAGGGGTGAAAGGAATAGGGTTTATTGGTTATGTATTGGATATTCTCTGCTTTGTTTCGGTACAGATATTACTGTACCAATGTATCAACCAAGTGTGATTAATGATGTAGGCCACCCTGGATGGCAGAGCTTATGAATGTATGGCTTGGTAACAGACAATTGGTAACACAACAGGAACATTCTGAAACTTTCTGCGTGAATGTCATTCACGTAAAAAGGAACGCATACTAAAGTATCATTTGAATCAATATGTTTAGTCATTGAGCATATGTTCATTCTCAAATGTTCAGATACATGTGACGAGCAATCAGCCAGGCGTCATAGGTATGTTGCTCAATGAAATTGAGTTCGTAACCACAAACCACTTGGGTTAACCTAACCATAACCATTTCTAGACTATCCCACCCCCTTAAAAATGATCAAGCCGAATTGCTAACGCAACTTTTTCTTCTCACGCTCCGGTTTGAAGAGTTAGACAGGCGTGCGATGGAATTAGGAAAAGGAATAGCTGTTTTGCCCTCACGATCTCACGCTATGTCTGGAAGGTTGTAAACAGACAGCTTAACAGTGTTGCTTAGTAGTGAAGGACTTTCTGAACTGGTATCAGCACTGCAGCACAATGACCTCAGTACAGGCTAAGCAGCGCTGGGAGGGATTGCCACACTTTCCATTGTTTTCCCTTGTGCCCCGGTGGTTATTGTAACGTTGTCTTAGGGGGCCGACACTGGAACGGGAGCTGTCCTTGGTGCTGAGCGATGGCTGGGGAAAGTTCTCAATACATGTCAGGATTAACACCCACACATACACCCCCCACACACACACACACAGAGCTTCTGTAACTTCAAACCTTTTTTCTGGTGTAACCACTGTCAGATGGGGCCCCAGGCCTTCACCCCTCTGTCTCAAGGGCACTGGGTGTAAGCTATACACTGGACAGCGCCTGGCGATAGGATCTGCAAAATCCCAGCTCCCAGCTTAAGCTCGTCCATTAAAATGGAGGTAAAATGGGTGAATCCTCAAGGGCTTTGAGAGGAGATCCATCTCCTGGTGGTCCAAGGTCACCTTGCTGCCTTGAGAGCGCCCCCAACCCCTTCCCCTGTGCACCTCTTATTTTAAACACAAATAAATCCCCTTGAAGAGACAATGGGGGATACCTACCACTGGTTAATACACTTCCATAGTGGCTTTGTCGTCAGCAATTAATAGTTTAATTTGACAGCCCTGTTCACTGCCAACATGATTTATATACCAACGACACCTGGTACTCTCTTGTTGTCAAATAATGTGTATTTTTTAAACACTCTATGGATACTACATGTTTTAATTTGCTGTCCATTAATTAATTTGCTGTCCGATAGCAGCATCTGTTGCTGTTAAATGAACATGGGGGATAAAAGGCAACCTATTTGAGGTGATATGTGTGCTGTGAATGCACCACAGGGAGTTCTTTATTATCTCACAAATGATCATCTTCCCCTGCGACTCTTATTGTAAAAGACATCTTACAACGTCCCTGACATGCAGAGACTTTGGCAGTATCTTTAATGGTAAACATCAAACGTCTTTACCATTAAATATGAAAGGAGAACTCTGTGTTTTAGGCAGGCAAGGCAAGGCAACTTTATTTATATAGCACTTTTCATACACAAGGCAGACTCAAAGTGCTTCACATATAAACATTGTCATACAATCAAATAAAATAATAGATAAGTAAAAGAAAACATATGCAAAGAAATGGGTAAAATAGAAAGTTAAAAAGGCATTTTAGTATTAAAATAGAAAATAAAGGCAAAGTTAAAAAAGCTTTTTAGAAAGTGCAATTTATTTAAGATTTAGCGGAAAGCTATAGCAAACATAAAAGTCTTCAGTCTTGTTTTAAAGGTGTTCAGAGTTGGGGCAAGTCTTAAATCCTCTGGGAGTTTATTCCAGCTATTTGTTGCATAGTAACTAAATCCTGCTTTCCCATGTTTTGTGTTTACTCTGGGGATAATTAACAGATTGGTCTCAGAGGATCTTAGTGGTCTAGAAGGCTTTTGTAGTGGAAGCATATCAGTTAAATATTTTGGGTCTAAACCATGTAGGGATTTATAGGTTAGCAACATGATTTTAAAATCAATTCTCTGACCTACAGGAAGCCAATGTAACGATTTCAGAATTGGTGTTATATGATCAAATTTTTTGGTCTTTTTTAGAACTCTAGCAGCAGCATTCTGAACAAGCTGAAGCTTCCTCAGAGTTGGTTTTGGGAGACCTGTAAGAAGACCATTGCAGTAATCAAGCTTACTAGTGATAAAGGCATGTACAAGTTTTTGTAAGTCTTCGGTGGACATGAGCCCTCTAAGTCTTGCTACATTTTTAAGGTGATAATATGTATGCTGTTTTAGTGTACATTTGGATTGTACGTTGTCCAGCATTTTTTATGTGGATTCATTCTGATCTGATTCTTATATCTTACCTATGTCTTGCACAGCTGAGGTTGCTTACTGAAGCATACTTTAAATGCTATGTATTGCACAGTACATCTACAACATTCACTTGCACACAGCACAGGGCTCTATCTATTGCTTTGAGGCAACTTTGATTCAACTTCAGTCAATTTAGTAGCTACAGCTTCAAAACCAATCAATTGTCTGTAAAGTCATGTTAGAAATAGTCCTTTGTCTTTGGGTTTTAGGTGAGAGAAAGTAGAGTCACAGGGACTCCTGAGTCTACAGAAAGTCTTCAAGGAGGACATATGATGGTCCTGGATGCCAAGTCTTCCTCTACGTCCTCAGCCAACCATGTCCAATGTAGGATTATTTGAAAATGATTTTTATGCCAGTGTAGTGAATTGATTGTAGTGTATTTAATCAGTCCAACTGCAAGATCACCCTGAATGCAAACACTGTGCCTTGGTGTTTTCTTTTGCCTTCAACAGACAAGAATCGGACAGTGGATTTCCCATCCTCCGGGGTTATGTCGCGTGCTACAGCAGACCAGGTTGGTGTAAATCTGTCTCATCTGAACACGGTATATCTTAGCCAGTGCTTGGTCTGATTATGCTATACACTGGTTTTCAAAGTCAGTCTGAGTTTGATCCAAGGGGCATTGTCCTCCTAAACCTTGTTCTGTGTCACACACTCAGATGTATTCTATGCACTGGTTTTCAAAGTCTTTCCGAGTTTGATCCTAGGGACATTGTCCTCCTAAACCTGTTCCATGTCTGTGTCACACACTCAGATGTATGTTGTTGTAGTGCACATTTCAATTGTACGTTGTCCAGCATGTGGATCAATCTGATCAGATTCTTATATCTTATCTATGTCTTGCACAGCATAGGTTGCTTGCTTACTGAAGCATCATTTAAATGCTATGTATTGCACAGTACATCTAAAACATTCACTTGCACACAGCACAGGGCTCTAACTATTTCTTTGAGGCAACTTTGATTAAAGGTTGGGTATGGGATTTGCGAAACACCAGCAGATTTTGAAAATACACAACTCAAATGGTCCTACCCCCTCTCCTTCAACGCTGACTGACTCCACCCATTCCAAGTACCTGGTCGCGCAATCATGCACGAGCGCGAACACAGATGCGCGAGAGCGAGCCAGGCTAGCGTAGGTTTTCGTTAAACGACATGGCAACATTAAAAAAACAACATGGGGATGGTGGCGTCTTGTCTGCCATGGAAATTGTCTTCTACTGCTAGGTCCAAATGTGGATTAACTAGTTCCAGTAGCTACCGCAGGATAACAACAAACAGGAGCATGCTCTGGGTCACAAGCTCTGGGTCACGAGTACTGCACGAAGGGGTCGCGTGCGGGGCGCGGGGGAGGGGGAGTGCAGTACGACCGTTTGATTGACGTACTTACTGTCCAATGCAACTCGGTGGCTCTGGAAATCATTGGCTGGAGTTTTTCGAGCCCTGCCCGTTCCACAGATGATTGACTTGTTTAATTTTCATGTCAGTACATGTCAGTACTCAGTGGCTGTAAGTGGGTTATGATAAGGATTTCAAGTAATTCTGCAAAAATGGCCAAAAAAGCGAATTCCATACCCAACCTTTAAACTCCAGTCAATTTAGTAGCTACAGCTTCAAAACCAATCCATTGTCTGTAAAGTGATGTTAAAAATAGTCCTTTGTCTTTGGGTTTTGGGTGATAGAAAGTAGAGTCACAGGAACTCCTGAGTCTACAGAAAGTCTTCAAGGACGACATATGATGGTCCTGGATGCCAAGTAGTACAAATAGAGTCCCTACACATAAAATTTGACATTAAAATGTTTGTAAGTATACCAGGTGTTTATTTAACAATATGGATACAACACTTGCCTTCTGGCTTCAAATTTCTGCTGCTAGCGCTGTCTCTACCAAGAGTCACTTCCTTGATCCGTAAAATTCCACTACAGAAGGCAATGCAAAAGGAAGTGCTCACATGTAAACACATGCAATGTATTGCTAAAAGCAGCCAATTAGCAATGTATTTTCGTTGAATTATGAAATCACAAACTTTTTCCTTCAACTGAATTTGAGGTGTCTTGTAGAGACTTTTACTGGCTTTTCCCAAATCAAGGACGTGACGCTGGGCTGCGAAAACACTGGTCACGTTTTCAGTGTAGTTAATAGTATATATTATTTATACAATATCAATAAACATGAAACGGCTGTGGTCCCTACACAGCTTTGCTGCTAGACCCCAATAACCAATTGTGAATATCTGTTACGATCTGATATTTGATTTTCAGATGACAGAAGATTTTGCCCCTTCTCCCAATCATCCAGGTCCTCCTCCTGCAACTGGCATCCAAGGTATTGTCATAGTGAATTTCCATGCCTACAATTGTGCTGCTAGGCCCCTAAGAAAAAAATTCTTAACGTCTGTCGTTGTAATCTACAATATGATTTTCAGGTGGCGTGGAAGATTTCGCCCCTACTCCCAATCATCCAGGTCCTCCTCCTGAAACTGGCATCCAAGGTATAGTCAGTGAATTTCCTTCCCTGCCACTGCCCTCTGCTGTTTTGCTGCTAGGCCCCAAATAAAAAAATCTTAATGTCCTTATAATTTCCTTATAATCTAAACTATTTATAGGTGACATTGAAGAATTTTGCCTCTGTTGCTGATCAATCCAATATCATCCCACTACGACACAAATGGGCGTTCTCGTGTGGTGGGGGTTCCCGTTTACGCAGACTGGAACGCCCCCTTCTTATTCTTCGTCGCCTTACTCGCTGAACTGTATTAAAATTGCAAAGTGTACTACTCTGAAACCATGTAGCAACCGAAGACCCTGGGGTTGACAAGTTACCAGACTACTACCCATGCAAGTGAACGGAGCATTCCATGGCATTGAGAAGACCCGTGTTATGAAGGCCTATAATCAGTGGCAGCGCCAGGGTGTTGCTTGCTGTAGCTATAGCAACACCAAGATTTGGCTTAGCAACACCAAAGCAACACCAAGTTGAGTGATACAATGTTATAATGTATTAAATTCAAGATTTGGGTTAATTTTATTTATGTTTGAATATGATGATATTGCGTCAACATCTTGCTCACCCCAGTGCCAGCACCGGCACTCGCGAGATTGCAAACGAGTGTAACGTTGCCTAGCGACAATTAGAATAACAGCCTACCGGAGTTTTCAGTTAGAAAATAAAAACAAAAATTAAAAAGAAGAAGTCTCTCGTAAGGTACAAGGTTGTGCCGACGACAGATAGTAAAATCGTGGACCCTAACAGTGAGGAATATGAGGATCAAAGCAACGATTTGGATTTTTTGAAGTAGCCCATCCCTTCTCTATAATGCACACTGAAGGAAGAATGTCTTCTTTTATTGGCAATGTTATTGGGGGACACACATTTTGTCAGACTGTATGATGCATGACTTTACATTAATGTCGAAAGTACATTCTGACAAAATGTGTGTCCCCCTATAACATTGGCTAGGAAAGAGGAAACATGTTTATATTCAATTGTCAGGGTTTTTTCTAAACAAGGGAACAGGGGCGCTGCGCCCCGATACTCCCGGCGTGCGCCATCCTACCGAAATGCCGACTGAACCTGTCAGACTTGGATCTGTACTTACATGCTGCTGTACAACATACACTATTTCTCAAAACGATCTTTTCTCCGCGAAAATATCCCAACACCACCACCTGACAATGTGTCTGATCCTCAAATAACTTATAATTACTCCAAAAATATTCCGATCCGAATTGGAGTTTCCCAGACCGAGTCGACATGCTAACGTTAAAGTTATTAGCAGCTAGCTAGCTAGCTACTATGTATTTGAATGGGTTTTTGGTCTAGGCGCTAAGATGCTAAGCAAGTATACAAGACCATTCCAGTTCTCTCTGCACAAAGCGGTTTCAATGAACGACAGAAATAAACAAATGCTGAGTGTTGATCAAGAGTTTTGCGAGAGCAAAACGAACAGTCGAACAGTCGAACAGGGTTCCCTGTTACCAGGGAACCCGTAGCAGGGAACTAAATGGCAGCTGCACGGCCGAATTAGCCCAATAAAAGTGTAGTAACCCAGAGAACCAGCTACAACATAGTTTTCATCCAAACGAGCCGTCTTTAGCGAACGGTGAATTGCATTGGCTTCTACGAGCAGTCGGCTTTCAGCCGCGAGCTTAGGGACCGTCTGCAAAGTGCAAAACTGAATTGCATTGGCTTCTACGAGCAGTCGGCTTTCAGCCGCGAGCTTAAGGACCGTCTGCAAAGTGCAAAACTGAAAACGACAACAATAGTAACATTTCTATAGCGTCGCCATTATTGACTCTAGAGCCCCAAAACTTGTTCCATAGAGGCATGGCACAGGAGGTCTACCATGACTAACGCTACCCTGAACCACCTCCTCAGGATCAGTATTGAGGGGCCTGCAATTGATCAATTTGATTTTGACAAGGCAGTAAGCCGTTGGGGCAGTCTCAGGAACAGACGGCTGCTGTTGTGATTTGTCCTACTTAATAAAAGTTTAGCCAATATTTTTGAAATTTGTCGTGTTTATTTACAGGGTAAAGTTGTACAAGTCTACCAAAAGTTGATAGTATTTTAGTTTTTCAGGATGACCACAAGAGCTAGAATTTCTCTCTAAGATAGCCTCAGAATGTACCATTTAATCATTTTTTTTTCAAAGGCTTCGCGCAGTGGAAGGGGGAGACCCCCCTTCCACACCATCCCCCGCCTCGGTCGCGTTGCTCCCTCGGCTTTGCGCAGGGGTCTGCTCCCTGCTTCTTTTTTTTTCTAGAAAAACCCTGGAATTGTTATTATTAATGATCTAAAGTATGTGTAAAATAAAGCACTTGATGGTAGGACAGAGAGTGTTCATTTTAAGTAGGGATACATATTTTGACAGGTCAAAAGTATGAGTTGTTGCTCTTTCGCAAACCATTCGTTCACCAGTTGTTAAGCTTTTTGAACCCTTCGTTCACCACTAGTTAAGCTTTTTGAATAATTTGTTCACCAGTAGTTAAGTGATTGAACGAATGATTCAAAAAGCTTCATTACTGGTGAACGAATGATTCAAAAAGCTTAACAACTGAATGATTATAACATTGGCTAGGAAAGAGGAAACATGTTTATATTCAATAGTTATTATTATTGATCTGAAGTTGTTAGGAAAGAAGATCATGTAGATCATGTATATTCTTCCTTCGGTGTACATTATAGAGAAGGGATACTTATTTGGGCTATTTTTCGTCTATTTGTGTAGGGTAATGAAATGCACTATAATTGCAATAGGCCTACCATGATCAATGTAATGGTTATTATTTATCCGCAGATTTTGCAAATGAAATGTGGATTAGCCTATAGGAATAAAATACAATCAGCTGGTTTCAGAGACAGCTGTCAGTTCGGCCGCGGTGCAATGAATGAACAGGGTGAGTTGCCCTAATGTGGGACACTGCCTAATCTGGGACAACTAAGGTCTAGAGCAGTGGTTTTCAAACTGTGGGGCGCGCCCCCCCTGGGGGGCGCCAGAGTTCTTCAGGGGGGGCGCGACGTGAGAAAAAAATAAACCCGAAAAAAAACCCTGAAAGACGATGATTCAAATCATCAGTCGTACTTCAACTTTAGAAGTAACATAATAACTAAATCAATTTTCGACCGTTTATCTTCGTGCAAACCATTTAACACATCTACACACTTGTATCTTCAATAATATCTAAACAGAATTTCGATATCATTTAAAATTTATTCAGAATCACAGTTTTAGTTTCATACCGCTTCGTTTTCAGCTGTTTTCATTGAAGACGTCAGCCCATACTACTTCTAGACATCGTAACTCATTCCTCTTTCAACCGTTTACCATCGTTCAAACCATTAAACAAATCTACACACTTGTATCTTCAATACTATCTAAACGGAATTTGGATAGCATTTATACTTTTTTCAGAATCACAGTTTTAGTTTCAAACCGGCGTCGTTTTCAGTTGCTTATAATAATTTAGGTCACCATAGCAACGCCGGTAAACAAACCCCGCCGAATAGTCAAATCTCTGGACTGAAAAGGCAGATCTGATTCGACTCAGAAAATTCAGAGTCGGGGACCCTGAATGAATCTGTAAACTGGCAGTTTACACAGATTAAGATGTTCAAATGTATTTAAAAAAGGTTAAGCTAAAACATGCTTAGATAAAGTTGTTAAATTGTGTTGTTTAAAAGCGCAAAAAGATGTTGTAATGTTTCAGAAATATGTTTAAAAAATATTTTAAAAAAATTGTTTCAAATGTTTAAAAAACATGTTCCAAATGTTTTAAAATTATGATCGGAGATGTTTGAAATGTGTAAAATAATTAAAATAGCTTTCAAAACACAGGTGTTTAGAAAAATAAATTGGGCGGGGGGGCTCAGCTGAATTTTTTTCTCTGAGGGGGGGCTCACTCTCTCACACTTTGAAAACCCCTGGTCTAGAGCATTTATCTCTTATTCTGAAACATGCAAATGAATAATATGGTTGTCAAATGCAAGCAGGGATGCCCAGTGATTGAAATCACATGACTTCACGATTTTGGTTATAAAGATAGGGGAGGGGCTACAGTCAAACCGGAAGTGCAGTGTGAAGTCTGAAATGGTGACTGGTTTTAGAGAAAATTAATTCTAAGGTTATAAATTTGTAATAAACAAAAACAAAAATATTTGATATCAGATTGTATCTATGATATAATTATGCTGCAAATTAGGCAAAAATATTATGAAAATGTGTTAAAAATAAAAAAATTCTATCAATCTTTAGCTGTCCCACATTTGGAAAGGTGTTTCCGAATGTGGGACAGCATGATTTCCCTAATCTGGGACAGTCATGTTAATTGTGAAAATAAGCATTTAAATGTGTAATGTGTATTTAATTCAGGCTTTATTAGTACAATAGGATCAAAACCCAGTATTGATGGGCCAGTTAATCTAGTTTAGTGGACTAGCTATGTTAAAGCACTAGCTTTTAGTCACACTAAAATCAAGCTAGACTAGCTAGCCAGGACAAAGGCTTTTAGTCCCTCACACATCACCCACACGCACGCACGCACACACACACACACACACTAAGTTTAAAGCAAGGCAAAGGCAAATTAAATTTAACTAAATTCTTTGCAAATGATATTGTAATTTTCTCATATCCTATATAAACAATGCAATGTATTACAGATAAGGCTACAATGGCTAAGCAGAAAGCAGGGAGAGAATGCAGAGAAGGAAGCCAGGGCAAGAAGCTCAACCAGTGGAGGCAGGAAAGAATGAAGGGAGCAATAATTGAGTTCAGGGAGATGGTTGAGGCCGGTGGGGTCCCTCAGCTGAGGCTGTTGGCCAGGGCCTGGAGCGTGCCAAAGTCCACCCTCCTGCGCAGACTAAAGGGAGCTGGCCACCATCACCACACTATCGGCCGGAAGCCACTATATATATATATATATATATATATATATATATATATATATATATATATATATATATATATATATATGAATGCATTGTAGTAATTTGTATCACAAAGCATGGGTATGTAGGGTGATATCAGGTCAAATGGGCCATAAGGTCAAATGGGCCATTTAAGGTTTGCGGTTCCCAGCCCCTCTGGAATTTAGGGCCAATGACTGCAAAGGATTTCAAACTGTTGCCATAACGGTGCTTGACAAGTAACAGGTGATTTGATTGGTTTATGGTTGCTATGGTCGGCGGGGCAATACTTCAAATCTAGACTGCATCAGAAAGCTGCAAGTAGCCTGGCATACCAAATCGAACTAAACTATTATAAGGATGATACAGCTATTAAAAACAAACTGTGCATAATATATGTCTTGATGGCATCCATCAGAAATAATGCTGTTAGTTTGTTATATGAACATAGTTTTGGGAAAAGTGATGTTTATGCTTGGCGGCCCAATTTAACCCACTGAGATAAAATGGGCCACATGGTTTCTGCTAAAATGGGCCATCCTCTGTGTCACTCACATACACACATGTGTATGACATTTGGTTCAACTAAAACCTGTATGTTGATTGTCATGTGAAATTAGCGCAACTCAAAGTAGGCTAGCTTCCTATGTAGTGAACTACTTTTGCTGTGTTTGTGTAACTTAGCTTGTTACATATGACTGGGTGGTAGCTTTTGTATAGTGAAGCTTTATTTGTGGCAGAGTAGGCTAACGATGAGATGAGGAGCAAGGACCAGAGAGGAGAGGGTACAAAGATAAAACAGGGAGGAAAAGGAAGGCCAAACTACAATCTGTGGAAAGAGGAGGATGAAGGGTGCCTTAGAAGAATACAGGTAGGGAGTAAAGAAAGGAATTAGAGTGAGTGTGCGCCTCTTATCACGAGCATGTGGTGTGCAGCGATCCACACTGCAAAGACGCATCAGTGGAAAGGTGACTGGCAGTGAACATGTGTCAGGGCGGAAGCCCTACCTTCCAGAGGAGGCGGAAAGGGAGCTTGCTTCCACCCTCAAGACCTTGGCGCAGAGGGGGTTTCCATTCACAAAACGTGATGTCCAGCAAGTGGCCTTTGATTTTGCAGCCAAGAACAACATATCTGGTTTCTCAAAGACAGCAGGGAGGGCCGGATATTATTGGTTTCAGAACTTTTTAAAGCGCAACCCAGAGCTCGGGATGCGCAAGCCAGAGGTCCTGTCTGCAGCACGGGCTGCTGGGCTCAACAAAGAGGTGGTCAGCCAGTGGTTTAACCAGTATGAGAGCCTTTTGGTTGAGCTGGGTATTGAGGGCACACCGTCACATATATGGTACTGTGACGAGTCTGGGCTTCAGGACCAGTTCAGTTCGACAAAGGTCGTTGGACAGGTTGGCCAGCCATGTGTGGCAGACTATTTTCAATTTTTCTTAAAATGCTAAAGAAACTTCACCCCTATTAGCCCATAACAAGAATTAAATTAAGGCTGTCTCCATGCTTTTATACATGGCACAAAATTATTATTTTTCTGCGTGATCAGTAAGGGGGCCTCAAACAAGTATTAGCCTAGGGGCCAACAACCACCATGTGTGACCACCAATGACCGTTTCCAACTTATGTTTAAATATCAATACCATAAAAGTTGATGAAAGACCAACTGATAGGCTGACTAGACTTTCCTGATCAGAGAGTCGAGCGTAAGCATTACCTTGCAATCACTGAGCAAGCACAGCAGCGTTTTACCCAGGTAGCGTTTGCTCTACTATTGAGCAAGCAAACGATGGGGAGGAGACGTGTGAGGAACCGGAAGAGGCAACCGAAACCTGAGGACCTCATCCAACAGGAGAGCCTCCACCAGGAGAGCCTCCACCAGGAGGGTCTCCAACAGGAGGGTCTCCACCAGGAGAGCCTCCGCCAGGAGGGTCTCCAACAGGAGGGCCTCCCCCAGGAGGGCCTCCACCAGGAGGGTCTCCAACAGGAGGGCCTCCCCCAGGAGAGCCTCCATCAGGAGAATCTCCACCAGGAGAGCCTCCGCCAAGAGACTCTCCACCAAGAGGGTCTTCACCAGGAGGGTCTCCACCAGGAGAGACTCCAACGCATGGTAATCATGGTTTACCTAAGCAAACCTTTGATCAGCAGACACCTGGTCACATACAGAGAGACTGAGAGTCTCCAACCAGAGGGCCTCCAACCAGAGAGTCTCCACCAGGAGGGCCTCCAACCAGAGGGTCTCCAACCAGAGTCTCCAACCAGAGGCTGACTAGACTTTCCTGATCAGAGAGTCGAGCGTAAGCATTACCTTGCAATCACTGAGCAAGCACAGCAGCGTTTTACCCAGGTAGCGTTTGCTCTACTATTGAGCAAGCAAACGATGGGGAGGAGACGTGTGAGGAACCGGAAGAGGCAACCGAAACCTGAGGACCTCATCCAACAGGAGAGCCTCCACCAGGAGGGTCTCCAACAGGAGGGTCTCCCCCAGGAGAGCCTCCGCCAGGAGGGTCTCCAACAGGAGGGCCTCCCCCAGGAGAGCCTCCACCAGGAGGGTCTCCAACAGGAGGGCCTCCCCCAGGAGAGCCTCCATCAGGAGAATCTCCACCAGGAGAGCCTCCGCCAAGAGACTCTCCACCAAGAGGGTCTTCACCAGGAGGGTCTCCACCAGGAGAGACTCCAACGCATGGTAATCATGGTTTACCTAAGCAAACCTTTGATCAGCAGACACCTGGTCACAGACAGAGAGACTGAGAGTCTCCAACCAGAGGGCCTCCAACCAGAGAGTCTCCACCAGGAGGGCCTCCAACCAGAGGGTCTCCAATCAGAGTCTCCAACCAGAGGGTCTCCACGAGGAGGGTCTCCAACCAGAGAGTCTCCACCAGGAGGGCCTCTACCAGGAGGGCCTCCAACCAGAGGGTCTCCACCAGGAGGGCCTCCAACCAGAGGGTCTCCAACCAGAGTCTCCAACCAGAGGGTCTCCACGAGGAGGGTCTCCAACCAGAGAGTCTCCACCAGGAGGTCCTCTACCAGGAGAGTCTCCAACCAGAGGGTCTCCAACCAGAGAGTCTCCAACCAGAGGGTCTCCAACCAGAGAGTCTCCACCAGGAGGGTCTCCAACCAGATGGTCTCCAACCAGAGGGCCTCCAACCAGAGGGTCTCCAACCAGAGGGCCTCCAACCAGAGGGACTCCTACAACGAGAGGGACTCTACCAGGGGGGTCTCCAACCGCTGGGACCACAACCAGAGGGACCCCAGGCGGAGGGGCTCCAACAGAGGGGTGTCCAACAGGAGGGACCCCAACAGGAGAGTCTCCACCAGGAGGACCTCCAAGCAGAGGGTCTCCAACCAGAGGGTCTCCAACCAGAGGGCCTCCAACCAGAGGGACTCCTGCCAGAGGGACTCCTACAACGAGAGGGACTCTACCAGGGGGGTCTCCAACCGCTGGGACCACAACCGGAGGGACCACAACAGGAGGGACCCCAACAGGAGAGTCTCCACCAGGAGGACCTCCAAGCAGAGGCAAGGCTACCTCCGAGACCGGACGGGACATCAGAGAGCCTCAGACATATGGTGATCACGGTTTACCTAAGCGGCCCTCTGATCAAAAGACACCTGGTCACGGACAACGGTGAGGGTCTCCAACCACAGGGTCTCTACCAGGAGGGGCTCCAACCAGAGGGTCTCTACCAGGAGGGGCTCCAACCAGAGGGTCTCTACCAGGAGGGGCTCCAACCAGAGGGTCTCCAACCAGAGGGTCTGCAACCAGAGGGTCTCTACCAGGAGGGACTCCAACCAGAGGGTCTCTACCAGGAGGTGCTCCAACCAGAGGGTCTCCAACCAGAGGGTCTCTACCAGGAGGGGCTCCAACCAGAGAATCTCTACCAGGAGGGACTCCAACCAGAGGGTCTCTACCAGGAGGGGCTCCAACCAGAGGGTCTCCAACCAGAGGGTCTGCACCAGGAGGGTCTCCAACCAGAGGGTCTCTACCAGGAGAGACTCCACCAGGAGGGCGAGCTGAGGGAGAGGACACCGGTACGATCCGCACACACAAACTTTAAGTGTGCAGATGCACTTTTTTCAAAGGCGTGCTCACACACACGCACACACACACACGATTGACCACATTTACTATCAGTACTATCAGCTAAAAAATATATATAAATATGTTCATGTAAAAAAATGTAAACGTTATCCACGGATAAAACATCCAAATGACTGATTTAGACTTCAGCATATCTTTGCAGTTTTCAAAAGAATGTACACAAAACAATCCGGTAACCGTGGCTACACCATGTTACGTCTCTGGCCAGCGGAACCTCTATGACATCACGAGGCCCCGCTCCCCTATATAAGTCACCGCTTCTCAGTCCCTTGTGCTTATTGTATTAACTTAATGTCACACATAATATCTCAATCATGCACCTGAACTCACACACACACACACACACAGAACCAAAGGTATGCACATGTGGGTTGATGCAGGTGCATCCCTAATCAACAGTGTGGTATCCTGTTTTAACATACGCTGTTTGTTGTGTCCTAGATGGTGAGGACACCGGGGGTCTTGGAGGCTGAGGAGGATGCGTTAGAGCTGGAGATGCCAACTGACAATGGCAACCACCACGTTGTCGTCTGTCAACGTCCCATTGACGCCGTGGTCTTGATCCTCAACCAGGATCAACCGCCAGCCGCTGCCCTGCCAGGTGTAGTAGAGATCGAGGAGAAATCTTTTGTCTTCATGGGCTGTACAGAACCTGTGGCCCCCCCGAACAACGATGAAATCTCGGACATGCCTGACGAAGAAGGGGAGGAACCTGTACAGGAGCCCAAAGAAAGAGCCTCGGGTGGAGATTCCTCAATTGGCTCAGTGTGGTGAAGGAGAAGGAGCCAAACAATAAGAGGAACGCCGGGACCTACCTGAAGGAGGACATGGAGGAACACCTCATCTCCAGCAGCGAGTCCTTTTGAATAACCTTGGCTAACTGTGCAATCCAAAACATTTCATGATGCCCCTCGGGATGTTGTGGTGTGTGGCACATGCTCTTGAATTCTTCTAAATCTTCTTACGTGTCCATGTTGTTCCGCAGAAGCTTATAAACGTCAGGCAGCTTTGCTCAGTACAAAGCTCTCGATGGCTGAAGGAGAGCAGATGAGGATGAAAATCTACCGGGCTGAACGCCGGCAGCAGAAGGTGGCTCAGAGGCTGAAGGAGGAGCAGCGCTACTAGCAGTGGGCTGCTGAACGGGGCCTCAGCGATGCAGGAGAGGGGCCAGCAGACGGGCCTAAGAAAAGGATGACCAGATTGCAGAAGGTGTCTTTGGGGTGAGTTACTGTTTAATTCTTAATATGAGAAGATATGAAGCTTCAGCGTGAACAAAAAAAAAAAAAAAATCCACCTTGTTTCATTGCATTTCCAGATTGGTCGCCCTGTGCCAATAAGCCGATCCCCTCCATCTGGCCAACCCCAGTGCGGGTCACCTGTACATATATACATAGAAGCATAATAAAACTCAAAGAAATACAAAAGAATACAAAAGAACACAAGAAAATACAAGACCGGAACGGACAACAGGCCAAGCAAAAGAGCATCTCAAAAATGGAAAAATCAACTGTATGTTTCCACTGCCTCATACTGTGTATTACACTTTTGTATTTGACTGTACTATAATATCCAATAAAAATGTATCTGAGAAAGCTTGTCATCTTGTGTTTGTTTTGAGATGCATACAAATATCTTATACTTAATGGCAGACACACTCTCTTTGACACACACGTGTGTGAGCTTGCACAAACATACACACAACAGCAGGAAGGAATATGCTTTGGAGCCCAACAACAGATCCGTCCTTCAAGTCAGACAGATAGACAGACAGACACAGAGACAGAGACACACACACACACACTCAATAAGTTTGTTTATTAGGATATATTTTTTTCACTTATTCAAAATGCTAATAGATTATTTTGCTGTGGTGAGATAGGTTAAATTAGCAACATTTAATACAGCCTCAGTGATCCCATGAAGACAGGGCCCTTGAGTGATACACAAACTGCTGGCCATTCTGAAAACACTGCAGGTGTTTGTTTACTTCTTTATGTATAAAGAAACGCTTCATCCATCAGAAGATCCAAGGGTTCTCCATTACCATCATAATAATCTTAATACAACAATTACGATACATCAATTTGTAACTCTTGGCTTTGACTAACCAAAAAAGATGCTAAAGTAAGGAAAAACTGAACAAACGTGACAAACGGTATAAACAGTTTAAATTAGCTTTCACAGTATATAACTTCACATTATATTGAAGTGTTTAAACGCAATGTAAAGAATACATACCGCACGCACGCACGCACGCACGCACGCACGCACGCACGCACGCACGCACGCACGCACGCACGCACGCACGCACGCACGCATGCACGCACGCACGCACACACTTGAGAGGAGAGCAAGACACTCTGGATGCAGCTTTTGAATAAACTGTAATAATCATTATTATGGTAGTGGCCTAGGGACTGCTTTTGAGTTAATTACAGAATGAATCTTGAATTGGCGGTGTGCAGCGCTCAAATTGGCCTATTTCCTCGCCCTGCTTCCCGACTTCCAAGGCTTTTAAAAAAAAGTATTAACTAATTACATCACATAAAGTTTCCCATCATGCCGAGGTGCTCGTGACATAAATAAAGACCAATCCAATTGATTCATAATAAGATTCCGTCCTCCTCCCCGCCCCTGCCTTCGCAAGTCATTCAAGGTTAGCTTACAGGTCCTGTCATTTTTCTGACTGACTGAACTGAGTTGATATTAGGACCTAATATCAATATGTCTATGCTAATAAGTACAGACACAAGGTTAACTGAACATTTTGAAACAACACTGAATAATTTAAATTAGTGCTGTCAAGCTATTAAAATATTTAATCGTGATTAATCGCATTAATGTCATAGTTAACTCACGATTAATCGCAAATCTTTTTTCTATGCTAAATATCCCTTGATTTCTTAGTCCCTTTAATTTTTCTCATTTTAATGCTCTTATCAACATGGAGAAGTGCATCGGCTTGCCTTGTGCAAATGTTTTTTTAACAACATTGGCATATACTGATCAAAACAGGACGATACAAAAAAAAAGCCTTTAGTGCAATTAAACAATGTACATACAAACATACTGCCTACATACATAGCAGTCAGGCTACTGCTTCTTTGTTTTGAGCCAAAGATTTTTTTTTTTTAAATAATAATTTGCGTTAATTGCGCGATAAAAAAATGAACGCCGTTAAAATTGGTTTGCGTTAACACCGTTAATAACGCGTTTAACTGACAGCACTAATTTAAATATAATGATTTATATTGTAAAATCTACACAAATGAAGAAATATAAAATGTAGTTGGGCTAATTTTGCTAATGTTGAGGCTATTGCAAAAATGTAGTGAGAATTGCTCATAGCGAATTACGTCTATCTTTCGAAATGCCTCATTGTCCATAAACAAAGGCATCAGCCTCCATTAAGACCAATAGTTGGGATGAAACGTCTCACTAACAAAATACAAAATGAGGGTACTGCTTAACTTCTATGAATTTGAAGGAACCACACGCATGGTTTGTGTGCAGAGGGACGTGTGTGTTGTGTGTTGTGTGTTGTGAGTTGTGTGTTGTGTGTTGTGTGTTTCGTGTTTTGTGTTGTGTCGTATACAGAGCAGGCGTGGTCAGAGGCGGGTGGAAACGTACGGGGGTCTGCTGTGCCTCTTTGGTCTTCTTCCCCTTGCCTCTCGCACCACACTCTCCTCCTTCCTGGAGGCAGCAGAGCTGGGGGGCTCCACCGGCGGAGCCTTCGCCATCTCGTTAAGGACCTCACGCACTGTTGCCATGGACACCTGTGGTGACACATGACCACACGCCCACATCAATCATGGATTTAGTGGCTAACATTGATGCAATTGTAGTGCAAATAAAAACAAAAAAATCCTTAAAATCGAAATAACGAGATGAATAGAAAGCCGACAGCTGGTGGAGAGTTGAAGAGTCATGAGCTCGCGTCCTTACGTTCCAGGTGCGCAGGACGAAGACGTAGGCCCGGAGCAGGTTCTCCTGGTGACCCGGGGAGGTCCTGGGCTCCATGAAGCCCAGCAGGGTGTGCGCTCTGATCCACCCGTCCAGACGCCTCACCCCCCGCGGCGTAGACGGACTGGAGCCAAGGCCCCCCTGACCTCCGCCTGTAAGGAGGGATCCGGCCCCAAGGGGTCAGCGGGGCCACTGTCCTTGGATAGGTCCTCTAGAGGAGCAAAACACATACGTACATGATGTAAACGTGAGGTTGGTTTTTGCTGTGTGCTGTAGGATACAGCTGGCCGCGCTGATTTAGTCTGATGTCTTTGCACAATGTTACAATGAATATATTGAGGAGGATATATATGGAGGTGTTTATTTATGTAGCTATCGCTTACAAAGCAGAACTGCTCTTGTTTTTAAATGGAAGCATTAATTTCCAAAAATGAAATGTTAACTGTGGCAATTAATGCAGCCATCCATTAATTGGATGGCTGATACGGCATTTGGATTGTTTTGGTAACATGCTTTGATTCATTGGATTCATTACTTCACCCATTTCTGCTAAGATCACAATCATTACACGTATGCGAGAAGAAGCCCAGGAATCAAACCAGCACCCTTATTCAGTTGCCTGCTCTATACCGAATGGGATATCAGAGTGTCTGTAGGCTCACTCTCAAAGGAGAGGAGGAGGGATGCTGGTTCAGGACCAGCCTGACCAACCCCTCCTAGTACAGCTCAGGAGGAGCCAGATGCTTCTTTGACCTGGCACCGGTGTGTTAACTGAGGTGGTTCATCCCCCAGAAACATGAGTACAGTACAGCGCACAGTATTTTCAGAAATCGACAACAACGCATGTGTGCGCATGCTATGCGTAGGCTGAATCGCAATTGTGTCAAGACAAATCAGATTGGCCAATACACACGGAAGATGAATTCAATAATTTTAAAAATGATCCCTCTCTGGCGAACAGAACCGATTATTATTTATCTGCATCGAGACAGAATCGTTCTAGCGAGAATCGCGATGCGTCGAAGAATCGATTATTTTTTTTCCAACCCTACTTAGGACCCCTTGTTTTGTTGTCATGGCCGTGGTGGGGTACAAGTTTCTCTGAGCAACGAGGCGCGTTCCATTTAGCACAGCGGGGTTACCGTGAGAGACAATGGTGTTCATTGATGGTGTGGGGTGGTCTAAAACGCTTCCCCTCCCACTGTACAACACAGAGCAATTATGATCAAAGGCAGCGCTGCTCGCTAGCCTGCAGTTAACTAATGGATTGCATGTTCCGACACAAGAGCAAATGGGGTAATGTTGCCAGGATTAAAACATGATCAACAAAAAAAACAACACTTCATTAAAATATGTAAAACAAGTGTTTGGTCCGTGCCAACATTCTTTCCGAACAAAGCTGTTGAAAAGAGTGTGAGGGACACAGGGTGAATATTTTCCCTTCACCGTTGAACACGAGGGGACAGTGTGATACAGATTAGTGCGAGGGGTACCTGTCTCCTGGGCCAGTTCAGGGTCCAGCTGCAGCAGCAGGTCTACGGCCCAGTGGAGGTGGTGCTGGGTTGTCTGGAGAGGCTGGTTCTGACCGTACAGCCACTCTGCAAACTGCATTAGGAGGTCTGCTTTCTGCCACCGGCCCTCTGCACCCTGCTCCTGAACACAAGCTTACAGATCCCAGCCTGCAGGTGAAAACAAATATGAAGTAAAGGCAATTGAAATGTTGTGTTCGCACTATAATAATAAAAAGAAATTAGCCAGTGGAAAATATAGCCGTTATAAACTGGTTTATCCAAAAGATGGTACTACAGTTGCTATAATTGTTGTAAAAAACAACCACAAGAAGTAGCCTAATCGTGTTCATAATTGACAGATGACCTATTTAAAGAATAGAGCATGGGTTGAAGCAATGACGTTGCACAACCCTGGACGAGCATCTCCTAAACCCAATTAATTAAAGCGTAATAATAAATAGTGGTATTACTGAGAGAGTGGCCATGGATCAGGGAGCCTCTCCTAAACCTAAATGACTAAAGAGTAACAATAAACAGTGGTATTACTTCTAGAGCTGCTGCCCCCACGACCTGAACCAGGATAAGCAGCTGAAGATGTGAGATGTGAGTGGTATTACTGAGAGAGGCCACCGAGCTCTGGAAGCCGGCCAGCTGCTGCTGGGTGTCAGGGGAACACAGCGCCACCTGGTGCCACACAGAGGAACAGACATGCTCCCCCTCCTCCTTGAACCTCTGCATGTCCTTCCCAGCACTCTGGCCCAGCCGTGCACGGACCAGCGTGCGCTGCTGCAACAGGAGGAGCCTATGGGGCAGTTTAAGCACACTTTCTCAGACACGTATATATAGAGAGTGAGTGAAACATTGAGGATGTGGAGAACAATCCCCTGCAGTGCGAATAGGGATAATGACTTCTTTGTAGCTACAAACTGAGTCATGGAGCAGCACTTTAAAAAGAGTGGTTTACTATCAGCAGGCTGGAAGGTAACTGGCGCTGTCGATTATCATTCTTTCCTTACTTCCTCCATCATTTCTTTCTTTCCTATTTCTGCTTTCTCATTCCCTTCTCTCCTCCATGCCTCTTAATTCTTTCCTCCCCCTCCCTTCCTTCATTACCCATTGCTATGACCACAACCCATCCTCCTCCTCCCCCACCTCCTCTCTCCCTCTAACAGACCCTCCTTCTCGTCCATGCGTCCAGGCTTAACACTCAGTCTGTGTTGGGTCCGAGGCAGTTCTCTGACACCCTTATCCAGCACCTGCAGAGCTCTCTCCCATCGCCTTGATCGCCGTGGATACGAAACAGCATCTGGTACATGCCCGCACAAACACATAGAACACACTTCCATACTGATGCTGCGTTCGAGTATTCTCTGCGAACCGACTCGGATCTCGGATCTGACGCCACTCCCACACTTCAAGCGTTTTATTATTTCGCAGAGGAAAACATGGACGCCACCCGGAAAGCTGTTGTCGCGGTAGCATTGGCAGAGGACCAGGCGCTCCAAAATAAGTAGGCTATAGGCCATAGGCAGAGATACGGACACAATAAGGTATTGCAGTAATACGAGTGATTGAAATTGCCATTTAAACCACCAAAGTGGTCCAAGCACAATGAAAACAGTTCATACTTCAAGTCACAATGGGCGCAGCCATCTTAAATTCTGTCTCGGAATTTTGCTCGGTCACCACTGAGTTCAACCGAGATGGCGAGTTCGCCGTCCGAGGAAAAGGGGCGTGTTTGTGAGTGTCGCTAGGCAACGTCCTCGGACCTCCGAGACGGATGGATATTAAAACGCAGCATTAACACACACATGCAAAACAAGATGAGTAAAAACCATAAAGCCTGAGTGCATAGAGTTTATGATGATGATTTGACATACATAAAGACTGTGTAGAGCAGAGGATGGGAGATTAACGCCATGAAAATGGGACAGCAATGCACTCCTTGGTTCTGCTCTAAAGGGGTCTCATCCAAGGAAGAAGTCTAAGTCCTGTTACATGCACGTTAATTTCCTATACACAGCTTAGCTTGGACACAGGGATCGCTTTCCACATCCGTTGAAATTACTCTTTAAACATTTTCATTGAAAGGTTCACAGAAGAGAGAGAGGGAGAGAGAGAGAGAGAGAGCGAGAGAGGGAGGGGATTATTAATATCTGTTCCTGTTGCAGAACTCACTTGTCAGTTTTTCCGATTTGGCCGTGGTTGTCGCAGCAACCCTGCCCTTTGCCTCACCCTGCTTTAAGGCAAAGAAGAAAGGAAGAAAAGGAATAGCACAATAACAATAGTATGGTGTAATGGCAACCTGAAGGAGAGGAGGCTGCAGAAGATCCTATGGCTAAGCATTGCACACACTCTTCAAGGACCATACGTACCCTCAGAACACAGATTACAATGGAATATATGACCATGCTTTGCAAAATTATAATGTATCTTAAGGTTAAGGTAAAATAACGTATTTATAAATGATGTATATAGTGTAGAATAACAACACTGCAGTGCAACACCTGAATTAAATCTTTCAAACTCAATATCAATAGTGTGGTTTTAAGAAGGATTGCAAAGAGAAAAAGGTTACATTACAAATATATTGATTATTATTAGGTTATAGAAAATTTGATTTCTGTGATCTGTTAGCTTGGAAATGCTTGGAATCGCGAGCTTTGTTTCAGATTTTTTAAATATTTCATACTTTTTAAGAGATTCTACTTTTAAAATACTATCTTCATTTAACATGGGAGTCAATGGGAGGCCTCTGGTACTTCAACTGTTTAAGACGTAACCAGTGGCGGCTGTTGATCAAAAATGTTGGTGGGGCACAGTAATAGACAGGGGGTCGGGGGTCTGGGGTCTGGGGTCCGTCCCCCCCATAAAAAAAATGGAATTTAATAGATTTGATTTCCTGTATTCTGGTGCATTTTGGGGATGGCCACTACCTACTTAGCTACTATTCATTCAGATTCATAGCCTACATCCTGACTTGCAGGGCCTGGACAAGCTTACACTGCATATACAGGCCTACTTTATGGCCATTCCACCAGCCATTGCTATTTTACCCATTGTTGTTATTCTGACATTGAGAGAGAGAGGGAGAGAGAGAACATGTCGGGAACATCGTATGTTCACTCAAATGTTGGGTATTTTAAGTCCACTATATAGTGAATGAAATTTTACCACTGAGAATTCGAACACCATACAAAATGGCGAGCACCCTATAGTGCACTATATCCTTGATAGGGAAGGATTTCGAACACAGCTATTGACTTCAACGTGGCCGGCGCCCATGACTTGGAGGAGGGCTTTTTTTTCGAATGACCAATAACTAGCCTAGACCAAATCATTGACGTTCAGACGCATTTAAATGGTTCCTGGCAGTGACAAGCATAGACATCATATATGATAGACGGAGCATCGAAGGATACCGCCTACTGGCGCTGACGAGACGCGGGGCTGCCATCTTGGAGTGGTCATCCGCTCCACTCAGTGTAATCCGTTTGGCTGGAGCAATTAATCATACCTCACTGAATACCACTGATTTTCATGCGGTTTTTTGTCATACGTATAGCTATGATAAAGGCCACATTGTTTGGCGTGTTTTATTATTCAATACCAATTATAGCAATAGTACGGCAATGTTAAATCTTACTTGTGAAAAGTAATCCCCCCGATTCCTATTGTGGATGGTCCGCCGATATGAGCAGGAATACGCTGAACAACAGCCCGGCATCCTGTTGCTGCTCCCGGTTGACCACTCCAAGATGGCGGCCGTATTTCTCGTGTCCCAGCAGCCAATGCTCCGTCTATGCTATAAGATGTCTATGGTGACAAGTATATCACACAATTAAACGAGGATAAAAGCTATTAAAAAAAATGTATTTTTTTGATTTATTTCCTATTGATAAAAGTTGGCAGATATATTCAAGTGAACATTTCACGGAGGGGCGGCGCCCTAGCGCCCTCTATTGACCCACCGCCACTGGACGTAACTAAATAAATTTTCTACCGTTTATCTTCGTTCAAACCATTTAACAAATCTACTCACTTGTATCTTCAATAATATCTAAACGGAATTTCGATATAATTTAAACTTTCTTCAGAATAGTTTAATATCGGCTTCGTTTTCAGCTGTTTTTATTCAAGACGTCTGCCCATTCTGACACTCTTTCTTCTTAAGACATCGTCAATCATTTTTCAACCGTTTACCTTCGTTCAAACCATTTAACGAACATAATTTCGATATAATTTAAACTGTATTCAGAATCAAAGTTTTAGTTTCATACCTTCGTTTTCAGTTGGTCTCATGATTTACGTTGACGCTGAAGCGTGACGACGTTCAGCATTGTGCCAGATTGGACAGTTTTTTCCCGCCAGATTGGGCTACGTTTGGAGGACGCTCAGGCAGTGTTGCCAGATTGGGCTGTTTTTCGCGCTCTATTGTACTACTTTTAATCACGCACCGGCTCGCTATTCTCGTAAACACACACACACACGCACACGCACACACACACACACACACACACACACACACACACACACACACACACACACACACACACACACACACACACACACACACACCAGCAGTGCAACACATTTGACCTTTCAGATTCTTCAGTTCAATTAATTTTACATTTCTGCATTTTTAGCAATGCTCTGCGCTTTTCATTCAGCTATCACTTTATTTGTTTGTTTCCGAACATTTACATTTTCTTAAATGGTATGCATGTTTACATTGTGTACTCCATTTAGACTTTTGAACTTTTGTTCAAATCCATTCACTTGATTCAAGCCATTTAACGTTTATTTATGCCTTAATCTTTGTGGCTTTAATAAAAAATATTTTCAACCTCAATTTGTAGGCCTACTGCAGCACTCACCGCACTCTGGAAATGCATTTTCCAGTTCCATTAGATAATCTCATTTAACTTAAATTGGAGTGGATTTAAAATATATGTTTAAAGTTTGATTAATCGCAAGTTAACCCACCAATACAATGCTATTAATCACTATTAAAACTTTTAATTGTTGCCCAGCTCAATTGATACACAAAAATGTCAAAGGGAAATCACATGAGGTGTAGGAAAGGAACTACTGAAGCTAAGCCTAAGTAGCTTTGAATGAACTGTAATACTTAAGGGTTGCCACTAGATGTCAGCAGTTTCTTACATAGCTTAAAAAAGTCAAGATACGACATAAATAATTTCGGCTCCGCCAACGATGACAAACTTGGAGAGCGCACATACACCGACACGGATATACACAAGCACGCATACACACAGACACACACTCACAGGGAACCACTGACGCCTCTAGACGCAGCGCCCTCCAGCAGCAGCGCAGCCTGGGTGCAGTGGAGCACCAGGTTGTGGTCGTCGCCATGGTGACAGAGCGACGCCAGCTGGCTCCACACCTGCAGCTCCGCCGCCGCGTCACTCCACGCACAGTCAGACCCGGCGCGCACGAGCTAGGAGCAAGACGTGGGTCGGGAGGAGTAAATAAAGATACGACAGGGGAGAGGGGGACAGAAGATGATGAGCAACAGAAGGGATGGAGTGCGGAGCTGTGCAGATGGTGAGAGATTAGGCTATGGAGGGAATTGGAGAGCACTGAAGGCAAACCATACTTAAAGTGAAATTAAGAAGGAATGTTTGTTGCAAGGAACTTAATCTGTGGTGCGATGATCCTTCCATCATTGCACTGGTAAACTTGGTTAGTCTGTCTTTATTATGTCTGCTGTATGCACGTACGCATGGTGGAGCAGACATTAGGTGGGTTTAGGGGGTGACTGATGAGAGGTACTCACTGATGAGAGGGCGGGCAACGCGGGCTCCACCTGCACACCGTCTCTGTGGCAACACAGGTGCATCTCCACGGCAACAAGCACGCATGTCATGGCTGCCACAGACTTACACTGTCGATGGACACAGTTGGACGATCATAAATACATACACATACACAGTCATACATTCAAACACACACAGACACACACACAAACTTATTAATCATGGGATGACAAATAGCCTGTGGTGCTAAAATCACCTGCGTACAATTTTAAATCGTCCCTTCACTCCAGGGTGCGGCGTTATTGGAGGCAGAAAGTTTTGTTGCACTGATTTACTTGTTAGTAAATCATGCATATAGCTCCTGTAATGTTTAATCACCAAAAAGTGTGTGTGTCTGGGTGTCTGTGTTTGTGCGCTCCAGATATAGCCTAGATGCTCCTCGATAATAAATGAGTTTCCATTATGAAGGAAATGAGATGTTGAATGATTTAGCGATCCCAATGAGATGTAAGTCATAGCCAAATGCACTGAGGCCTTGTTGAGGCAGGGGGTCGGTGTGCATTTGCATGTGAGTATGCATAACAATGTGCAGTGTGTCAACTTCTCGACCAAAACTTCATTGTGAGGCCCCCTGATATGTCAACTGTTCAATATCCCCAAAATGTTGGAGAATTGTGCACTATCTCAGCTCAATAGACAGGATAAGTAACAGGGTAATGGACAAACACACACACACACGAACACACCAACACAATTCTTATTTCCTAAAGTGGACAGGAGATGAGTAGTCTAAAGGCTTGAAGGATTGTGCTCTAATCGAAAGGCAGAGCCCGAGGCTTTGCCTTACATATGCTCCCATTATTATGACAACTCTCTCTGCTGGGGAGCAACCTGCACCAGGAGAATGTCTATAAAATGTCATGGCCTGATGAGTGTGCAGGCCACGCCCCCAGTGAATGCACCGTTAGCCTGACATAACACGTTACAGCCCATTAAAAGCCCATGTCGCCGTGACACTGAGCCACAGAGGTTTCCGCGTGACCGGGCTGCATTTCCTGCTCGCTCCAGCGGGCGATTAAAGGGATTCCAGCAGGGATTTCCCCCGTATTTTATTAGCTTGTGACAGAAGATCTCATTTGCGTGGATGGAAAATATCTTCACAATATCGTGGAATACAGATTCATAGTAATGTATGCACGTGTGACAAATTGGATATGGAATTCGGTAATGTGTTAGTGAGTTAATGTGTTGTCGATTGAATCTCATGCACAATTACCCTGTGCATGAATAGCGTGATTGTGTATAACTTCTTCAGTGTTCATTTGGCTTTCATACATTAAAATACCAATGTTTAGATATTTATCACATCAAAACCATTCCCCCATTAGAGCTCAATACATCCTATTCATTGTCACTTAGGGGGGTGTCCTAGAGCTAAATAAACCATCGGCCAATGACAATCAAAGGTGGACGGGGATTTGGGTACCTCAACCCCAATGTCCTTCGTCTGGCTGACGGGCTGCTGCAGGAGCCTCTTGATCTGAACCCAGGAGGCCAGCACCTGTTTCCTGGTCTCCATGGATACGGTCCCTCCAGGGACTGCCACGCTTGACAGACGCAGGGCGAATTCACACACCTGAAAAGACACAGGAAAGATAGGAGTTTCATTGATTCCCTTAATAACAGGGGGCCATGATCAATAGTCTGCTGATAAGGGCAGCGACTCTAAAAGCTTAGTTATGGTTGTAACGTCAACGCAAGAGGGTTTACGGACCAATTACGTCCTTGTGGACTCTCCTTGTTGTCCAACGCAAGGGCCTGACGTGCGCCTCCCAAAAATCGTCACCTTGCGAGGAGGTGACGCAGCAGCAAGGGCTGTGATTGGTCCGCTAACGGTAACCCGACGCAGAACCAAAACAGGTTCAAGACTCCATAGAATTGACTGCGTGGTCACTGCGTTGCGTCAACGTCCAACCATAACTAAGCCTTCAGCCGGAAGGTCTTGGGTTCGATCCCCCATGTCCGCAGCCTACCTGTGTGCATCTTTCAGATGCCTAACACCAACCCGTTTACCCGTATAACATGTGGTCATGAGGTCACTTCAGCAAAGTCGCTTTGGATAAAAGTGTCATTTTAAATGAACAGTGAATGTGAACCCAGCATGTTGTGTTCTCTTCCGGTCTCCTCGTGTTAGCCTGCAGACCACCCGCCCGCCTGTCACCTCAGCACAACCACGACAACATGACAACATCCTCAGCATGCTATGTAATGCTCAGCGGGCTGCCATGGTAGAGGCTTACAGCTGGGAGGCCCTTGGGCCAGACCAAACACTTCATGTTATTACTACAGTTGGCACAATTTTGCTAAAATTAATTTAGATAATTATTATTATGCCGGTATTTTTACATTTCATGAATGATAATACACAGATGAAGTGGCTGATTAGCACATGTAAGCTTTTCTTTAGCAGCCTGTTGGATTTTGTTTTCCGATTTTTGGGTTAGATTGGGTGGATTTGTCTGTTCTGCTGTTAGAAAAAAAAAAAAATAGATAGTATTCTCTTAAGATTCACACATGACTTCAAAGTAAAATATCTTGAAGCTGAGAGAACACATGCACCCCCCCCACTCCTCCACAGTAACCCCCCCCCACCCCCTTCCCCGGCTGCCAGGGTTCCCCCAACATGGGTGGTGGAGCCTGCCTTGTCCGGGGTCCTCCCCGCTCCCTTCTTGGTCCTGACTCCGTCTCGGCCCAGCAGAGGCTGCAGCAGCCCGCGGGCCACAGTCACACAGCACCACCAACAGCGCCTGATCCCTGTGCAACACAACACAGCAGATGTTCCCCGCTGTCATTATTTGGCGTGGAACTCGTAGTGAAAGTGAAAGTGAACTCTCTGGCCCAGGGACTGAGAGTTTAAGCTGTTGTTGTTGTTGTTCGCCGCGTTTTTGGGGAAAACTCCGGAGCCCAACGATCATCTGATCTTTTTTTGTGGTGAATACTCATTTTAAAATAAGTTTGTTTCTTGCCGTGCTTAAGTTGCTGTTGGTTTGGACTAGTAAACAGACCACGGTATTAAAGTCAAATGTTATTAAAAACATGAATTCCAATCCTTTAATTTGTTTAATGATCCATGTATCTGCTGGGGACTTAATGACCCAGTATCCTGAGTTTAAAAGCGGGGTTTGTTTTGCAGCAAACTGACAAAAGGGAATATTTCTTCAGAACTTCTTACATATAAACTAAAATAAAAGCAAGATATATATTGTATTAATTAGATGCAAATCATTAATTCATACGATTATAAAAATTGCAATGTATTGCAAGACTTTGTCACTTGCTCTTTCCCAACTCTCCCCAGAACCTACCCACAGTGTCCAGTTCGTCTAAGCGTGTCTACTAGCGTTTGGAAGGTGGGCAGGTGGGTGCGAAACTCGCAGGCCACCAGCAGGGGACGGCTGTAGTTCCACAGGTACACGGCCGCATTGTCGACCATCCACCACTCGCCAAGCTCCTCCCCCAGCTCCGCTCCCCGCAGGAAGCCAGCGGTGGCATAGGCCGACAGAGACTGGATCCAGTCCCTAAGAGTGAGGTAAGAGAGGAGAGAGGAGGAAGAGAGTGAGAGAGAGAGAGAGAGAGAGAGAGAGCGAAAGAGAAGGAGAAAGAGAGAGTGAGAGCGAGAGATAGAGAAAAATAAAGAAAAAGAGAAAGAGAGAGAGAATTGAGTGGATACATTTAGTTTAAATTATCTAACGACATACTTAGAAAGATGCTCAAAGACACTTTAAGGGGTTACATAACACTTTTTAACAGCTGGGGGGCAGCAATTTTGCAATTGGAACACGATGGGAACCCAGCAACCCATATGCTCGGTTCGCATTGCGTCCAACATCGTTGGAGGTTTAGGTTTAGATATTGTATGGTCGCAACAGAAAGACGGCACAACACGCTGCTCTGCTTCTCTCTGGGCTTCAACAAAAGAGGCACTGCTGGGTGCCCCGAAGTGAGTCAGTCAGTCAGTCAGTCAGTCAGTCAGTCAGTCAGTCAGTATGTCAGTCTGTCTGTCTGTCTGTCTTTGTGGCTACCTGTAGACCCCCCAGTGGTCCTCAGAGGCGGGGCCTCCTCTGTCCTGGGGCAGGACAGCGGGACTGTTAAGCTCCACCCCCTCAGATTGCAGCTTCTGGACGGTGGCCTATGAGGGAAAGGGAAATCCCTCCATCACATAAAGAAGGCATTTAACCCTCAGAGGAAGTTATCAAAACAAAGGGGGTATTAGTAGTTTAAATTAGTTTAGCTGTGGCACATCAAAGGTTGTTGAAGAAACATTGGCCATGGATTTTGCTTTTTCATTGAATTCTGAAATAACATTTTTGCATTATTTTCTTCAACAATTTCGTGCATCCCTTTTGATTCCCTTGACTTGTGTTCAAAGTGAAGGGAAGCCGACTGTCACAGAACAAAGGAAGTAACACACTGGAGACAGAGGCGCCTCCACGGCTCCTGCAAGGTCACGCGGTGAGGATCTGTCGTTCACCGCTTTTCTTCAAAGTGCTTTCGAGCTAATCTTCTTCGGTCTGGGGGGGGGGTAATAAAAGCTTGATGGGAGGTGGATTACACAGCACAGCAAACAAGCCCAGGACTCCACCCAATCAGCTTCCTCTCCCATGGCCGCTTGTTAAGAAAATCCCATAAAGCTCATCTTCTGATGCTGAGGGCGGAGAGCTTTGTAATTGTTTTAACTCTAAACTCTAACTAATCTCAATAAGTCTACCTGGTTCAAAAAAAAGTATATACGTTGAAATAATTCTCATATAAAATCTCCATTACCTTTTAACCAGCTTTCTTTGAAACAGTTCAAGAAGGTTTTGCGTAAAAGTAAACAACTTATAGATGAAACCATGATCTAAACAGCGTCGGAAATTCCAGAAAAATATGTGCCCCAATGGCTGAGGATATAAAAAAACGTAAGTTCCTCTGTTCAGTGCTGATTCAATGTCCATCTTCAGTTAATAGCTTGTGATTGGGTTCACCTTGGATGAGTCAACAGACCACTTCAAATAAAGCATGTTTTCCGCTTTGTTGTTAATATTTTGAGTTTGTGTGTGTGTGTGTGTGTGTGTGTGTGTGTGTGTGTGTGTGTGTGTGTGTGTGTGTGTGTGTGTGTGTGTGTGTGTGTGTGTGTGTGTGTGTGTGTGTGTGTGTGTGTGTGTGTGTGTGCGCGCGCGCGCGCGTGCGTGCGTGCGTGCGTGTGTGTGAGCGTTTGTGTGTGAAGGCCTAACGATGAAGAGCACACACCTCAGCATTGATGAAGCAGATTTCGGCCAGGAGAAGAAGCACGTCCCTGGAGGAGGCGTTGATCTGGAGAGAACCTTGCTCTGGACTCTGACCCTCTGGAACAGAGAACATCACCCAACTTTTAGCGATGACAGAAGTCAACGTCCCTTTCACTTTCCACAGGGTTCCAACTTATCTTATATAGATGACAAATTACGCATAATTATAAACCTACACATTTAAAATGTCAATGCCATCATTATCATGTGGCTCACCACAAAGGGAAATGTGACACCCCTAAAGCAAAATGTTGAAGCAATTCACCTGCACAAGACATTACAGCAAATAAAACCGTTTCAGACAATGAACCATGAATTTGAGGTTCATTGTTTTACCTGACAACAAGAAGGGAAACTGTCAGAATACACTACATCATTCCCTTTGAGGGAGTGTGAGTGATGCAGGGAAGGTTTTTCTACTCAACTCATTTGAAAACCTTTTGTGTCGTTCACTTGCAGCATCTGTGATATCTGTCATAATCCGTCTATTCACTATGGACACTTTGTATATGAGGAGAAACATACGAATAAAAAAAATATATTATATTATAGGCAACATTTTTAAAATACATGTAATAAGCATGCAGCCAAACATACAAACCATTATTGTATCTCCACACAAAAGAAAATGGTATTTTGCCATGCTGGCCCTACCGGACAGCTAATTAGAAAGCCCACAGGATCCCTTTCCCATGACTTCCAAGACCTACTCTCAGTCCATCTGCCGTCGTCGTAGAGCAGACAGAAGCGGCAAGCAGCTCTGCATACGTCCCACACCTCATGCCCCCTGGCAGCCTTCACCAGCACTGCCCACACATTCAGCCTGGAAACACTCAGTAGGAAATATGAACCATAGTGACAACAATAGTCAAAGTAGCGCTACTTTTGCTCACGATGCTAATGAAGATAATGATAGGATGCAAGGTACAATATGCAAGAGTTGCAATTTCATTCCAGCCAAAGACTCTGCTGCTCCTCTCTCCCTTCTCTGTTCAATCCCCGTCGAGCCTCAAAAAACAGGGCAGGCTTTGAGAGATTTAACATGAGCTGTCTCTATGCTGCTGCAGAGTCATAGACTTCACCTTGGTCCCTGTAGCCTTAAGTTATGTCCAAATAACAAGAGGTGTTTTAGGGTTTTGTTATATGCATTTCGTACCATTTGGATTAATAATGAAAATAACAAAATGCACTCTGAGATTGTGACTTTCCGTAGCGGTGAAGGCTGTGTAGTAAAGCATACAGTTGAAGACACAAATGTTATTTTGTTTGGGTGGACATCAATAATAAATGGTATCTTTGGGGAAGGTACCATTCAGCAGTAAAAGCGATGTTTTCCCTCCGTATTATGAACGCGGCCTATCCCTCACCTCTCTGTTTTATTTATTTATCCTAGAGTAAATCATTTTCGAAGGGATCGGGGGAGCTCCGGCATGCAGTTCAGATGAACGAGGGTGAGAGAGACGGAAGGAGAAGCACTGGTGCCTCTACAAACATTGATTGGTGCCTCACTTGTGATATCGGTGTAAGCAGCTCATAATACACACGGCTGGGTGATCCTTCGTGGACCAGGGAGAAGCTGAGGGGGATGATTGAGAGAACTTAAAGGCGAAACACAGCAGCGCCTAAGGCTTATAGAATGTCCCTGAAGCACTTACCTGATCAGTAAAATCCATTGATTATTTTGAATTCAGATAAGAGCATCTAAAGTCTGATGGCCGATCAGCTGGGAGCACGGGGCATTTCACTTCACTTTATGTATATTTGTTTCGTCCAATCATGCAACTCGGCCAGCATTAGTGAACGTTAAAAAAGCCTTGTCAGGTTCAACACCTTGTAGGCCCCTTTCGAAATAAACTCCTTCGAAAAGCTTCCTCCACTTGTGCAACGCAATTCTATTTTTTTGAATATCTCTGTAATGAAACAAGGCGTACCTCTGCCCCATGCAATATATGGTTTCCGGCCCAGACTCCGTGCCATCTCAGAACCGCCAGAAGAAAGTAGGACAACTGGACCCCCCCGGCGCACCTCTCTGTGGCGTTGTTGTCATCTGCCAGTCTCTCCAGATGTCCCTTCACCCCCTGGACCGACCAAGAGTGATGCTTGGCCTTGGCAGACAGCTGAAGTGCAGGTACAGTCCCATCACTGCCTAAACAAATGACAAGATCAACCACAGATAATAATATTCACAGAATAAATCCCACCCCCACAAAACCCCACATGAACTTTCGCGATTAAAAGCGGTCAATTAAATAAGCGAAACAGTTTGCCCTGCAGTTTAGCAATGTTCCCAAACCAATTGAGAGTACGCCTCTATAATATATGCATCATGGTAGGAATGTCCACTCATGTGCAAAGGAACCCTGGGAGGGGGTATCCATTTGGGTCAGGGATGCTTATGCAACCACCCCTATTATGCCAACCAGAGGCATTGAACATAAAAAGTATTTTACGGTGACACAAAAATGTGTGCCAACCCTTTTAATGCATGAATGCAAAGCCACCTAATCTGGTTATATAAACAATGGCGGTGCAGGATGTAACGTACATATGCCATGTTCCTTATTGCTGAACAGCTGCCAATCGCTGCTCCAGAGGGAGCAGGACATGTCCTCTCTGAGATCATGAGATGATGAGAAGGGCTCTGCACAAAGCAACATGGTCCTTTTGAGAGCAGAGAAAGGAATACATTTCCCCCTCGGAAACATTCACTCCCGGTGACAAAGGTACGCGGGCAGTGCATGTGTTTTGCCCCTGCAGCGCAGGATCCTGGATGAATTTTTCGGCCAGGTCCCTGGTGAGTTATGGCATTGTCCTCATGAACCCCTCGTTCTGCATAAGCAGGCGCATGAACGCTCTTTTAATCCGGAGCAGCAGAGAGCACTGGAGGGGCACCTCAAAGACAGGAGCCACTACCAAAAAAAGCCAACTACCCCCCTCCCCCCCCCACCCCGCGTTGCCAGAAGGCTGCCCTATCCTCTACCGTTGATGTTGTTATTAAAATATACACCCTGGCCTCCACCCCAGCCTAAGTGTCGTATGTTAACCATTGAAAAATATATTTGAGACCCACGTCCCTTCCATTTCAATCCAGACTTCCCCGTGACCCGGGAACATCGAGGTCTATTTGTTAAGAACAAAACGACGTGTTAGGGAGGTGCTTGGTCAGAAAGAATAGGAAGTAGAGTCAAAGTTGTACTTTCAGGGCTGCAGTCCGCATCCAGCACTATCTGGAAAGCATCAGGGGCCAGTGCTGTCTTTTAGGGACTTGTCCTTTGCTTGCAAGCAGAGGGGGAAGAGAGCAGGAGAGAGATATTATTATATTCTTCTTGTACAGCATGAACCACTCTTAGCTGGTGCAACCTTTGACCCCTGCTTCCCAAACGCCACATCTCAAAGACAAGCAACCATGGTTTGTTAATGGCCCAGTGAAACATTTTTAATCAGGCTTTTTTCACCAGAGATTAGAGATGATATATTTAGACACATAATGACCAAGGACTAAGCGCAGAGCCCCATTTTCTTGATCTTGTTACATGCAGACATAATACACAGATTATGGAGGGTTTGTCTGGATATCTCCATGGAACTAATGTATTAAGCACGGCCTAAAGGCAATGCCATGTCCATGAAACGTGTCATGGGCACATTTCCAGTATATTGGCCGCTGACGAAACATCAGAGGAAACATTAACTGCGCCTTAATACAGACAGAATAAAGAGGTCAGTCAGTCAGTTCTGTTCAGTCAGATTGGTTTTCCGAAGACGGGTTAGGTATTCTCCAGCTGTTTTTTTTGCGGGGTAGAGCCATGGATCCAACATCCAGGTACCACACACGGGGGAAGTACCAACGCAAGAAAGTCATCTTGGTTAATCATTGGAAAGAATAAAACTGGACAAAGGAACCTGTTGGAGCAGCATGGCGGCCCTGTCCTCCGGCCTGCTGGGGGCGCTGTACAGGGTGGCTCTGAGGCGCAGCCGGTGGACCGTGGTCAACAGGCGCTCTCTGCGCGGTCCGTCTGCCAGCAGCACGGCTCTCTCCAGGTGCCCCAGGGAGGCCTCCAGACGGCCCTCCTCCTCCTCCAGGAGGGCTAGCTCCTGGTGGACCTCACAGCGGGTCTCCAGCAGCATGCTGGGGCAGGGAGGCAGGTAATATGGTTCATCGGGTTACAAGGGGGGTGCCTACGCAGCAATATCCACCCCCAACCCCCTGGTCTTGGTCTCTGGTTGTCTGAAAAACGCTCAGTTAAGATGGAAGAGTGATGACGTTGAGTAGTAGCCCGAGTCATACGACCAACACACAAACAAAGGCAGTTTACCACATTGCAAAAAAATACAAATTAATTGTATTCCATGATGTAAGTAGCTGATATTCAACAGGTAGAATGTAGAAAACATTGAATGTCTATGTTGGTCAAACAAACTTTACCCAAGTGACAAAATAACCGGAAATCTAACAGTTTGAGATACATGTAGCAAACGAGCACTTTCTTTCCTTTTTTGTTTAAATATATTTGATGGGCTTTTTTTTTAAGGACAAGAAAATGAAGAAAGACAGGAAAGTTGGTTGTAGAATTGATGGAATGTTGCCCATTTCCTTTTCTCGTGTCGGTTGAGGCTAATCTGTTCAAGTCAATGAGAATTCAGGTAATTGCTACAGAAGTTTGTTAGAAGAAGTGAGTGGAGGCTTGAGAACACCCTCACGCACATCAACAGTGGAAAAACTTAAATGGATAATAAATACAGTGAGGAATTATTTCATCAAAAAAGCTGTAATGAGTTTTAGAAGCAACCCTTTAGAACAACTCTAGGGATCTTTGTTGTGCTGATCTTAACTTCTGTTAAACGATTGACTATCGAGTCAGATATTACCATCTGGCTGCAGATTGCCTGCTGTTGCTGTGATGATCAAGACTGCTTGTGATCTATTTTTCAATGGTAATTTTAAGACAAATTCTGTCTTAAGTCTCCTCTGTGGGCAACAGGTTTATGTTTTTTGATGACACACACACACACACACACACACACACACACACACACACACACACACACACACACACACACACACACACACACACACACACAAATTATTTTGATGGGACGGCAACAACAACAATGAACCCTCAAATTGGGGGATCCACTTTGGAAATCCTATTGTGAAATGTGGAACTGAAAAACACTGAATCAAACTTAGGACCAGTCAAACTTAAATCAAACTTGATATCAGTCAGGCAGATCTGTGAGAAGATCCTAATAGGGTCTACACAGGAGTGCCAGTGGTGCCAGAGTGCCAAACATTAATCATGCACAGCTGGTCTAATTACACACTAAGAGCCTCTTGGGCCAGCTGATAACAATCTCCTCATTAGCAGAGCAGTTAAAAGGACAAGCGTGGAGACACCACCAGAGAGCTGCTATTTAATGTCATGGTGACGCAGCGATTGCATGTACATGTTATCTCTTATTTTAGTGGCTGGTCATCTTTTTCCAAGTTAACCTTCCTGACCTAAAATTATGCATACTGTTGTGCAAGAAATTCGCCATACTTTCTCTTTCTCAAAACACATCCTGCTCTTCACACCACAAACTAAAAACCCTGCGGGGCATTCGGGGCACCTGTTGATGTCCTCCAGGGCCTGGGCCACCCTCTACAGCTCCGTCCGGACGCGTTTCCTGAGGTTGCGCTGCAGCAGGGGCAGGCAGACGCTCCACTGGGTGGCACACACCGCCTGCACCGCTCTGGGGTCTGCCTCGCCCGCCGCCACCACGCGCCTCAGCAACCGATCCAGCTTCCCTATCTCCTTCAGCCGCGCCTGTCAGGACAAAGACCGGGGGGAACCAGATAAGCTATCCCACAGAAAAACCGTGACAGGAAGCTGAATGTAGATTGGGGTGGGGTGTGGTTAGAGACAGGGACTGTAACATAATGGGGGTCATGGATGAGATGCTGGTGGTGTGTGATAAAGCACCTCGATGCCGGCTTTGGAATAGACGCTCATCTTCTCTTGCTTCCTCAGAACGTTGAGTTCACACTGGAAGCAATCGGGTGTTGGCTGGCCGTCTAGCGTGGAGAAGCACAGACATGATCTCAGCCCTGGGTCATGGTACGTGCATCAAGGTAATACCGATATCAGCAATACACACGGGCGCTGATGATGTATTACCAAAATAGTTTAGAATGATTTTCAGGAAAGCCATGGATGCTTTTTATCTTAAGTATAGCTGCGAAATTCTATAGGAGCTCATCACTGCGGGCATATCATAGAAGAATCGCTTAATTCATGAACATTCAGCTAATGCATCATTTTCAACGAATATGCGCCCGGCAGTTTCCCAGCATGTGCCCCACTGAGTACAAGCTCTTCAGATCAGATGCATGTAATTCCTTATCGCACGGGGCCATGCCAATCGGCGTGCGGAGACGCGTGGTGCAGGTGAGCATATTTTATTTATTCACATCAAATATAAATTACAACATAAAGACAGATGTATACTTTGAATCATTACATACACAGAAGACAATATTCAAGACCTTTCACCTACATCTGATCTGAGTCCAACCCTATTACCTTATCTACCCCTGTATCTCCGGTTTGTTGGCAACAACGTTATTAAAATGCATGACGTGTAAACATGAATACAAATTAGGCCCACAGCAATTATTCATGCACCATAGACTATGGGATCCTCAAGTCTCTCAGAGCCTGCAGTGCATACAGAAAGACTCATTTAAAAGTGTTTTTGTGTGACTCATATGTATTTACTATGGATGAAATCGTTGCCCTAGGGGCAATGATCGGAAATTATTAATATCTGTAATATAATTCTGAAGCTGGCATTAGCCTGGAGACCCTCCTGATCACGTGACATCACGTCCTGTGTCACTATATGGATCAGTCTGAACGTCTTGCCGGCCATACCCATTTCTTGTTCAAGGACTGCGTAGTTGTTGGTGTAAAAACAATACTGTTTTGCCAGCGGCAAAACAGTATTGATGCCCCCCGAAGCAACGAGGAGCAACCCTAACATAAGCAGGGTAAACACATCCCTCAGTGCAGTTATTGCAGATATAGATTATATAAATAACAACTGTTCAGCAAGGTCAAGAGCATGCACTAGCGGAGTTTCTGGGCGGAAAATAGGTTTTCGCCATTCTGAACAGCGCACGTTTATGGAGTCACTTGTTTTGTTATGCTAATTGTCTGAAGCAGATTGTCTGTCAAGGTAATTACTCCCGCCCACATCCACCAGAATGGTCTTCATGCTATTGGTTATGTGCTCTGGCACAGAATATGTATAACATCTTTGTGATCTCAATGGGGGTTCACTTATTTAGAGGTTTGAGAAGCAACATAGAATGGTGCCTTTACTTTTTATGGATCAGGGATTGCTGGGCAGCGGGGGGTGGGGGCGGCACCCACCTTTCAGCAGGGGGGATGGCTGCAGAGGTCTTGCTTGTGTTAGTTGGAGTCTCCCCCGGCATCACGGCATGGGGTCCTGCTGTGTTCAGCCAGCAGACTGAAAACTTCTTTGAGTTCCACAACATCCTCCTCGCTGAGAAGACACCACACTGTATGTGTGTTGTGTGGGAGAGAAAAAATTAAAGCGAGTTAGAGAAGATCCATCAGGAACCGTCCATAGATCCATTCCTCCCTTCATCCACCCATCCATCCTAACAACCCTATTGCCCGCCCTTGCTCTGTGCGCACTCACACACAAAGCGAACATTGGACGGACCCGGGTTGGTACAATTTATAAAGATAAGGACAACACAGCTGGGGGCTCGGGCTGAATCACCCTGCCTTTGCTGCGGCGGCCTATAGCAGAGCTACTGCGCCATAATTAGCTGTGACACATCGTGTACATGATCGCATTGTGGGTCATCCGACCATCTGCCGAGACTGCAAGCTAATGCCCCCGACCGGCTAACCCAACCGGGATGACTTCCTGACCCCCCAGCTTGTTACTGGGCCAGGCGCCAGTAGGTCGTTGACCCAGTGATCTGTGTCTAGCCAGTGGGTCACAGAATGGTGTCCCCCAAAGTACAGTGGGAATACAATAATATAAGCTTTAGGATCAAGAGAAGCAGGGAGAGATGAAACGAGCCTTAAACACGAGCAGTATGGTAATGTGTATAGCTGTGTTTGGGGACTAGTCTCTGTAATAGAGGACTTACCATGACTCAGGGGGGAGTGAAGATTCTGGGACTAAGCAGGATCAAACAGCTTCAGTATCAGCATGAAAATACAAATGCACTTGGTCAAAATACATTTTGATGGCATTGGAAAACAATGCACTTGAAAAAAATATATAATCGCTACCAATCAAGAGCCATGACCGCGTTGCGTATGAAACGAAAAACAACTTTATTTGTCTAACTTTTCAAAACTGTATTTAAAACCCTTGAGCCTCAAAACAGTTGAAGTGCTTGCTGAAAGAGCAAACATTAACCAAAGCTGAACAAGCTCTTCTCCCCCCCACCCGAAGACTGCTTTGGGAAACAAGATATTGATTGAAGTACGGCTTGTTTTGGAGTGCTGGCTGGAAGAGGCCTTCGTCTCAGGAGTATAAGAAAGAAAACAAATGTTCTCACGTAGCTGAGTCCTTCAAACATTTTACAGCATCTTTCATCCATTTTAAAGCAATAGAAATGCATCTGAAATGAACATAAATAGATTTTGTTTTCCTTTTATTAAATGGCACATTAATAATAATTTACTTTTTAAGCTTGAGTATTTTATGAAGAACTGCCCCACTGTGTGGTCATATCTGGGCTACTGTCCCCCAGCAGCTGGTACAGAGCCAATGGAGAGCAGAAAAGCATTAGCACGACGCCAATGTCACTCACTACAGTCAAATGGTTCAAGGCTTTATGATACCATGAGGGTGAGGACTTTTGGATACAGATGAGGGGCGTGTGACGCGACAAATTCTGATGTAACGGTGGAATATCTGCAGGCATCCTCCCTCCTCCCGGCATCCACAAGGAACTCCACCAGATGTCTGTGGACAGAGACCCAGCGGCATGAGGTCATATGTAAATGTCAATGCTTGAGGAAGAATTACATTATGGGTGGTTGGAGGGAGAGGACATGGTAGGGTGAAAGAGCATTGAGGCCACGGGGTTGGGTTGGGATGGGTGCTGTGTTGGTTTTTGAGGCACTGTATTTCGTTGGTGTGGAGGGGGACAATTTCAAATGCAGTCATCCCCTTAAATCTTTTTGCTTAAGGTGAAGACGGGGATGACAGCTGGATAGAGATAGAGCATGATGTGTGTGTGTGTTTGTGTCTGCGTTGGTGTGTGCATGTGCACGTGTGTGTGTGTCTGCATGTGTTTGTGTGCGCACGTTTGCATGCATTTGTGTGTGTAGTGTGCGCGTGTGCGTGTGTGTGTGTGCCTATGCTTGTGCAAGCGCGTGTGCATGTGTGTGTGTGTGCTTGCATCATGAGCTCGGCCCTCCAGCTGTAGTCAGGCTCTGCCACCTCTTCCAACGCCGAGACCAACAGCGCCAGCGAGGGCGCCAGGCGGCCCCGCAGACCCGGCCGCAACAGCGGACGCATGGCCTGGAGGAAGCGCAGGGAAGTGTTGAACACCAGGAAGTGGTATCTGGTCAGATACCAGTCAGAGGATTAATTAAAGACAATGAGGGGCCACCAGGGGGCCCCAACAGCGAGAGCCGAAAGAGGACGAGAAGAGACATGAATAATTCACACGGCATGTTTGTATATCTTCCGTCTTGTACTACATCTCAATTAAGGCCCTCTGTTGAGTGGGGAGGGAATTCACGCCAAAATATGGATCCACGGAAACCTATGACTTGCTAATGAGTGTGCATATAATGAGAACATATTACTAGTGCATCACAGGGGAATAGGATGCATTTCTGTACGAGAAAAAGTGTTTAGAAATCAGAGGGGGGGGGGGGGGTATTACAGCACAGTGCTGATTTTATTAACCAGAGACCGTGTTCTTGTCTGAGCTTGGCGCTATTGGATGGGCCAAGTCTTTGGTATTTACTGGGAGGGACCATTGATTTGTGCTCCTTGATGGAGCGCTTTAAGATCATAAGCGACACAGGGAGAGCCAAGTCTCCAGACGCGTCTTCTTAAGAGAGTAAGCCGCCGGAGAGAAAGAGACAACCCCTCCGATCCTTTGTTTATCATCTACATGCCATACCCTTTTCACCCCAATGAGACTCCTTTATGCAGTCTAACACTCAGGGGGCGTATTCAGTGTGGGGGGAACACAGGGGAATGCGAGGGGTGAGTGGGCCGATCCAATATGAATTACGCCTCAACCAGTGTCGTTGCCATACACCACATTTTTAAAGAAGATAATGAGTATTCTTGGGATGCAACCCAGCATAAACTCCTACTGAGTGCCATACAGCGCCTCCTCAGCCTTTATATTTCCCTTTCATATTGGCTGGTTACAGGCTTGCATTGGTACTATTGTGCCTATTGCCAGACAATATTAATGACGATATACATAATCATAAATGATTCCGATTCCACGCCACTTTAAGAAAAGCAAACTGAAAGCAGGAGAGATCGCGGGGGCAAACTTCAGACTGATTTTATACCTCGGATTGTTCTTTGAAATCTAAATGGCCTTCTGAAAATATAGCAGCACATTTTGAAAGTCGTCCTGAAAGTAAAGGAATGTTAAAGGAGACAGTGGGGAAGATGATGTCATTTGACAAGGCCAACATGTAAATCAATCCAGGCTACTGTTTAATGACTTATCAAGTGTATTATGCCTACAGCTAATGATGGTGGACGAGGGTGGTTGTCTATGAGGCTGGCTGAGTCTATCTAACAAGTGTGAAATAGATATATCGCTACAGCATTTTCTTTTGTGTAGTGTGTGTTGTGATGGAGTGAGTACACAAACACACGTTCATGTTTGCACTCGTGCACATACGCACACGCACACACACACACACACACACACACACACACACACACACACACACACACACACACACACACACACACACACACAAAAGTGTTATGAGCTCTTGGGACCAATTTGCTGTCTTTACCGCGTTCCCGCTGGTTGCTGGAGACCTCAGCTGGCCCTTGCAGAGGTAGGCTCGACAAAGGAACTGATTAGTCGCCGGGTTCCCTTCAAAGTACGACTTTAGACACGCCACACTTATCTCCAAGCTACCCAACTAAAAAGCCATAGCACATGTGACAAAATCTATATTTCACCTCTCCACCTTCAATTCTTTGTAGTCGTAGTTTGCCATGGTGCAAAACACATTCTACAAAATGTTTAGCAAAGACATGGTGTGTGTCTGTTTTCATCTTTCTTTGTGTACCTTTATTGTTTATTTGGCGTTGTTTCATCTATGCTTTTAATCAACAAGGAGATATCTTTTCAATTCTGTCTCAAAACAATATAAAGTTGAAGAATTAGTGTCAGCAAATGATCGTAGTGATCATATTTATATTGCTAAAAGCTGATGTTAGTACGATTTGAGAGTCGTAAAGAGGGGGCAGAAAAGAGCAAAAGTCAATATTTTTCTCAATAATTGAGGAGTGTTGCATTCACACACCTGTGATTGACAAGCAAGATTGGGATTTCCCAAACCCAAAATATGCCCCAGTTGGCCTGAATTGTGGCAGGAGTGTCCTAAAGTCTAAGTAGTCTGATTCAGAGGCCGGTGCACATTCAACCAGAACAGATATGCTCACAGCGCATACTCACTAATAGCTTTCAGATGGTTATCTCGGTTCAACAAATAAGACTCCCACATTTTATAAATGTATTATAACAAATTGTTTAATACTCTTTGGGCCTCACACAAGACTAAGGAGTTTAAAAGTGTTATACAATAGCATTACATTTGAATTACATAACTTTTTAAGAGACATGAATGAACCCCATTGTATGTTTGTTTTTTGATGAGACACGCTGGATGAAAGCAATGAGTGCATAAATAGTGTATGAATAAAATCCATTCATCCATGACTCAAGTTTGTATCCCTCTTAAACCCCAGCTTCTCAAGTGGGTCAAGGAAATGATGGCTAAAACAAAGCAGGAAACATCAGGCACATAGGATAGGTGGTGACGAACATGGGATTTTAAGGATAGAAGACTGTATTGCTGTCTGGATGCTAATTATTCTTGGTTTGGCATTTCCCTATACTGTTTCACAACAAAGCTCAGTTAATATACTGTACAGTCAACCTCATTTTTTCTATACAGGGAGATAACGCAGTGTTAAAAATAGCATACATTCATGGATGGTGAGAAAATATGAGAAAGGAAACCACATCTCCTTTATAATGTCATTGTGTTCCAGAATCCCAAATAGCTACGTTTTATCCTTTCATTATGAGTTCACTCTGTGTGAAACAATATGCAAGACAATGTGATGTTTTAATCCAACTATACAAGCTACAATCAGGGGTGGTTTAAGGTAAAATCCAAAGAGGAACTAAGAGCAGGTCTCTTACTCTTTCTTGTACAACTCAACTGTCACGTTTGCATTTGTTAATTTAAATCCTATGAAAGAGTCACACAGATTCATAACGTACGTTCTGCATGAAGGCTGTATTTTCTATGTGTACGTGGGAGCTTTTAAGTGAATGTGTGTGTGCTTATTGCTACAGCCTGGTTTGAACACAATGATGGAAAGCTTTGACTGTATCCCACATTCACTAAGAGGCTCAGTTTGCATGATGTGTAGTGGGATGCTAATCTCTCTAAGGCTGCTTAAAATATCACACCAGACCACAGACACTCAAACACCAGAATTCCTCAAATCCCTTCACTGGCAGCTTTTCACTACCTCATCTATATAACTGTGTCGGTGGGATCAATTGATTAATTATCTAGTCTAATTGTGGTTCTCCGTGTAATTCAGTAAATGTGTTACTCGTTCTATGTAGGCTATGATAGCACTAGTAACACATTCACTGAATCACATCACTCATTCAAGAGATAACAACCTACCCAATGTAGGTTGTTATCCATTGGAGGCCATCACTCTCTCTCTAATCATTGGTATACAGTTCACGTTCTTCTAGCCTAAAGTTCAGTTCACCAAAGTTAACTTTGTTGGGCTGATTCAACGCCGTGATAAAACCCAAGGTGATACGGTTTACACGGTTATCTCCGTGATTCCGCCAGCTCACCTGTAGAGCCTCCTCTGCACACAACACGTGCAGCTCCGCGGAGCGGCAGGGCCGACTCGTGCCTCCGCCATAGGAGCGCGGGTGTATGATCAGTTGGTATGCTAGCCGGTAGCCGGACCGTCTTCACCTACCTACACACATAACAGTGCTGTATACGTCAGGTCATGCCTTCAAAAACAGCTTTTAAACAGGTATTAACTGGTTTTTAAACGACACTACATACCTTTGTGTTCCTTCGCCCTGTTCAGATATTTTCTGATCCATGTCCTGTGCGTGGACAGTTTGATATTAGTTCGTTCTCGGTGGTTCATATTCAGGTAGGGTTTTCATGCTACATTTCTTGACAAAGCGAACTTTTGACTACACGCACAATGTTGAATGGTCTTGGGATATCATCAAACACGTTTAGACATCGGGCACATTCAAGAAGCTATTAAATATACCGCTAATGGTAAACGTTACAAGCAAACGACGGCAAGCAGAAAGGTTAAACTTTCGTACCACATTTGACGCCTGACGCCTTATCTTTAGTTTGTTGTAAAGAAATACTGCACAGAGGTTGTCAGCAAACACAGAAAATATAGGACGCTATAAACTTGATAGCCCATGGCCCTAGAGGCTTTCGCAGTATGGTTATCATATTGGTAATCATCAGTCATATATTTACTTGAAACATAACACAAGAGGAACATTTATAGGCTACAACACAACCAGATTTATTGGTGACACTAAAATGTTTCTGAGTTATTTCTAGTCGTCACATTCAAACCCTTTGCCCTGTAAACTAATATAAAAAGAGCAAGCCTGGATTATGAAGAGATTTAGTTTAAATGTAATCCATTTAAAGTAGATTAAAACTAAAACTCAATTTGGTGGACTGAATGTAGTTGTTGTTGTTTTTTAAAAAGGTATACTAATAATAGCCAGAATTAACATTTATGCTCATCATATATGTTATTTCTGGATATTATTAGTATATACTTTTTCAAATAGAAATTCATGTAGCCGCACAATATATTTTTCTTTTTCTTTTTCTTTAAAATGTAGCTATATATTTAAATATGTTATTATACCGTTCCTATTAATAACCCACATCTAATATTTGTTCTAATCCAGATCATTTTCAGCAGCATGGGTGCACAGAGCAAAGGTAACATTGCACCTGACACCACCAACACATGAATGACCTCAACATCCATCACAGTGTCAACAATTCGCCATTCTAGAGTGTCATATAAACGCACTGAATGCTAGCAACTCACCCAGACAAGGTGCAAACAATGCAATAAAATAGCATACTGGGATAGGGTAGCATACTGTTGCATTAGCCTACCTGGAAGACAAAATATGTTAAATTAATTTACTATTGATCAATGTTCAGAAACGTTTGGGAATTCTTGCTGCATAAAATTTCACCAAATAGTTATTGCAGAGGCCCTGCCTGCATCTGTGTAGAAAAGCACTCAACACACATTGGCCTGTATAATCTGGGAAACTGAGGCTACGTGATAAAGTAATAAATAGTAATAAAGATTTCCTTCTTACCATTTCACCCTCTCCTTAGAGGAGGGTGTAGTAGACCGAAAGCAGACCGATTCCTTAAGGTAGTGAGCGAGTCGCATGTTTGGGGAATTGCCTCTTGAGGGAGGCCTCAAGGGCGCTCGGTCAGATGCTTTGGTTGGATGCTTTAAAATCTAGCTTTCTCTGGCTGGTTTCTCCAAATTCCCAACCATTCCTTTGAGTAAATTAAATTTGAGCTACTTTATGACTTATTCTCAGGTGATTGACCTTAACCAGAGGCACTAAGATATCTTTACCTAAATTGGTCACTTAACATGAGTAGAATCAATTGATAGCATAAAAAGCTATACGGTTCATGTGATGGCTACATGGTTTGTAAATTTGAATCCCTGTTGTTCAGAGTAATTCCTTGAACAAGCATTTTCATTAGAGTAAATTAGTGGCTTGAATCACTAAGCTCATTTGTAAGCTGTTCGCATTACTCATCCGTCCGCCTTGTTAGCCAGTGGCCTACACACGCAGACATACATGTCTTGCCATGTCAAATGTTGACTAATGATGGGAAATGACGTTTTCAGTTTTTTTTAAGCATGTACTCGTGGCTCCCGAGAGATTTCTCTAATCCAAATCTGTCGAGATGTGTATAAAGGTTGTGTGTTTTTGCATAGCTGAGTGACAAGAAGACTCATAAATTGAGAAGGTGACAGCACTGACTTTTCAGATGGTTCGGTTTGCCAAGCCCAATCCAAAAGCTTATAGTGCCGACTCTGAAATAGATCTGGACTGCCAGGAGAGCTGGACTGTGTGAGAGCCACATTATCTCTTATCTACATAAGCATGTGTTCTGAACACTGACAGCCTTTAAAGACTCTCGCAAGATCTAATTGTAGGTGACGGATGATGACAGTGATCCTTTTTAAACGGTATTGCGAATCGAGCTTGAACGTCATCACAACCTGGCCGTGTGCTCATCACTGGATCGCAAACCAAACCCAATTCTTTAAATCATGCATGTCCGCCATCACTGAAGACATTGATAGATAGGACTGTGATGTCATGGGTTTTTCGCTTTCATATCGTTTCATGAAGGTTGTTACCTGCTGGCTCCACAGCGCACATGGCCCACACAGAAAAGCACCAGTCCTTCCAACTCTTGGATTGAATTCGAAGTGAAAAGCTTTCAAGCGCTTAGCCAAATTACTGCAGCCAATCAGGTTTGACCTTCAGGCATTCATAAGGTTGGCAGCGCCAATCATTCACTACCTCGTAGGGCTGGGTAAAAAAATCGATTCATTAATGCACTGCAATTTATCTGTTCTCGATTCAATTTCGATTCAGATTTTTTTTGCAATAGATTATTTCCATAAGAAAAAAAGAAAAAAATGAAGCTTACTCAGTCCTTGTAATCTAGAAGCGAGTATGCCTAAATGTACATGCCCTTTTACATTTGTCCTGCAAGTTTAGCTCAGGAACAATACTATACAATGGTGTATTCCCTTTTTGCTAGTTAAAGCACAATGAAATGGTAATAATGAAATAATTGTAAATAATGGTTAGGTATTTTTGTCATCTGCACGTGTTATTGAATCGAAATCGAAGCAATTGGATCAATATCATTTAATTTGTGTAAAGTGGATGCATGTATTCTTGTATTTAGAGATTAGAGCCCAAATAAAGTGGGAGATGTGTGCATATGCTAACAAGATTAACGTGTCTCATCCACACAACACTTTGATAGACTACTGTGTGGGTTAGTTTGTGTGTGTGTGTGTGTGTGTGTGTGTGTGTGTGTGTGTGTGTGTGTGCATTTACAATAACAAAAACTGATCAAGAACAATGTCTGTTCTGATACACTTGACTCTGCTCGGAGGCGTTTAAGGGCTTTGATTAGTTTAACCGTAATTAATCTAGAGCTTTTAATTAAAACACTCTAATGTATCTGATCGGGGGTTGAGCCGCTCTTCAACGCTTATAAATCAATGGCGTGGCCCTGTGCGTGGATGATAAACGACTGTGTTCCTTCTCAGGCTGTGTTCTACTTTACTTTTTTGAGTTGGCCCAGGGGGGATACGTATTGATTTGTCTGCTTCCATTCCATCACCACGGCGTGCCCCTCCTCCGTCCTAGCGCGCTTAATTAGACACGCTCACTTCCCTCCATTGACGAGCATCATAAACCACTTTGCTGCCGTGATCCCTAGTTGCTTTTACCCATTGAGCGCTTACCTCACCTTGAACCTTCTGTCCATCAAGTTATCGTGTGCAGTGTTTTTTCATGCACATAATGCACATAAAGCACATAGCAGGCGGTAAAACTTAGAAAGCCCCCTCAAGATGTTCGTTTCATCAATGTTTCTTCTGATACCCCACGGTGCATACAATCAATGTCAGCAGATTTCAAGTCACTTGGCGGTACTCTTGTTTCTTGCCTAATTGATTTAAACACGGGGAGATCACATTCCTGATAAAAAAAAGGTACTGAACTTGGGTATGATTATCGAAGCCGGCGAGCCCCCTCCTCATCAATGGAAAACTATTTCTGTGTCCATTTTCAGTCCAGGAGGTTTAATATACTTAAATGTACACAATTATCGCAATACATTCCGTATTTCTTGTATTTGTATGTTGTTCATCAGTAATAACGAGTAAGACACAACATTAGTGTGTGCGTGTGTGTTAACTGCGATGTGTGTGTTTGTGTGTGTGTCGACATGTGTGTGTGTGTTTGTGTGCGCGCTTGCCTATGTGTGTTTGAGACAGCAGATTGTGGAGGGCAAAGTTATGTCTAGCAGCCACAGATCTAAAGCTTGACCTGCTCCCCTATGGCGGCATCGTTGAACCTTCCTCCCTTCTCCTCCTCTTCCTCACTGCTCCTCTGCCTTTGATTTTAACAATCATATACAGGTTAACAGGAATACAACCTATGAAGGAATAAATAAATATCTAGTCAGAATGACTGACTCGCACAAAGGAGATCAAATGACGAAATAGTGTCAACTGTTCAGTACAGCAACTAAAAGTTCATATTACGGTCACATAAAAAAAATGTGAGAGGGCACGTCTTCCTCTCTCACACTGTCTCTCTCTCCTTCTGTCTCGCTAATGCATGCATGCTTTAATTTAATTCCTGTTGGGCTACCCCCTTTGATATGAAAAACAGCATGCTCTAGGGAGAAAATTGCGTTCACTCATCGTTGCGTATAGAAGACGTGTTTTTTTCAAACCATATGAAGGGGTCAATTAGTCCCGAACAACTTTTGATCTCTTTAGAAATACCGTACATATAGGGGAACATATGTAACATATATGTGCCATGTCTTGAACATTTTCACTATTTGGTTTTCTGCTGGTGCGCCTTTTTAATAGCACCATGATAGCAAGAGACAAAATCTAAGAACAGACCCTTAGAGCTGCTTGAAAAAAAGATATTTTTCTGTCTGCAAAAACAAAAATTTAAATTGCATATGTCATAATATGCATTCTGTGATTGTATAAGATAAATAGTTTGTTGGTTATTACGATAATTCTTTCAGGTCTCGCAAGAAAATTTTGTTATAGGCCTACAACGTTTTCAATCGTTCCTATGGTGGTTGCTATGGACGTTGCTAGTGCTGAAAACCAAAGATGGCTGACATTCATTAGAATCTCTGGAAGATGCAATATTAACATTGTTTCGCATTACAATGCGTTTTGATAACAGTTTGAGTAAGAAATGTGATGGTAATAATGTTAAAATCATAAATGTTTTGTCTGTAAAACTGCTCGCAGCGTTATTTCTTCTTTGGGGGTTTAAGGTACTAAAATCGGGGTAGGGTATATTCTGTTTAAGAAATAACCAAAATACATATTTTTTGGTAAACCAAATCAACCACAAATCGTTGCCATAACAATGTTACATGTGGCAGCTGAGCTGCCATAAATTGTTTTGTTTTTCAGCGTAAACACGGTTCCGCTAGCTAGTTAATAGACTGAGGTGCGCCAGACAGAAAAGCAACCCCCGAATGCCGCCGAGACAATCACCCCCTCCTGTGTGAGGTTATTCTTCATGCTCAGTGTGTATTGACTATTTATGCTGTTGAGTGCAATGCTCATGGCAGGCTGCATATTAATATGAAGTAATAGAGAAACAGATTAATAGCTGTTGAATTTCTAAAGGTGGAATGTGGAATCATCTCAATTATCAACTAAATTATTGAATGTGTGAGAAAACGTAGTATGCTCTTAAATACATTAATAAAGGAAGGAATATGTAATTTGGGGTATTTTTTTTAAACTGATTATGGTCTACCCCGTTTATAGTTCCCCGAAACCCCAAATAAGCATAAAAAACACCACAAGCTTACTAACTAAACGATAAGAGGCACGTGAATCATAGGCCAAAAATGGCCAAAATGGGTTAGGCTTTTCACAATTTTAGAGCCGTTATTGTGAAACTATACACTATATTTTCCGTTGTGGACCAACTTTGCTGCATTTTTGTGTGAGTCTGGGTTGAAGCCTCAGGACATGCATCTGACAAACGCAGCCCACTGGTCCTCATGTCACAGCGTGTTGAACACAGAGCCTCTCTGCTCTGCCAGAGGAACTGAGAGCATGCAAGGATATATCAGCATGTTCCTCAACATGTTTTTAAGGTCCTTCATTTCTTTGTGACCAACGACTTTTTGGGCCACAATGTTGTTAACAGTGAGTATTTGTGTGTGTGCAGTCAAGGATGTTTGTAAATGTACCGGCCCACCTGATGGACCAGTACATCTAGATCAGTCTAGATGTACATCTAGATCAGTCTAGAGAAAACTATGCAAGGGTGTTGTTCTTGGGCTTTTCTTCAGCCTTCAACACGATACAGTCTGATATATTGGTGTCAAAGATGGTCCAGTTAGAACTGAATCCATATTTGATTCACTGGTATGCATGTTTCTTAACCAACAGAGTACAGAGAGTAAAGGTGAACAGAACCCTTTCCTCAGCATTAACTACAAATGTTGGCGCTCCACAGGGTTGTGTAAGCTCAGCTGTACTCTTCACTCTTTATACTGACAGTTGTCGTACTGAAGAATGTCTGTCTGAGGGTAGGAGCAAAGGACCAGATCAGTACATTCTAAAGTACTCTGACGACACAGTTTTAATTTCTCTTTTAAATAGTTTCAGTGACCCTGGACTGCACCAGCAGAGAGTAAATAAGGTGGTTGAATGGAGTGATAACAACGCTCTCATCATAAACACAAAAAAGACAGAAGAGATTGTTTTTGGTGCACCACTGGAGATATGCAAATCTCCTATTACTATTCATAGTGAACAGATCGATCAGGTATGTTCATCATACACATACCTAGGAGTAGTAATAGACCATCTTCTTTCCTGGAAAGATCAGATTGAATCAGTGTGTAAGAAAACAAAGCAAAGAATCTATTTCCTTCGCCTTTTAAGATCTTTTGGTGCCAGTAGAAGGATTCTTCTTTTGTTTTTCACTTCTGTCATTATGAGTGTTCTTCAGTACTGCAGTACCACCTGGTATGGATGTCTGTCTGTAGCCCTAAAGTCACAAATGTCCCAACAACTAAACATTTGTTCAAAGATTGTTGGACAACCACTTCAGGAGCTGTATACTTCCACGTATGACAACAGCATGCTGAGGTTGGCAAAAAACATCACCTCAAACACTAGTCATGTTTTGTATAGTGAATACAGGTTATTGCCCTCAGGAAGGAGATACGAGGTACCACTTTTCAAGAAGGTTAGACTAAAAAAGTCTTTTGTCCATCAATCGACTTTGATGCTAAACCGGAGATAGGCGAAGTGGTGGACAATGTGCTCTCGACTATCTGTACCCATGTATGTACATTTGTTGTGTTTCAATGTGTCATGTCAATGTGTGTAATTCATGTTTTCTGTTTTTACATGCAACGGCTGCTGGGTCGCAAGACGAATGTCAGCACTGCTGAAAAACGAATAAAGTTCATATCATATCATATCATATCATATCATGTATATATTGAGATTTGCAGTAAATCAGAGCACTTTGATATTTCACTTTTGACATTGAGGTTAAACATTTGTTCCAGTGAGAGAGAGAGAGAGAGAGAGAGAGAGAGAGAGAGAGAGAGAGAGAGAGAGAGAGAGAGAGAGAGAGAGAGAGAGAGAGAGAGAGAGAGAGAGAGAGAGAGAGAGAGAGAGAGAGAGAGAGAGAGAGAGAGAGAGAGAGAGATGGAGAAGGAACGCTGCCTGTCATCGCATGCCCTACAGGGTGGTTGAGGCTTTTTCACGGTTCACCTGGCTTTGCTTTTCACTAGACTGAGTGGCAGGAAGCAGGGCCTCTCCCTCTCCATGCGTAATCACACTTTTACATAAGGGTGCACAGATGGGACGTTATTCTGAATAACCAGCCCCATGAGCTTAAAATATGCAACGCAAAATGTGTTCACGTTGCTCAAATATGGGGGGACTTGAGGCGCAATACTTTCACACCGTATCTGTTCTTAAGTATCTTCTGTCCGTCATCATCTTCGGATGCCTCTGCATCTGTAAATGTGGAATTTCTTTCTTTACTGTCATCTCACTCTTTTCATTTCGAAATGATCTTGCTGTATAAAGGTACAGTCAGTTATACTGTGAAAGAATGTAAGAGAATATGTACAGTATGTGACCACACTGTAACTGTTAGGGCATGTGTCAAATAAACGTGTGTATTGTTAACGGTAGCAACTCAAAGTTTGCGTTGGCGGTCATGTAAGAAAAAAAGCTCTTTCCGCGAGGGAAATCTTTCTTCACACTCTCTCTGTTCTCTCTCTCTCTCTATCTTTTTCGCCCTTTTTTCATGTGCACTTGAAAAACGTAATACCATTTCATGGCCACATAACCTTCTTAATCCCTGCAAGCTCAACTGCGTCCCAGCGGAGGTTTAGTTCAGAGCTAGCCTTAAGAGATGTGTTGGGCTGCAGGGCGCAAGTGTTTTTATGACGAATAGTGTGACCTCCTCCTTATTCCCCAATCTCTTTTTTCTTCATCTCTCATATACCCCCCGCCCTTGGAGATTTCACCTCCCAGCCCTCTGATGTGGTCAGCTATATGCCTTCACTGCCCCTTTGGTCTTTGACAGTAGGCAGCCATTGTTCTAGTTTTGATGTTGAATGAAAGCAACTGAAACATATGACATCAGTCAACATGCGCTTGGGTGGGCTGTCGTCTCCGATCAAGGCTTATTCTTGGGGAAACACACGGTCCGTCCGTGGCCATGCCCGTTGGATAATCCTGACAGTGCACCGGCACCGTTGCACTGCCAAATATACACTTGCCTTACTAAAGGAAATTATATAATAGGGTACAACATTGGATCCTTAACCAGGCCATAGGAGGCTTATGGTATGGCCTACAAGACATACTTTTTAGTTTAGCTCTCATTTGAAAAGTTTTACATTCAATATTTAATAGTTGCAATTGCTTGCTGCAATCATACACCTACATTTCAACTGCCTAACACAAAAACATTAATATAGTTGTGGATTGTATGCTTTCACACTAATGTGGTAGAACATCATCGCTTAGTTATAGTGACAGAAATGTTGCTGTTTATGTTGTGTTGTGGTTCAAATGGAGAAATAGAATATAACGAGGAATATGTGCTATCTAAATAGTTAACATCGCAGACATCTGGGATTCTCAGAATCCCAGAAGGGTGGTAGGAGGCAGCCATGTACTCCCATAATGGCCCGGGTACAGACATATTGAAATTATTAGCAGTTACGATTTTGTTGACAACAGTTGCTGAATTATCCTCATAAGAATCAGAAAGAGGCAGCAAACTATGCCCTCTGGTATCTGTCGTCTAGTTTATTCTCAGTGCCCAGCAGGAAGTAATCGACTTCTGAGTCACACATGGGACGTCCTACTGCGTCAGCGTGGGTTATTAAATGTGTGTGTGTGTGGCTGTGTGTGTGTGTGTGTGTGTGTGTGTGTGTGTGTGTGTGTGTGTGTGTGTGTGTGTGTGTGTGTGTGTGTGTGTGTGTGTGTGTGTGTGTGTGTGTGTGTGTGTGTGTGTGTGTGTGTGTGTTAGGGCTGGGCGATATGGACCAAAAGTCATATCTCGATATCTTCAAGCAGAATATCGATATAAGATAAATATCGATATTTGTCGAAGGGGGGGGGGGCGTTGCGGCGGCGTGCTCCGTGCGCAGGGGGGGGGGGGGGGGGGGGGGGGGCGGCGCGCTCCGTGCGCAGATTTGATATTACTATTCCTACCGTTCGGAATTGAATACAGTTTGATGGTTGAATAAACCGTGGACTAGACACTGCCTCCGCCTCGTATTAGAGAACATTATAATATATAACATCACGGCCAAAAGCTTTGTGCGCTTCCAAAATATTATGAACCGTAACGACTGCGTGGGGGGGGCGGACATGACATGCTATTTTATGTATTCTTTAATATAGGTATTAGTGGGCAACTAACACAGTATTCAAAGACGTTCCCGAAATTCTGCCGTGCAGCCACGGTACCACATAGCCTTTAGCCGTGTTCTGTAAATATTCTAGAACCCACGGGAGGCATGTCGCAGTTCATGTACTTCAGCGAGTCAAAGCCAAAGTTCCTTTCCCCCAATTCCTTCTCAACCATGGCTCAGATAACCCCCAATACAGTCTCGTTGAGGAAATACAAGAGACGTCAAAGAACCGACAAGAAACACTTGCGTTATAGTGTGTGTGTTCACACACACATGTGGCGCTCGCACGGTCGTGTCTCATTGGCGGGCCAACGTCTCTGGGCGGGCCAGGCAGAGTAAGGGGAGGAGCTTAGATGCTTTGTGACAGACCAAGACATTCCAAATCAGCGCGATTGAGCCTCCGTACATTATAATATATAATGTCACGGCCAAAAGCTGTTTGCACCTCCGGAATATTATGGACAGAATTGCAACCCTTTGGTTGCGACAGTTTTTAAGCACACTCCACAAATTACGTGATTTTGTAATTCGTCAGACAACTTATATCCAAACCATTTCCATACTATGGAGCCGTTGGTCTTTCGCTTGCAAACAAGCTCCTCGGAGCTGCATGCGCAGGCGGACTCCATAGCTGTGTTCGAAATCGTTCCCTATGACAGATATAGCGCACTATATAGGGTGCTCGCCATTTTGTAGTGGTGTTCGAATTCTCAGTGGTTAATTTCATGCTCAATATAGTGCACTTAAAATACCCAATGAATAGTGAACGATTTCGAACACGGCTCATGTTTCAAAAAGTGACGTGAGTCAGTGGAGGGGGGGGGGGGGGGGGGGGGCAGGCAGAGACTGTGTGTGTGAGCCGGAGGCAGAGCGGGAGAGACATGAGTTACGAAATAGCAGGCGGCAGGCGCCGTTCGAAACTGGTGTTATTTGGAACAAATGTGCTGTAATTTCAACGCAAATTAAATTATATCGATATTGACGATATGGTCTCGTTTCATATCGCGTTTGAAAAAATATCGATATAATTTAAATATCGATATATCGCCCAGCCCTAGTGTGTGTGTGTGTGTGTGTGTGTGTGTGTGTGTGTGTGTGTGTGTGTGTGTGTGTGTGTGTGTGTGTGTGTGTGTGTGTGTGTGTGTGTGTGTGTGTGTGTGTGTGTGTGTGTGTGTGTGTGTGTGTGTGTGTGTGTGTGTGACGTGTGTCTGCGTCTAGTGCAAACCAGAAGCTGAATGGATCACGACTGCATCAACGGCCACTGGTGTCTTCTAATTGGGTTATTTTTACAGCTTGTTTCCAGAAGGTTCTGACAGGCACTTTGGCAGTCTTAATGGCAGCTGTGATAGAGTGTGTGTGTGTGTGTGTGTGTGTGTGTGTGTGTGTGTGTGTGTGTGTGTGTGTGTGTGTGTGTGTGTGTGTGTGTGTGTGTGTGTGTGTGTGTGTGTGTGTGTTTGTATGGCATGTGTACGTGTATACATGAGAGTTGGAAGCTATAGTAACTGAAGGATCTCATGGTAACTGGGGAGGGGACAGCAAGATCATTTCTGCAGTGGCCACTGCTACACCACTGCTACACCACTGCTACACCCCCCTCACCCCCCGCTATCTCCCTGCTGCTGAATAAGTCACACTGCAGGCGGCCGATGCCTCTGTGTACTTCCATGATAAAAAATGTACTTCACTGACACACTTAGGACCAAATGTATCCATTGGGCTGTTGTATCTCATGCAATTGTGTGTGCTTGTGCTTGTGTGTTTGTGTGAGACGGTACGTTGGTATCATTGTGTGCGGTTACATTGATAAAAAAGCAGTACGGTAGTACGGTACAGCACTACGTACTCACACACTTCACATACCAATGTCACAAGTGAAAAGATCATGCCCTTTAAGCAATCACTTGAAATGGGCTTCACAAAGAGGGCTGTTTGTTCCATAAGTCAACACTGTGTTATCATCTGGAGAATTGAATCACTTATTATATTCAAGGAAGATCTTCATTGAAGACGGATGCTACGCTTTGTTTTTGTTGCAAAGTGGGGTTGGAGGGACAAGGTGGACGTGTACTTTCAGACTGATATTATGGCTTGTAGCCCTTTAAATAAGTGCAAGATATAATAAATAATATAATTTGGCACACACACAAAATAATAAGTAGGGAATAGAGTTCAGCTTAGATGAGGCGACTTAAGATGTTTTGGAGATGTTTGCTGTGTAACATAAAAACAAACTAAAACACCCCAACCATCTCCCTTTGGTGTGAGGATCCCAGATGTTCCTCCAAGACTGACTCTCTATGTAGCTTTGATTAGGCAGCAGCATATTTTGAAACTGTGGAAAAAGATTTTGTGTCGGTACTGCAATCCAAACATCAAGCCTGGAAAAGTGTGCAGAACCAAGGTGCGCTGCTCGGGAGACAGCTCGAAGAAGATGAGAAGATGTGTCTCCCATGGGAGATCAATACGCCCATAGCCCTGCTTTCTGCCTAAGCATGATCTGGGTAGTGAGGCAGGCAGGAATAGACAATGAGACTTCTTGCAACTGATGTTCTCCTTTCTTACCTTACCATCGACAGACTCACGTTTAGCAATCGCAGCCACTATGATCAATACGAATGTTAGGAATGCTGGTCAGGCTGTCTACCTCCCTCTACCTCCATCACCGCTCCAATCACTCTTTCCTCTAGTCTAAATCACATCTCCACTCCACGACCCCGCCCACACTGCCCCCCGCTGTGAGTGCTCTGCATGAGTCACTGCCTCTCTTTAGGTCGGGCGACGTTGACGCAAACATCCTTCACGCAATATGTCACACGGTGGTGGCTGTTCAAATGAGAGGTACGTCTTTCACAAACCCCCCCACATACACACCAACACACTGACACACATACACACACAAACATGCTCCCTGCTGTTCCCTCCTCCTCCTACTCTGTTTTGGGGGAGGCACAGCGGAGAAACAGCTGGCATGTCCCGCGGCGGAGTATATGCTGGGAGAACGCACAGAGCTTCTCTCTCTCTCTCTCTCTCTCTCTCTCTCTCTCTCTCTCTCTCTCTCTCTCTCTCTCTCTCTCTCTCTCTCTCTCTCTCTCTCTCTCTCTCTCTCTCTCTCTCTCTCTCTCTCTCTCTCTCTCTCTCTCGTTCCATTGTGTAAAGGGTGTATAAACAGTCTAGTTTAATGTGTGAAGAGATACTTTCTACAGGTTCTTGTGCAATGTCACCTAGCAATGTCGCAAGAAATATGCCGAAGTTGAAAATACTTCACAGACAGACAGAACCATACACAAATACGCACACGCGCACACGGTTATGCAGTCACTCGAAAACACACAGAGCCTTTCACAAACACAAGCACTGTTGTGGCAATTCCTTTATCGGATATTGCGTCTAAGACAGATCAGATTTCCAAATGCAAAAAGCACACAATACTAGTGGACAATTATGGTAATATATATTTGTACATATAGTACGAACAAAGATACATCTCAACATGCATCAACAAACAATAGAATAGTCATACAAAACAATAATCGGAGTCCTCAGATGGGAGTTTGTCCTGCGTCTCTATAAAGGTTCGCAAGGAGAAGTCCACTGCATGGGTAAAGTCAGGACTTCTTATACATTTCTGTCGGGTTCCTGCTGTCCCCCAATGAACCAAAAGCCTTTGTTAACCAGATGGTAAACGATTGATTGAAGCTCCTCAGGATGTCATAAAGGGCCTTGCCTTATCACATGGAACCCTTTGCTTCTCGCTCTCCCAGGGGGTAAAGAAAACATGCCCAAACCAACAAAAGGCAGCTAGAGATATGGAATGTACATCACACAAGGATATACAGGATATACATCACACGAAACACAAAGGTTTACAATTTAGACCCTGAAGAGCAGGGTGTTAAGATCATACACGGAACAGTAAACAAAGTCTAAGTTCATAAAGAAAAACGTAACAACATGTGGATTTTCCATCACAGCACACACAAACAAAAAACACATACACATACACACATACATAGAACATCTTCTGTAAGATATATTATGATCACCTTTGGATCATGCACAAAATGTAAGAATGGCTTATCCCTTAATAATACCATAAACAAATAAATAAACAATGTTGAAAACTGTTTTATGAATGTGCAAAGAGCTGTATTTGGAAGTGCACTAAATATGATTTCCATGGCATAGCCAATAGATTTTCCTATTTGGAGTTTTAACCTTGGGAAATAAGGAAATGTACAAGAACTGTAAATGCAAATTGGAAATCATTTTTTTTAAATTCATCTTCCTTTTGACAGAGCTGGCCTGGCTGCCTTCCAGATTTCCCCAATGCGAGGCATCTACAGCTCACTCAGAATACCTGCTTCTCAAACACTCTCCTCTCTTCTCATCTCCTTTCCTATTTTCTCCTCTCCACTCACACACACACTGACATCAGCCAGTCATGGTTGAGAAAATGAGTTCTAAGAAGCCCAGGGGGGGGGTAAGCAATGGTGCATAAGTGGCCACACTTGAAGAGGTTTTTTTTGCTGCTAATATTGATAATTAAGTTGACAATTTCCCCAAGCAGGTTAGTCAATGGGTTTGTTCATGCATGGTGAATTTCTTGATTATTGGGTTTTAAATGTAATACTGTGGTCTGAAGTATAAGCAGCAACATTCCTTCACACGTTGCACTGGATTTCCTTTTTAGGTCCTTTATTGTCTTGTTTTAAAAGAAAAGTGTGGCAGCTTTTGTGGTGAGCACCAAATGTTTGTGAATCAGATTAACAAAAACTGGTCTTTAGTTACAACGAGAACTTTGGGAAATTTGCGAGGACGCAGTTATCATTGAAGTGCTATCAGAATCTATATTGACCCAAACTTTCAGAACTTATTGCTCATTAATAATAGTTCTTTACAAACAACCCCTGCTTGTGCCTAATGAAGGTTAATGAGTCGTTCCAGAACTTCCAGTTGAATGTAAATTTGGTATTTTATTCTGCAAATCGTGTAATCAGGTTCAACATAGACATAGACCATGTAGTCACGGTGATAACCCCAACAAGGTCTCTCCTCCCCTCCCAGTGTTCACACATGGGTTATTAATCACTATGCACAGACAAGAGCCCAATTGCATACCAGATGCTTTGTCCTTGCCAGTTGACACAAACAAACCAATCCACATTAACACATACACATTGACACACAAACAAGCAAACACACACACACACACACACACATACACACACAAACACATGTATGAACAAAACAAGCACACACACTACTGACTTTTAATAACACCATCTACAGTTGTTTTGATTCCCATCTCTCGGGCAGCATTGACTGTACGGCATTTTGATGAATAGCGTGTGTTTAAGCTATGAGCCATTCACAGCAAACTGTAATGAGAGCTCATTTGTTTCCCATCACTCATTGATGCTCAAAACTGAATTTAAAATACCCCAATTTGTGCAAACCCAAACGCATTGCATCTGCACATATCTGTACCGGCTGACATTTTACCTACTCCCCCGCCTGTGGACGACCCGAGAATGCTGCTTGTGCTGTTCCCCAGAGCTGCTAGTGTGCTCGTGTCACCTCAGTGTGCTGCTGCTAATATCATGCATTCTCCTGCAAATTGCCCCTTTATGCAAAAAAAAAAAAAACAGACGGTTGTGGCTTACCATGTGTGGGGAGCCAATGAGATCCCAAGTAATACTAGAAGTTCCCCCCTAGTCATAGTGATAACTATGAATAAAGCGATAGTCCATTCATCACTCAACAAACAGCCCTGTTTGCCACTCCTTTAACATTCTGACTCATAGTGCTGACTACTGAACTGCTTTGAAATTGCCCCCTTTGATTTCAGATGCAGCTGTGACCATGTTAACTTGTGACGCCCAATGGTGTACATTCCCTGCTGTGGTTGCTGGAGCTCTGTCATGTCACAGGAGGCTTTAAACAAGTGTAATAAGGTGATTGTGAGGAGGAGTTACTTTTTGGTCCGTGTCAGCAACACTGTAGTCTCCCCATTGGAAGGAAAGGGATTTTGTGTGTGTATGTGCGTGTTTGCGTGCGCACGCATGTCCTTACGTGTGTGTGTGTGTGTGTGTGTGTGTGTGTGTGTGTATACAGTATATATATATATCCTTCATCACTGGGCCAATTCTCTTTGTTTTATTTATTTTTTACATTGCGTTTAAACATTTCAATATACTATGTATATACTATAATTATACTGTTTGTCCTGTTTTTTTTGTTTTTTTTGTCAGCCAGAGCCACAAGTCAGAAATGGATGTAATTGTTGTATTATGATGGTAATGGGGAACCCTTGGATCTTCTGATGGATGAAGCATTTCTTTTTACAAAAATAAATAGTTTAAACAAACACCTGCACTGTTTTGAGACAACAATTTTTGTGCACGCTCGCACACTTGTGTGTCAAAGATAGTGTGTCTGCCATTAAGTATAAGATATTTGTATACATCTAAAAAGAACACAAGATGACAATAATTCTCGAAGAAATTTTTATTTGATATTAATGTCATTTAATACAATTATTACAGTTGAATAAAAAAGTATAATACACAGTATGACATAAGAAAACATAATGTTGGTTCTTCCAGCTGTCCGGTCTTGTATTGTCTTGTATTCTTTTGTATTTCTTTGAATTTTATTATGCTTCTATGTATATATGTACAGGTGACCCGCACCGGGGTTGGCCGGATGGAGGGGATCGGCTTATTGGCACAGGGCGACCAATCTGGAAATGCAAATGAAACAAGGAGGGAAAAAAAAAATGTTGGTCACACTGAAGCCTCATATCTTCTCATAGTAAGAATTAAACAGAAACTCACCCTAAAGACAACTTCTGCAATCTGGTCATCCTTTTCTTAGGCCCGTCTGCTGGCCCCTCTCCTGCATCGCTGAGGCCCACTTCAGCAGCCCACTGCTAGTAGCGCTGCTCCTCCTTCAGCCTCTGAGCCACCTTCTGCTGCCGGCGTTCAGCCCGGTGGATCTTCATCCTCATCTGCTCTCCTTCAGCCATCGAGAGCTTTGTACTGAGCAAAGCTGCCTGACGTTTATAAGCTTCTGCAGAACAAAATGGACACGTAAGAAGATGTTCAAGGACGCATGAGCATGTGCCAAACACCACAACATCCTGAGTGGCGTCATGAAATGCGTTGGATTGCACAATTAGCCAAGGTTATTCAAAAGGACTCACTGCTGGAGATGAGGTGTTCCTCCGTGTCCTCCTTCAGGTAGGTTCTGGCGTTCCTCTTATGGTTGGGCTCGTTCTCCTTCACCACACTGAGCCAATTGCGGAATCTCCACCCGAGGCTCTTTCCTATGGGCTACTGTATGGGTTCCTCCCCTTCTTCGTCATGCATGTCCGAGATTTCCGAGTTGTTCGGGGGGGCCACAGGTTCTGTACAGCCCATAAAGACAAAAGGTTTCTCCTCGATCTCTACTACACCTGGCAGGGCGGTGGCTGCCTGTTGATCCTGGTTGAGGATCGACAATCACGGCGTCAATGGGATGTTGACGGACGACAACGTGCTGGTTGCCGTGGTCAGCTGGCATCTCCAGGTCACCGCTGTCTTTGTACAGGTGTCTGCCCAACAAAGGACAGCTTAGGTAGAGGACAATGACCATTTGTTTCAGGCTCTTCTTGGATGTCCTGTCTGGTCTCGGAGGTAGCCTGGCTGTCACAGTCCCTAAGGCCTTCACCCCAGGCTCGGTGTTGGTTTCCTGTGAGATATTAATGACACAACTGTAATTAATGAAGACCCAAGTAGCTGTTGTGTGTTTGTTGCTTTTATGTGTTATATTTTAGTGACGTATGTTAATATGAGCGTCAGTCTGTTAATCACATACGTAAACATATCAACGCAGACAGCTCACCATGTGTGTAGGGGAGGTGTGGCCTTGGTTCAGGGCTGACAGCCCTGAGGTGGACGCAAACTCTTCTAACGCCTCCTCCTCAGCCTCCAAGACCCCCGGTGTCCTCACCATCTAGGACACAACACACAGCGTATGTTAAAACAGGATACCACACTGATGATTAGGGATGCACCTGCATCAACCCTTAACCCACACGTATGCACAAAATGTGCATACGTGTGGGTCTGTGTGTGTATGTGTGTGAGTGTATGTGAGTGCAGGTGTATGATTGAGATATTATGTGTGACATTAAGTTGATACAATAAGCACAAGGGACTAAGAAGCGGTGACTTATATAGAGGAGCGGGGCCTTGTGATGTCATAGAGGTTCCGCTGGCCAGAGACGTAACATGGTGTAGCCACGGTTACCGGATTGTTTTGTGTACATTCTTTTGAAAACCGCAAAGATATGCTGAAGTCTAAATCATTTGGATGTTTTATCAGTAGATAACGTGTGCATGAACATATTTCTAAATATTTTTTTACTGATAGGGAATGTGTTCAAATGTGTGTTTGTGTGCACGCGCGCCTTTGAAAAAAGTGCATCTGCACACTTAAAGTTTATGTGTGCGGATCGTACTCGTGTCTTCTCCCTCCTCACCTCACCCTCCTGGTGGAGACCCTCCTGGTGGAGACCCTCTGGTTGGAGTCTCTCCTGTTGGAGTCCCTCTGGTTGGAGTCTCTCACCGCTGTCTGTTACCAGGTGTCTCCTGATCAGAGGGCTGCTTAGGTAAACCATGATTACCATGTGTTGGAGTCTCTTCTTGCTAGTCCCGTCCGGTCTCTCTGCTTGGAGTCCCTCCGGGTGGAGTCTCTTGGTGGAGAGTCTCCTGGTGGAGACCCTCCTGGTGGAGGCCCCTCTGTTGGAGACTCTCCTGGTGGAGGCTCTCCTGTTGGAGACCCTCCTGGTGGAGGCTCTCCTGGTGGAGGCTCTCCTGGTGGAGACTCTCCTGGTGGATGCTCTCCTGTTGGATGAGGTCCTCAGGTTTCGGTTTCCTCTTCCGGTTCCTCACATGTCTCCCCCCCATCGTTTGCTTGCTCAATAGTCCAACAAACGCTACCTGGGTAAAACGCTGCTGTGCTTGCTCAGTGATTACAAGGTAATGCTTACGCTCGACTCTCTGATCAGCACTGAGCACTGGACTGAGGAGCGGTGACTTATATAGGGGAGTGGGCATTGCGATGTCATGATGGTCCACCGGAGGTTCCGCTGGGTGTTGTGGTGTTGTCGCTGAAAACCAGATTGTTTTGATTACACTCTTTAGCAGAAGCCTATAAAAATAAATAAAATAAAACAATTACTTTAATACAAAAAGTGAATTACACACGCTTATATGTACAAAGTCACGTGAGTCCATACGCATTTTCTAAGTCACACACTTTGTTGCCAGGAAAGACTAGTCAGCCTGTCAGTTGGTCTTTTATCAACTTTATGATATTGATATTTAAACATAAGTTGGAAACTGTCCTTCATGTAGATCAACTGGAGCACACATGTTGGTCATTGGCCCCTAGGCTACAATTTGTTTGAGGCCCCCTTACTGATCACGCAGAAAAGAAAAAAGTATAAAACCATTGAGACAGCCTTATCTAAAAAAGCACTGCTACTGAAGAATGAGCTGCTAACTTTTTTTAATGATTCTTGTAATGGGCCAATAGGGTTGAAGTTTTTTTTCTTTTTAAGAAAAATATTAAACAGTCTGGGCAATCCAGGGCCCCTTGCACACCTGGGCACCTAGGACACACACACACACACACACACACACACACACACACACACACACACACACACACACACACACACACACACACACACACACACACACACACACACACACACACACAGGTTCAGTGAGAGAACAAGAAAAATATTGATTGTAGAAGGATTATAAACCGTTGCTATACTGGGACAGGAGACATGTGGGATCTGTATTTAATTTGTTTCCATGTATTCCATTTTACAGTTATCCCCCATAGACATCAGCAAACATAAATTCAGAATGTTACCATGGAAACAGCTCTCACACATATTGCAGGGGGGGAAGGAATAGGGTTTATTGGTTATGCATTGGATATTCTATGCTTTGTTTCGGTACAAATATTACTGTACCTATGTATCAACCAAGTGTGATTAATTATGTCGGCCACCCTGAATGGCAGAGCTTATGAATGTATGGCTTGGTAACAGACAATTGGTAACACAACAGGAACATTCTGAAACTGCTGTTTCTAATATGATATAACAATGATATGAGTAAAACAAATGTAAGACGTGGACACAATGTCTATTTAATTAATGGATTGCCCCAGATAGTTATGGAGTTAGTATTGAATGTTTACAGCGTAAATCACATGATTCAAAACGGCACTATACCAAATGTTCGGTCATTTTTCAGCCAATGAGTTTGACACTTTCCGAAATGAATCAGCAGTCCAATCAAAGTTTGTTCGTATTGCAAGAACACTTTACGCAACTAAGAAATTATGTGAATTAGTTGTTTTAAGTTGTTGTTCATTAATGTGTACAGTTGGATCATCGTCTGAAACCTAGTCCCTTGTGGACCTTGGTAATTGATTTTAGTTCACTGTCTGCGCTATTTATACTCTATAACTAGACCATTGTTAGTATTGAGACTGTCTGGAGCTCATCTAGCAGTGGCGGGCCGTGACTTTTACCATGAGGTCTTCAATGCAATCATCCTGAATTAAACCGCTTTTCAAAAAGGACTTAACAATGACGTCAGGGTGATTGCCATGTTGATGTAACCACCCATTATAACCCTGACAACTGAAAGGGCTTTAAGAACAATGTTGTTGTTTTTTTTGTAAGCCAAAACAACCACAACAAAACGCACGTAGCCTACCCTAGTCAGAAGCTGAAAAGACTGTAATATTCGTCAGATTCTACAATTTCCGACTGTCCGTGAATGCAGCCAAAAATCTTCCGTAATTTAGTAAAACACGAGGTAAAGTACGTGCTTCTTTCCTAGAACCTGTGCTTGATTTAGAGGAGTTTTGCATTAAATTCATACATATTCAATGCTAACAAACAAGAACCATTTCAAAACAATCACATGTCACTTTAACGAACACAGGCATTTTTTTTATAAACCAAAATAATATTAATATAGGCTTTACAAATCAACCACAGCGCGATTTCGTTGTGGAGCTCTGTTTCCCTTCTTACTTGCGCATTGAGTTGGAAAACCCACTCGGGTGTCTCCGAACGATGGATGCAAGTGGCCCGCCGTACTTTGGTGTCTCAATGCCGCCTTTGCAAGACAACTCAGGTTGGAAAACCCACCGTGGCTCCAAACACCACATCAATCCGTTGCAAATAGCAAGCATTCCCAGCAATACAGATTACAATGACCACTTGACGCTGTCAGCCAACTATACCTGTCGTAGTTGCTGGATTGAAAGTGCCGCACAAACCCTTTGCCCGGCTGGGTCAGAGCAGCTAGCTGCGGGGTTGGTCGTCCCTGTTTCACAATTTCTAGCTTTTCTGAGAAAATCCTTCTCTAAAAAGACTTTTTCAACAAGTCGGCCACAATATCCACTCCTTCTCCTCTGGCATCCATTGTAATTCAAATGAATCTAATCTAATGATCAATATAATTTCGCTGCTAGCTAGTTGTAATTCCTTTTGTTTCCCTTCTGATGGCGCCAAACGACATGGCCAGCTAGAAGGCCTGAGCTGTGTTCGAAATCGTTCCCTATACACTCGTTCCCTATTCCCTATATAGTGTATGATATAGTGCACTATATAGGGAATACGGAACGAGAATTCGGACACTACGCTGAACATTTCTAAACGTCATTTGCGTCAGTAAATGCGCCGGGTATTTGTGTGACGCAGACAGATGCGCCCACATCATGTAAACAAACCGGGCACTCACGACGAAAGCTGGAGGTTGTATTGATGTTGAATGTTACATTTCCTTGTTTAAATAATTTTGAATGTTAAATATTCTATGTCAAATCCCAAATAAATTGTTGACATTTCTAAACGAAAGCCGGAGACTCCATCATTAAATGTATTAGTTTTCGCGGTTATTCGGCTTCTTCTTCTCCCCTGGAAAAATACAACCGCATTGCATTGTGGTATACGGGAGTAATATGTAGGGAACATCGTATGTACCCTATTTTAAGTCCACTATATAGTGCCCTATATAGGGCACTATATAGTGGACCACTGAGAATTCGAACACCCTACAAAATGGCGTGCACCCTATTTAGTGCACTACATCCATGATAGGGAACGATTTCGAACACAGGTCTAGACGTGTAAAAAGATACGCCCAACTCGGCATACTTCAACCAATCTGATTGGTTGAAGAACATGTCAATCAACAACATAGTCCCATTAATATCAACAGCGAGTGGATTCTCTCACGATTCTGAAGGCCTCGTCTAGATTTTTTTTTACCCGGAGACAGCGCAGGGAAATAATCTGATTGGATAAGGGCTCTAATATATATATTATCGCGCTGGAGGCAACGCAACTGAAGGAAAAAAATAAATAAATACCTATGTTAACAAACTTATTGAAATAGATAGAATGAAAAATATATATATATTAAAAGGTATAAATTATATATTTTATAAAAAATAATGTATTGTTCTGAAAGGGTCTAGGCCAGCAGAGAAGGCTTTGCTGGCCCTGACGGCCCGTCTCTGTCATCTAGTTATTTCAATATTTCTGCGTGAATGTAATTCACATAAAAAAGATCAAATACTGGAGTATCTTTTGAATCAATATGTTTAGTCATTGAGCATATGTTCTTTCTGAAATGTTCAGAATCATGTGATGAGCAATCAGGCAGGCATCATAGGTATGTTGCTCAATGAGTTCGGAACCATGAACCTTTTTGGTTTAACCTAACCATTTCTAGATTTAGCCACCCCCTTAAAAATGACCGAAATGCAGAACAGGAGCTGGCTTATGTTGTATCATAAGCCAGTTTCAACAGATATAATAATATAACAGATATATCAACAGTACAACTATATAATAACTACATGATCCTTCCCTAGAGCATACAGTATTGCCAGAAGGTAACCTCCTATATGACTATTCAACACTGGTCAATAACCAATCAATAACCATTCAATGTTTTTGTTTTTGTAAAAATAAACAGATTTAGAACTACTGTTGGTTGTATCAATACATGCCATTTGTCTTATTTATTATTGAATGGTTGAATGATCATGGATTCTTCAATCTATGTGAATCCATAAATATTTGTATCCATCAGTTGCCTTACATTCCTTATTAACCAAATGTTTTTTAACCAAAATAGTTTTTTGCCAGAAAAAGATAAAGACAGAGTAGGAGGGAGAGGGAGGGAAAGAGAGCTACAGCTGTAGAGTAAGATGATCAAAAGAAAGGAGGGTGTAAGGGAGAGATCAAATGCTGGATGGGAAATGTGAATAAAGGATATTTAAAAAAAGGAAAGCCATTTTTTTAGCGTTCCAGTCGGTTTCTTGTATCTTAATATCTGTATTTAAATGATACCCCTTCGAATGATAGATCAACCAAACCTGACAGACACTCACTTGCATTTTAAGATCAAAGATTAACCACAAGTTCTTTTGAAAAATCCAAACCAACAAACCTGCCATAACCGCGGCAGATAATGAATCATTTGTCGGCTCTTGTTTGGTAACCTTAACGAGCTGACGAGACCAGACGATGAGACAACATCGCTTCCCGCTGCTTTTACTCTGAGAACCTTACGCGCCCCCCTCTCTGTCACAGAGCGCCCCCGTGTACTCACACATCCTCTGATCATCACCCTGCCACGTGGGGAAAGATATAACATGCATACCGCTGGAGTAGCAAAGAGTGTTGTGGTGTGTGGGCACGCAGGACTGAGATGTGATGACGAGACGCACCAGTTCTGCTCTGACATCTGCTCTTGTGGGCCAACAAAATAAGCTAAAGGCAAGTGCGCCACAAACTGTTCATCCTGATTCTACGACAGCAGTCCAATCCACCGAAACATCTGTCTGCATGATGACTCCGGTGAGGCCAGGCACGCCGGGGTTTTGATATTTTTGAGATCTCCAGCCACCACTGATCAAGCCGAATTGCAAGCGCACCTTTTTCTACTCAGGCTCTGGTTGGAAGGGTGGGACTGGCGAGGGATGATTTAAGGAAAAGGAATAGCACTGGTGTGTTGTCCTATCCCGATCTCACGCTATGTCTGGAAGGTTGTACGCGGACAGCTTAAATTAAGGACCTTCTTAGCCTTGCTCCGGCCTGAACCGGTATCAACGCTGCAGCACCGTGTCCTCAGTACAGGCTATGCCGCGCTGGGAGGGATTGCCACACTTTCCATTGTTTTCCCTTGTGCCCCGGTGGTTATTGTAACGTTGTCTGAGGGAGCCGACACTGGAGCGGGAGCTGTCCTTGGTGCTGAGCGATGGCTGGGGAAACTTCTCAATCCATGTCAGGATACACACACACACACACACACACACACACACACACACACACACACACACACACACACACACACACACACACACACACACACACACACACACACACACACACACACACACACACACACACACACACACACGCACACACAGCTTCTGGTGTAACTTCAACATATGTCAATGTGTCAATGAGATGAGGAGCCACTGTCAGATGGGGCCCCAGGCCTTCACCCCTCTGTCTCAAGGGCACTGGGTGTAAGCTATACACTGGACAGCGCCTAGCGATGGGATCTGCAGAATCCCAGCTCCCAGCTTAAGCTCGTCCATTAAAATGGAGGTAAAATGGGTGAATCCTCAAGGGCTTTGAGAGGAGATCCATCTCCTGGTGGTCCAAGGTCACCTTGCTGCCTTGAGAGCGCCCCTGTGCACCTCTTATTTTAAACACAAATAAATCCCCTTGAAGAGACAATGGGGGATACCTACCACTGGTTAATACAATACCGTAGTGGCTTTGTCGTCAGCAATTAATAGAGGTTAATTTGACAGCCCTGTTCACTGCCAACATGATTTATATACCAAAGACACCTAGCACTCTCATGTTGTCCAATTATGTGTATGTTTTATACACTCTCTATGGATAGTACATGTTCTATTTTGCTGTCCTTTCAATGATCGCAGCATCTGTTACTGTTTAATGAACATAGGGGATAAAAGGCAACTTATTTGCTCCATAGAGATGATAGGTGTGCTAATGCACCACAGGGAGTACTTTACTATTTCACAAATTAGCATATTCCCCTGTGACTCTTATTGTAAACTACACCTTACAACGTCCCTGACATGCAGAGACTTTGGCAGTGTCTTTAATAGTAAGCATCAAATGCCTTTACCATTAAATATGTGTTCTACCTGTATTAAATTCCTGTCCCTTTTAGAGACTTTTCTTGTTCTTTGTTTTTAAAACCATTTAGTGGCTAAACTGCCAGATGGCTTCGAAGCAAGTTTCATGTACAAAACGTCTTTATGACAGACATGTGTGAATCCATAAAGTTAAGAAAATCTGATGGCTTAAAGTTTGAAAAAGGCATAGCTCTCTGTTCTTTTTTACCATTGCTGCTTTCCCCATTGAGTTCCACTGCCCACTAGTATTTTTATTTCTGTCAGGCATACGCTGACAAACAGACTTCGCCTTCAGTGCCATAGACTTTCTCTGTTGTCCAAAAATAAATCATGTCACCGTGCCACTCGCGTGCTTTAATCAGAATGATCCATCAGTATGTTCATCTAGTAGTGCATGGTCCGTAATATGATATGCCCTGGACTCACTATGTAAAGCTTGGTGGATTCTTTGAGAAGTGCTATATAAATGCAATGAATTATAGTAATCGCTGAATCCTAAAACATGTAAAGCTTTCGCAAAGCAGATTTAAGAAGGGTGCTATGCATTTAGGATTTGCTCACTTTACTCCGCCCTAACATGGATGTTTTATGGAAATGTTCAGAAATCCTCTAACAGGACTGTGAATCACCTCTATGATTTAGTGCTGTGATGCAGCGAGCTTGTCCTGATTGTAAGAGTTGATGTTACATAAATACAGCAACTGAAACACTTTCCCCGTTCAATCAGTACACCGTAGTCTTCATGAGATATCCCATATGGATTAGCCTCGGCTCATCCTTCATTTAAAAACAAAACATCCAACCTTGTTGACCCCCTTCGCAACGCACAGTAAATCCCAGATCACAGCAGCCAGCCATAAAAGCATTAGCTTGGTCTCCACTCCAGGGATGAGCAGGGCTTTAATGACCGGGGGTTTGACCTGATGGGCGATCAGGACACGCACCTGTACCAGGCAGGCAGGCAGGACTGTTGAGTACTGTTGTATTGAAACGCTGTGCAGCAGACAGCTGGGGGGGAGGGGAAGGGAGGGGGTTCAGGTGTTCCTGCAGGAAATTGGATTAGAATCAGACGTGAAGTCGTGTGTGAGGGAGATTAATCACATGTGATCTTGTCACCACAAAGAATTAGAGTAGAGGGGGCAGGGGGTGGGGGGGGGGGGCGACCTTGAAGGAGATGCCAGCTCTAGTGCAATCCTGCCCCTTTACTACCGTAGGCATAAATACTAAGAGCCTGGGGAAGGGGAGAGGGGGGTACTATTCACCATCTTTAAGGAGATTGATGAGGACACAACAGACCCAAGGGAATCATTTAGCAGCCATACATTCAAGCAGGTTATTTACAAAAGCACATACGCGTGGAATGCAGAAATTTTTAATATTATCAATGCAGGCAGATGACTGCGGTCTGCCTGTGTGTCCCGTGAAGACCTCGATGCTGTAATGGCCTGTGTAAATCATTTGAAGAAAGCATCTGCCTCGCTCAATGGACATGGGCTCCGGCCTTACTGTAGGGAAATATTGGAGAAGGAAAACATGTGACTTTAATGTGTGCTTTAATCATGCACCCCCATCAAGAACTATTGTGGTTGAGAGTCTATATGCAATGTATTGCTATAATATGAATATAGGGTCCCTTGGAGTTCATGTGTTATAAGTATCTACATTGTTGTTAGCCCTTTTGTTATCCAAGGGCCAGCATCAGCTCCTGTCGAAGGACGCCCATCCTCTCTCACACAGAGTAAGTTAGCTCTATGGAAGTTATTCCCGGTGCGCTATACTGCACCCACACAGAAGGCTCAGAGGTGAGGCCCCGAGACAGAGAGGCTTGTCGTGCTCCATCCATCAGAAACACCTTGGCAGACGGTGCCTGTGGATGTCAGATTTTCCCCTGGGCACCTCAGCTCTGAATTTTTTAATTTTCATTGACCCCGTTGGAGATGACAATGGGTCTAGAATAGAACGCGCTGCGGTGAAGCGCAAAACGAGAGCAGACAGGAGCACTTAAGAATGAAGCAATGGAGAGAATGTTTTGAATGTTTCTGCTAGACTGTTGAAGTGTGTTAAATAGCCATTTAAGGTTAATTGCATTAGTTAAACAATGGATTGACGTTCACGCTGATATTGTACAACTTCCAGGCACTATGCATCGTCTTTATTTCTCTATAAGCCAATAAAAATGCATTACAAATATGATGTAATCCATTTTAACATATAGTCGTTATCAAGAGTTGTTCTGTTGCACAATTTTCGCATGATCTCTTTTAAATATGTTCAAAGGACAGGATAGGAGGCATAAAGCTTGAGACAAGCAGCCTTGTCCGTGCGTCATTGCGCACGCCGCTGCCGTGCGCTCCCCAACAGTAGTTTATCAGAGATCGCTGACGGAGCACAACCAGTTGTTTATTTGCAGGCAGAAGTGCGCGCGCGAATCAGCAGGTGCCGTTGCCGTCAAAAGCTGATTTAAGTCTAGCCTACAAGACTGTAATGTTCAGTGCGAAAATATGTTTCGGATCCTTATTTCCTGGATACGATTGGATATATGAGGTTCGATCGGTCATCTGCCTTTACAGGTATTATTCACTTTAATTTAATCTGGTGTTTTTTCTCGTTGTTGCATATTCTCCATTTAAATTATGTAAACTCGGATGTTATTGTAGACGCCTACATGTCCAACAGAGCGTCTGGGAAAGACGCTTTGGCGCGTCTCTTTCTCATGCGCACATCCGCGTTTACGCTTTATATATCAAATGTTTTAACTTTTATTTCGACTTTATTTTCGAAAAAAGTAAACATTCTTCTCCTCTCTGTGTGTATCTCTGGAGTCACCTCGTGTGTTATTTGATGTGTTTCCTTTAAGGCTTATTAGTTAGGGGCGCGCGACCTGCCTGTTTGGCGCTTTAAAATAGGTACGTTCATCTTTACTTTAGGCTGCCAATCGTGCTGGAATTGTTGTGGTTTCGCTGTCACAGGGAAACCTCATAAACTGCTTCTAGCTTTCGATTGGCAATCCTCCTTTGAGAAATCGTCTGATGCATTTCGACCCTGCGCAACTATCAGCCAAGTGAAAAAATATTTTATTGTTGCCAAAGCAACCCTTCGTTGAGGCACATGGGGTAGATGGATCCCTGGCAACGTAGGCTGGCTCCAATCCCGATTCAAGCGTGTCTGTTGTAGTTCAATTAATTGTTTATAATGTTACACCTTAAATGTAATTGAATGCAAAAGCACAAATAGAAAACCGATTCATGAAATCAAAAATGATATATCCATATTTGACAACATTGTCTTATCACGTGTTTTGTTTCCCCATTGCAATTATTGACCACCGTACATAATTCGCGCTCCAGTTGAAATTGACTGTATTTATTGGATAATTAATAAAGGACAACTTTCATTGGCTCAGGTAAACCATCTCAGTCATGTACATGTTGTGCACCCTTGTGCAGATTCCAATGGTTCTGTTTGTACCCCATACATTGTATGATATATATTTATATTATACATTCAGTAAAGAGCATGTGTCCTACACTCAAAAATCTCCTTCAATTCAGCTTTTTGCTCAATGACGTATCTGGACATGAGACAATGAGACGGCGCACAGTTCTTTGCTGATGGGGACTGGATTTGGTTGGCAGAGGGAGCTGGAAGGGGGGCTCTCACTAGAGAAGGGTCTTGTGTTATTGAGGCTAATGGAAGGTGCGGTGTGTGCTGACAGTAAGCGTAAGGGCATATAGATTCCTTTCTTCCAATTGTGTGATGAATTTCACATATGGTACTTCTTATTTGTGTCATTGCGTTGAAGCTTGCTTCCTATAAATTTCATGCAATGCTCATCTTAAGGTTTGCACTTTTTCTACCAATTACGTGTGCGAGTGTGTGTGTGTGTACTGTTTGAGTGGTAAAGGAGGGTTTTATAGTTGCCGTCCGTTGTCCAACCTCTCCTGCTCCCCATGCTACAGAATGCTGCCCCATGCGTCTAAATGACGCATGTGGCTGGCATTGGGTAATATCATCTAGCATGAAGCTCTGTGGCACTGTCCTTTCTCTTGATGTCAGAGTGTCCAGATGCCTCTTCAGGCTTCAGATTAGCTGGTCTTCCCCAGGCCTGACATCACCAGGTTTCTGTGTGAGTGCTGTGGAGCTGAGGACCCTGGGGGTTGAGGTTGATGTGTGCTCATCAGATTCACACTCACGCCGCAGTACCAGACTGACATCAATGGTACAAAGAGAGGCTTTTGAAAAGTCAACCATCTATCCGTTTTGCCGTCTCCTTCGTTTGTTCTCTGTTCGCTTTAATCGCCTCGTTCTCTTCCTCATGAAGCCATTGGTGAACTGCGTCATCACAACCACCATCGCCGTCCTCATTCAAAAGGATTAAGGACCGTGCGTTTTAACCCTTCCCCTAGCATTGCTCCTCCTCTTTCATCTCCCAGTTTCATGAACACTGTTGCATCACCATACCATTCACAAGGGTTATCTTTATTGGGCTTTGGTCCTCCTTACTAGCAGACCCTTGTCTGGGAGTCCAGCTAACCTCTTTCAGGGTCTATAGCTCTCTTTGCACACAGAAAATAAGTACTTAAGCAGTTCAAAAGACCAACATAAAGCAGTTTATTTTCGTAATAGTCCTAAGTTGATCAAGTAAATGTATGAAATACTTCTAGAAGGAAGCATACTTACTTATTCACCACAATTACAAATAGCATACAGTTTTAGAGTGGAACTGCTGAAATACTTTTTTTTCTAAAAATACACCAAGGATTACAGCAAGGATTCTGGCAACTTGCCGAAAGCCTTCCGGCATGCTTTTCCATTAGTTTATAAATTTGACAACTCGCTAATTACTGTCTTTGCCATGATAATTAAAACACACCTAATGCAATGCCCATGTTTTTCACTTCTTAAGATTTCCTCTGTCCATATGGAATACAAAGCTTCCATACATAAAACTCTCAGTAGGGCTGCTACCCGGAATATAACACTGAACCAGAGATGAGAGCCTATTTGGGGCAGGACTAGACCTGTGTGTGAGCGTGAGTGCGGAGTGGGTTTGTGTGTCTGTGTGTGTCTGTGTGCGAGAGGTGGTGCCACTGTGGAGCCGTAACTGATGCTGCCATCTGCTGCATAGTACAGTCAGAATAGAGAAGGGCGGAGGATGGCAATATAGGAAAGAATTGATTTTGTGAAAGATGCGACTCTGCCACGTCTCGTTTCAAATGTATGGATGCTGCCCTTTTCAATTCGGCTTAACGTATAAATCCGCAGCAGAACAGCCACCGCTGTAGCTGCAAAAAATAAGATTAACACGCCTCCCTTTTGAAAGACCAGCGCCCGCAGCTACAAATCCCCCCCGCCCTCCTCCACACCCCTCTTTCCTCCTATGTCCAAGGGTGCCCCCTCCCACACACACAAACAACCCCCCCATCCCCTCCAGGCTCCAACCTTGAAGCATGTGTGTGTGCTGTGTTTGGAAGACACAGACGGTGGTAGGGGAACCCAGCCGGGGAAGGGAGATAACTGGTTGGTACCCGGCAGGCTTCTTGAACAAAGCTCCACCCACAGCCAGGAGAAAGGAAGTGTCCGAGGGAGTTATCACTGCACTTGGCTGCCTGGAAGATGAGCCCTGGACAAAAGCTGTGGTGGCTTGTACTGTGTTATGACTGATTGTTTCTTCTTCTAGTTCAACTAGGCCTGCATATGTGTTTGTAAAATGTACACGTATAAGTGTACTTGTATGTGTGATTGAACTTGAAGGTGTACCTGCACCTTGAGTTGTACATGTGTACAACTGTACGTTGGGAAATGTGGAACAACTTTGTGGAAATCAGAGAGAAAAACAGACCTGTTTTCTGGCTTGTATCCTAAGTGAATATTATAACTTAGACTACTTAGTGGGATGTTTGCAGGAAAGGCCCATAGCTCGAGGGATGTGTGTGTGACAGAGACAGAAAGATAGACAGTCGGGGTGAAAGAGTGTGTGAAGGAGCAAATGCATGCTGTGTATTCGGTTTAAGACCTTCACATCCAGCTGATAAAAACGCGTCAGACTAATACACCCGTGTGACCTTCTGATGAAGACGGAAGTATATACGTTAAAACATGTCAAGGAAAAGAAAATAACATCTACCGATATATGTGTCTGTGATGAAAGAAAACTATAAATATTTACCTTCACATCCAGTTCCACTTGATCCTTTATAAAACCATCTTTAAATAAGCTACGCAAAAAGCTCCAAAGCGAAATGACACACTAAATACATTTCCCTGCACTCATATAACTAGTCTTGGTTATTCCCGTGTGTGAAAAGGCAAGAGAAGTGGATGGTCTCTCCACACATCAAAGCATTGAGAACTTGAAGGTGTACCTGCACCTTGAGTTGTACATGTGTACAACTGTACGTTGGGAAATGTGGAACAACTTTGTGGAAATCAGAGAGAAAAACAGACCTGTTTTCTGGCTTGTATCCCAAGTGAATATTATAACTTAGTGGGATGTTTGCAGGAAAGGCCCATAGCTCGAGGGATGTGTGTGTGACAGAGACAGAAAGATAGACAGTCGGGGTGAAAGAGTGTGTGAAGGAGCAAATGCATGCTGTGTATTCGGTTTAAGACCTTCACATCCAGCTGATAAAAACGCGTCAGACTAATACACCCGGGCCGTGTGACCTTCTGATGAAGACGGAAGTATATCCGTTAAAACATGTCAAGGAAAAGAAAATAACATCTACCGATATATGTGTCTGTGATGAAAGAAAACTATAAATATTTACCTTCACATCCAGTTCCACTTGATCCTTTATAAAACCATCTTTAAATAAGCTACGCAAAAAGCTCCAAAGCGAAATGACACACTAAATACATTTCCCTGCACTCATATAACTAGTCTTGGTTATTCCCGTGTGGGAAAAGGTAAGAGAAGTGGATGGTCTCTCCACACATCAAAGCATTGAGGATCCAGGGGAGTCGCCTCCCAGCTCAACCCACCAACTGTGACTCATAATATAGAGGAAGCTTCACCAAATTGGGCTGTTTCCTGCAACCATCCGCAGCTAATGGTTCCGTTAAGTATTTCTCCAGTTTCCATGTGTATTTTACACATTTCAGAGCAGTACACCACTCAAGCGGTTGTCTGGAATTGCATCATTAAAACAGATGCTTGTGCTTCGTGTTTGACTGAACCAGTGAGCACTTGAGGTGAAACAGTGCAAATAAGGGCATCGGCGGAGGAGGAGTTTAGGGAGGGGATTCTGATGTAACCGATCGATGTGGGAGCCAATCGAGAGAGGAACATCGTTCATGCATGGGGAATTCAAATTCAGCCAGAGACCAATCCAATAAAAACCAATGAAATCCAATAATAACGGTCCTTGAACTGTCACGGCCCTGCCAGGGAGACCCGCCCACTTCAACCGCCTCACCCCTCGACACACACACACACACACACACACACACACACACACACACACACACACACACACACACACACACACACACACACACACACACACACACACACACACACACACACACACACACACACACACACACAGGCCAGAGGATGCAGATGCATTCGTAAGAAGTAGCCCGAAGCTGGAGCAATTTCTCCATTTAAATTCATTACTCATGTTGTCTCTCTCTCTCTTTCTGAAATTAAATCTTCCGATTGGTACTGTAGTGGAGAGCAGTACAGAGGAGAGAGTCGACACTTTTAGTTACTTTTGCAGTACGTGTATCTCCAAAAATAGAAACAACCCAACTATAATATTAATGCTGAAACTTTCAGCATTAATATATGAATATTTTTGTTGTAAACACCAGTAGCAAACATTGAACATATAATGCATTGAATATGGCCTGGTCCCCGACATGCTCTGCCTGTGTTAAGACATTTCACTCTCAGAGGCTTCTATGGCTGCATTCATCTTAAAAGAGGTGGAGGGGAAAGACACGGGGAGGGCCTATAGGGAGATACAACAGAAGCCTCCCTCTCTTACTCTTACTCGCTCTCTCACTGTCGCAAGCACCCTCGCTCCTTGAAGAGCCTGAAACTGCAATATATTTTATTGCTTTTTTTCTTTCTTGCTAAGGCTCAAGCCTAGCAGTGGGGTTAGAGTTAAGAGAGTCAGTCATTATGAGGAGACCATTATGCTGTGGAGAGAATGCCCTCTGGCCCATGTCAACTTGCTCAGCCTTCTGGTTGTTGAGAGCAAGCCCAAAGCTATCCCGGCTTGAGGTGTGTGTGCGTGTGCGTGTGCATGTGTGTGTCAACAAAACCAGGTGGTAGGTGAGCTAACCTGGATAATAGGTATGAGCAGCAGAGTTATAAAATATTCGTGGAATCATTAATTGTTTCGGGACAAACAACATTGGCCATCTGTCAGAGCCCATCAGCTGAATTTCAGTTTGAATGAAGCACCTGAATAATTAAGGCTTAAGACGTTTCTTTCTTTCGGTTCCCCGGAGTTCTGAGATGCTGTCCAACCACTTTCTATTCCAGTCAGAGATGAAAGCAAATCCATCCTACCTGGTTCACCTCTGAAGCTCCCTGTGAACAGCAGCCCCAGGTTCCCTGAGAACATCACCCAAATCCTGACAGGATTTGGGTGCTAACAGCCCCCTACGATTCTGTGTGCACAGCACCCCACGGTTCTGCGTGGACCACAGCCCATTGTTCTCTGTGTACTGCGCCATGGATTAATTTGCTCTGCAGACCAAGGTACATATAGAGTACCTATCCTAACCCTAGCCCTTCTCAATAACAGCACCTATATGATTTATCTCTTTTATCTGCCTATTTCAGATAGACTTCACCCAGCACCACCAGCACCACCTTTGCTTCTCCAAGCATCATGACTCTGTCCGTGTCCGGAGGGACTCTGCTGTTCACTCTCCTCCTCATTAGCAGGTAAGATGCGTGGCTTACGTTGACCGGGAAGTATTGTATTCGGAAGTATTGTGTACAAGAACACAACACATGCACAAAAACCTTTGGGATCCGTGTTATGGGAAAACAATCTCAACCGGCGGGGTTCAGAGAGACAGAATGTTGTCTCTTTTCTGTTCATCATCAACATCGTGTGGGTTTCAAAGAAGCCAGTGAAAAAAAAAAAAAAAGTGTAGAAAATAGATAGCAATCGAGAAATGCTCACACTGGCTTGGGTTATAACGATACGCGAGCCATTCTTACTCCATAACAGGCCCTCTCCCACCCACACACAGCAGCACCCCCAGATACGCTCTAATTTGATTCAATTCACACCGGCGGTCTCACAGGGCTGCATGTGCCAGCCACCGCATCCAAACCGGCATAATAAACTCATTAGGGGTCGTGTGGAGAGAAAAATAAGGCTGTTTTCATTTCACATTTGTGTGCCAAGTAAGAAAATGAACCTCTCAACTTGGGGCCAGTTTCATGGCGTGGGGTGGATTTTTGAAATGCATGAAACCAATAGGTGATGCTCAACCCCTAAAAGGGAAGATAAAAAAATTGAACATCTCAGGATTGTTATGGAGGTACACCTGATATGTTGTGCAAACATGCTAAATCGTTCTGCCTTATAGTATCATTGCTTGCCTGAACCAATATTTCTCTATGATTCTGATCTTCACTGTTATTTTAAACTCATCTCATTGAAAGCTAATTTTTTGCCGCTTTGCCTGAAAAGTGCTTTATTAATGAATGATTTTGATGAAGGGTAAGATCCAAGCAGGCATTCAGCTAACGACGGCTCAGTCATGTGTGAGCATGAGGAAGTGACCCACGGGATGCCAAATTAGCATTGTCAATTGAATTCCCATCCATCACTCTGTGATCCTGATTCCTTAGTGGCTCCTAACCCTCGTAACTGGTTTGAACCAGTTTAATGGACTGTCACTACCTGATCATGCATGATGTCACCGTTTCACCTCCTCTCATGCAGGAGCGTGCAACATTAGGTCATCCATCATGCACATAGCATGCCATGTGCCTAGGCAGGCAACAAATGATGGTGCTGAACCACCCATTATGCACTGGACAAAAGAGCATACATACTTTACTGTGACCTTGACGGCATTGCATGGGCCGGCATCATCTGAGATGATTCATATCGGTCCTATTAAGAGACTCGGCATCATTGACATCTTGAGGTCTTGAGGTATGTCAGTTAGCCTGCATTGACTGTGAAGCTGGTGTATGCCATTATAAAGGTGTACACTGAAGCATTAATGCACTGGATCCTTTCTAAAGGGCCAGTCACACGAAGAAGACCTTTGGAAGCTGTAAAATGCAAGGTGCGCTCCCTTGGAATAAGCAGAGCGGGATGTTGTGCCTTTTGAGCAACCATGGACCATGGGCATCTAAACCTACGTGACGCTGGGCGGTATCTCTCTAGGCGTTCTGCCAAGAAAGCAAGTTGCTCATGGCAGAACAACAGAAGGCCATCAGTAATTCAAAAGCAGCAAGCAAAACACTTTGTTCCCATCGTGAACATGGGAACAAAGCATTTAAAAAAAAAAAGACGAGTTCAATACCGAGATGGATGGAAGTTACCGGAACATGAGAAAGTGAGCTCAGGTCTCAGGGGGTCATATGGTCGCGCAAAACCTAATAATGGACAATAGTTGTACATTAATCTGCACGAGAGCCAGGTTAGGGTCCATATAGAGGCGGCTCTTGTTCATGAGTCCCCCTGCTGTTGAAAGCCAAGGCGGAGAGTCTACCGTGAGAGAACAACCCCGGCTCATTCAGCTCTCATGTTTCTGTGTTGGTCACACAAGAGACCCCCAGCACCGTGATGCATCCGACCTCTTTGCTTCTTCAGTCAACAGAACAAAGCGAGGGGCTCATTCAAGTGCTAAGGGCCAAGGATCACAGCTGGGTATGTCAAAATCATAGTGGCAAAAAGAACAGTGTTTATATTAATCTTCTTTGCTGCAGTCAACTGTGGTACTGTCTGGTATATGGTCTGATGACAGTGAACGGTTTGAAAGACCATAGGCAGAGTTCAAACACAATGCATCTCTTCATTTATTTGTTTGAGTTTCATTTAATTACTTCAACAAACTTTTCATAAAATTGGATAGAAAACTTGCAAAGAATGCAAGGAATAAAAGCTATTATGGAAGTGAAACAAGCATTTTCAAAGGACCATACTTAAGGGAAATACCTCAAGCAACAGAAAGTAAAAGTCCACTAATTAAAAATAAAAAGAAACAAATTGTGTGTGCTCTCAACCGAGATAAATAATGTCCTATGGTAAAAACATTGTGAGCATCTTTTTTTCTCCTCTGAATGACTTTGAATTTAGTGTTTGAGTAAATAACCTAAAGTAATTAGTAAGCCTATTTGCTATGCATTAAAACATCAACAGACACACATTCATTCAGGGAACAGTTTATTGGAAAGTAGCCTAATATCCTCTAGGATATATACTGCTTGGATTTTTTTTTATCTGATCAGAACACAGAGTTAACAAGGTTAACTCTAACCTTATGGTCCTATCCTTGATACCATATATTTAAATACTACTATTATCGTAGTAGTATTTATACTACCACCAACACCACCACCACTACCACTACTACAATTACATTACTTAAACTCAAAGCATAAGCTGTTGGTTCCCGCAAACATTGGTTGTTAGAGAGGAGGCTGATAAAACACTTTTGACAAGTTCATGCCCGAGGCTGAACAATGAAGTTTCTTCCCGCTCGGACAGAATTTGATCTGATACATGCGCAGTTACAGAAATGATGTTATTGCTGTTTTTAATGAATAATTTAAGACATAAAAGTTTGAGATCAAGTAGTGAAAAATTCATTATTTCGGAGTGATATTATAGAAAGTTGTGCTACTGTACGTAATAATGGCTACCAGTACCCAAAGCCTGTTGTTTGACTTGATTTAAATAAGGCCAGTTCTAAATATGCACACTCCGCTTAGCTGTGCTGTATGATTCCACCAAAGATTTCAGGGCCTACCCCCTTTGGGGGAAAAATTGTATTGTATTGTATGTAATGAATTGAGATAAAAAATAATGGGCCATTTGAAGTGGATGAAAATGGAATGCCTTCCAAGTTCAATGAACAGAACCAGTACTGATCCCATTTAAATGACGAGACAATGGTGTTTTTTCACATTGACATTTTTGTGTCTCTTACAGTTCCATCTTTTCACGTTTTCCACCGCGGACATTACAATTAATTATGAATTAGCATTAACCATCGGTCTTCCATTGGAACCGTGAAACAGCCATACGATATGTTCAGGGGGAGTGTTCATGGTTGCTTCATGGTCCAATCAAAATAACTAAGAGCCAGAGTCTCTTTTCATGGTAGTTTTTTTTTTTGTCCTACCATAGCCTCATCCCAATTTCTTATATTTCTTTTGAAGAGCCAATTCGCAATGTTAGCAGATATGCAGCCGTTCCCATTTGGGAACTGAAACTCCATATTGTTATGATTTTTTTTATAGTCCATTGAGCTGTGCAAAATAATACCACACTACCACAGGTTCCTTTTTACTACTATAGATGTGTTTCTCTTGTGGGCAGATTTCACGCTTGATTCCAGTGGACTAATCTGACAAATGCTCCCACTTAACAATAAAGTGTTATTTTGTGTCTTGTTATATTTTTTGCATCATAATTAAAAGGGATAGAAAACAGGATCTCAAACGCAAATTAACCGTTGCATTACAAAGAGGGGATAGTGTTAGAGTCAAAAATAGAGTTTTATGATTTTTTTTAACTGTTTCAATATTAATTCTCTGGAGTATACACAAATACCAGCTGCGCTTTTTCGCTCTCGGACAGTGAGTTAAAGGCTGTGTTGCAGGTTAACCACCACTGTCGATTAATGGGTACATAGAGCGCTCAAGATATGTTTCATTTTTAAATGTCTCCAAAATTGTGTTATAGTCCAGTTTATTGTCATTTTTGGTAGTAACAGGTTTTTTAACATTGTGCTGTGGCGATGACGTTGGGGAGACGTGGTGGAAGGTAGTCTCAGCCTAGTACTAGAATTATGGCGTCTAACTGGGAGGAGGAAGAGGTGGCAAGAACCACAAATAACATGTATGTTGGCCCGCACCCGTATAATTTCGAACCAAGACAGCACCACCTCAGTGGTGAATTTAAAGCCAATTAAATGCATGGTCGAGGAGAATGAGTAGGGAGTTAGTGAAGTGTCCTGGTGAGTTTCTATCATTTAGCAACGCAGCAACAAGCGCTGGAGCTAGTCTATGAACAGCAGTTTACACAGTTGCGGAGTGGTATGGGTAGAGTCGGAAGAATTCCCATTGGGCCGTTAACATTTCAGGGCCGCCGGGCTGATTACTGCAGGAAACAATATTGTGTTTATAAATGTTCCTTGCTGCGCAATCAGGCAGCCTGAGCTGTGTGTCCGCAGCGTCTCACTAGACGTTTTTACACTGCCAAATATGCCCGTCTTATGCACACCTTTTTCCCGGCATGCTCTGCGCATTTATTCTGCCCCAGGTAAATTGCCGGCTTGAGCCAGCATCCCAATTTACCCTCACAGACCTAAATACATTGGCAGTCTAATTTTTATGTAAATGCGATTAGCAATTCCGCGGTTCCAGGGACTTGGGTAGGTGTTGCTGCAATGTCTCTACAACAGAGACTGCGCAGCGATATCAACATGCGTAGTTCAAACTGGAGAGACGGTGAAATACGCAAGCTGCTGATCATGTGAGAGGTGATGCAGTCGCATTAAACGTAGACGGGGAAAGATTGTGCAACGTTTTTTTATCCTCTGGATAAAAAACAAGTGGTCAGCGGAATAAAGAATATGTTGGCGTTTTTACACTTTGCTCTGTTTGAGAGCTTAAATAAATGGACTGTATAAGTTGACTACGAACAATTATTGAAGTTTAACATTTTATATATATTTCTATCTCTGCTATGCTTTCTGGCTGTCTGCCTATCGATCTCTATATATCTATGTATTAATCTGTATAATCTGCTGAACATAATGCAGCTATCCGTTTGGATGGTACGATGGTACTAACGATCAGCTTCAGCGAGAACGCTGTCGAGCCACGAGGGGGAGTAGTAGCAGGCTATTCATCATTAGCAACACACACACAAACACAACTTTACATTGAATTGCACGCAAAGCAAGACCGTGCAATGCATAAATTGGTGACCGGATTAAAGCAGCAATGAAATCAAGTGTTTAAGTGGATTTAACAACGACATGAAAACCACCAACGTGGTACAAATACAAAGAAAATACATCTCAACCTACATTAACTACGGGCGCAGCCATCTTCTTTACGAGTTGTACAGCTCTGCTCGCTCTACTTTGAAAGCGATGAGATACTACGACCAAAAGGGGGCGTGCCTCAGTGAAATGCCGCAAGAAAGCTGGGAGATTTGCGACTTCACCACTTCGTACATCCAAATGGATAGCTGCATTAGGCCTACTAGTCTCTCGTTACTCGTCTCTCAAGGCGGACTTTGGTCTGTCGTCTCCCCAACGTGACGTAATGCAATGCATTGTGGGGGAAATGAGAATCAATTGCAAACCGCCAAAATAGTACCTACATTTTCATATTACATTCCATTTTGTGATACCCAATAACATTTAACAAACATTTAAAGGTTAACTACCAATTGCGCAAATTCTTTGTAAAACGAACCCTACAACACGGCTTTTAAAAGACACACATCGCTACAGAGCCAACATAGACCCGCCTCCTGTCACTCACACGTATCGCTACAGCGCTAACATAGCCCCGCCTCCTGTCATTCGCTCGCAGTGCGGTCTCTCGCTAGCCTAGAAATCTAGGCGCCCCTAGCGGCAGCAAATTTAATTTGCAGCCAGGGAGGTCTAGCCTTCTGTCGTCGTTTTTCGCTGCTGGAAAACGAAAAAGTAACAGATCGTGAGGGGCGGAATCGAGCCGAATGACGATAGAGCCGCGACGGTTCCGTGTTAGAGGTAAACAATAATGGCTGCTGCTGCTGGCGAACAGCTGTCTTTCGACTCTGGTTTGGCCGCGACTCTTCAAGACTTGAAGTTATCATTGGCTTTGAGAAATGATCAAAGACTGATGCACTGAAGTCTTTCCTTGAAACGAAAGATGTATTCAGAGTTTTTCCGACCGGATACGGTAAAAGTTTAATTTTAGAGAGACGGAAATTACCGTCGCTCTGACTACGTCACCTTCTTCGTTGCTCTGATTGGTTGTAGCGCTATCTTATTGCGTGCAGAGGGAACTTGAAAGACAACCGTTTATCCCGCCCACACTGCCACCGTACGAGACCACCAGTCCCAATATCTTTCCGATATGGGTCTGGCTTGCCAGGCTAGACTCTCGCAGTAGTTCGGCTCTAGTCTAAAATGTGACGGTGTTAGCTTCAAGTTAGCTAACACAGCTAGCATGTCAAGTGCAACGCCTCCGCGACCGGTTAGGTAGAAAAATAAAACGGCAGGAGTGCTGTTTGGAAGTACTTCGAACTTGAGGCAGATTACCAAGGAAACTCCAAAGACGAATGTATATTCATATGCGAGAACAAGGTTTTGTGTTTCATAACCGTGCACATAAACAGCCATAGCGATCTTTTTCACGAAATCAGACCTTCACAAAGTAAACATTATATGAAAGCTGAGCCTCCAGTGATACCTAACAGTCAAACCTTTTTCATTATGACTAGAAACTCGCAAATAACAAATCAGGAACAAACTTCCCTTTCCATTTTACAACCAAAAATTATGTCTTACCTTTTTTTCTTTTTGTCCTCAAATTTGAGTTTGATCGCATAAAACCACCATTAACAGGTAATCCAGTATCTTTGCCTAATTTTGCTACTAACCATGGCGTTTACATGAATGACTCCGATCGGTTTCTGAAGAAAATGCGTAAATTGCCTTCAAGCAGAATACATGTCCTTCATCGCTACCTGGTGGCCATATGGTGTATTTGCAAGTGTTTGGCTTTTTGTCATTCAATTATATTTGCTACTATATGGGTTCTCAGGATATCTACCCGTTTGTGTCCTATAGGGTTACAAACTAATAATAATGACCAACTGATCATTATTTCAGGTGGAAATGTAATCTTCCACTTATGCTGTGTTGTAGCTTTATTCACTCTTACCAAGTAGTATTCATACTGAACATTGTGCTTGCACAACATTCTTCCTTTTGACAAGATAACATTTTAAAGCCCCTACAGTTGTGGAGAGATACTCTTCTTACTGTGGGTATTATATTACTTTTCTGAAAAAAAAACGGAATTTTCCTTGTGGTATCGATATTTTACAAGGTGTTTTATCAAAGTCAGAAAATCCAGTATTGGGACAACACTGAGAGGGATCTATAAATACTCACAGAATATCTGGTCAGGAAAATATCAAAAAGTAATTTGATATAAATCTCAAAGCCAACTTATAAACTCTGTGTTTATAAACACGCTTTGGTTTACCAACACGCTTTGGTTTAGTTGGTTCTCCCTCAAAGTCCGAAACACAGTAGCTTCATTCAGAATCACGTAATCGCCGTAATGTGAATTTAAGGTAATTGGTCAAATGGGACCACACGCCTGTACTGTAATTTGGGACCTGATTGGTTGATTAGACTGTTTGGCTGACTAGACTCCACCCATTAAAATGGCTTGAAGGAATAGAAGGAAATCAATACACTGAAATGACATGAGATTGCAATGGACGTCATGGAGCATCATTTTCTGATGATTAATGCCCAGCAGTAGGACCCTTAGTAACTTGATTTGATTCATTCTACTTCAGAATTTTGCTTTTTTCCATGCAATAGAATGCTGTTATTGTTGTCACTCAATATGTGCTATCATCACTTCTTCTATCTGTGCTGAATCTATATTTTCCAAGCTGTTCTGTCTAATTAGTTCTGGATTTAAGAAGATTGTTGAAGAAGTATAGACATCTCTGAAACGTTGACAGAACTGGAAATAATGAATAGCACTCGAAGCAGAAGCTGCGTTGAAAATAGTATGCCAATGAAAGGAAAATATATGTACTGAGACCTTAATTGGAAAACCTTTCAAGTTGGTTTGACTCAATGCTTTTGCAGACTATTGATTTGTCTACATATAAATGACACGGTAGAACCAATGATTTAGTATCTTGCCTATATCACAAGAGTAATGAGCAAAACCCACAGATAACCTTCCTGCCCTGTTCTATGGGAACCGACTAAAATACGAGTGAGTAGTCCTCTTTGCCTTTAAGTACATGTTTGTTTTAACTCTTCAACTTTATAGCATTGGGAGTCTTAAATGACTGAGGCACCATGCCAAAGGCATGGTCCAAGTCTCAATCAAACAAAAAGTAAGGTTTTTAAAAGGGTATTATATAGAGAAGTTATTCTACAAATATATATCCTTCGACTTCAGCTCGTCAGCTGTTCATAGCCCCGTGGCATTTGCGTGTTTGGATACCCGAGGGTTTTCAAAAGCAATTTAAAAGTGCTCTATTATTCAATGTGCCTCAATTCACCGCCTCATTCCTTGCTTGTTATTGACTCATGCTGAAAATGTATTTGTTTCAAAACTGTGACGACTATACAGTACTTCCTTCTGTCAGTCCATTAAGCATATTTCTAAATTCAATGCTATGTATTCACAGACGATTGAGAATACAATGATATCTTTTTGAGCGGTTGCTTTACCTCTTGCCATAGTTTATTTGATATTTTCTGCAGCAGTATACATTTCTTTCAATAGTTTCCAAATCAAGGATTGTATGCTATTTCTCTGCATTTAAATATGTATATTCTACGATGGATGGAATCCAATCGACAAAAGGTGCGGTACATTTTGCACTGATAGCACGAGGGCCCCATTCCATCCTTCATCATTAAATCACAAATCATGGCTGTCAATCACAACCTAGCTGCCAACCCATCCCTCGTGGGAGAATCTCTGTTTAGTCAAATGATTCACAGTATTAGCTCCACTGGTATATTTCACCAAAATACCGTTTGGTCTAGAGGGGGTCTGCATTGAGCATTGGCTCTTCAAAAGCCATTTTCAGGCCCTCTGTGAGGCAGGCATGCATATAGAACTCATCCCCTAACGCAACCCACGATAGACAAGAGTTCTTGTTCCCTAAAAGGCATATTCGCTTTGAGGCTCGAGCAGGCGATGACATGATTTATAAAAGACAGGAATTGGAAGTTGAAACCCTAGCGGCAGTGTTTTTTTTTAAAAATTTTATCACCCATGTTAGACAGCTATGGTTTGAGATGCTCTTTGAAATCGAATTGCTTAGGCCTTAAGATGTGTTCTCCTGATAGGACACTGATACTGCCAGTGGTTACCGTTGGTTCATGTCATGATAACGTCTGCAAGCGTAGGCCAGTAACTGGATGGTTATCCAAAGGCCAAAAGAAATGTGTGATTGTGTTGCCTAAAGCTGTGTAGCTTTGGACAGTTAAACAGAATATGCTTTCTTCCAAATCCCCCAAAAAAGGTACTGGTAATTATGTACCTGTGCTAAGTTTACATTTGAGGATAACCACAAAAATAGGTGTATTGAATCAGCGGGACCACAATCTCCAACATGTTGCATGCCCGTCTGCTTTAGTGCTTTTGGTATTTTATATAACTGTTGCAGCGGTTTATGTTTCACAGCTGGATGAACCTGATTTGCAGTGCTCATCCACGAGGCTAGTGCATTACATGGTAATCGTCTTGTTGGCTTCACTGGATTGGTAAAGCTTCAGGTTTCTCCAAGCGATTTCACAGTTGATTTCACAACAATGTTAAGCATTGAAAAGTGTATGGTAACTCTGATTAGAATCCAACACAACCAACGACCAAGACAGTAGCAACCATTGATCGGGTCCTGCATCTAAAGGCAATTGGACTCCATGATTGTTCTCTTCGAATCATCCAACCAAATACTAATCATTACCATTAGGAAGATGTTGTTTTGTAACAGAGGGGCTCAGATGAGACCATCTTCATGCCAACTTCAAAGCTAACGCGAAAGACTCCGGGAAATATGCCACGGAGTTGCTTCTTCATTCTTTAACTAAACCCAGGAATTTAAATGAGTATCCATATTTTGCAGTAATTGTAATTGTAATATTGTTGCAATCAAAATATGCTGTACATCCTTTAGTCAGTGTCAATAAAAGGAAGGAAATCTCGTTATGTGAAGCGGTTTCCCTTAAAATAAGCCCGTTAGAGGCTGGGCCCATATCAGATCAATCCCTGTTGCGAGCCCCTCCCCCTGCCCAGACTGCGAGGCGACGGAGGCAAACACAGGATCCATACCCGTCAGAGGTACAATTCTCTGGTGAGCGCTACTGGTCACTCTGTCACTTTGACATTTCCTAGATCCAATAACAACGAAAGGCATCAATACTTTGCTCTGTTTGTTTGTCCAAATAAGTCTGTGCTGCATGTTACTATTTCCTCAGGTGTGCTACAGTTGCTAGTACAATGATATATAATCTTTCGCAATCGGGAGTGTACAGTGTAGATTACTTTTTTGCCTGCAACTTTTAAAAGGTGGCCAGAGAATCTGGCGGTTGTGTATAGATTCTGTCACCATGCCCACTTTGCATTCTGTTGCTTCTTTGCCTAATGGAAGGAGATTATCTGAACTAGCAACAAGTTACACAACATGCACAATCCTAAACATGTATAGTTATTGCACTAGCCACTGCTGATTCCATAGACAGATGGATATCTTACTTCCTATCTAATTCTAATGTTCCACTTGTGGCCCTCTTTGTTAAATACTCAGCGGCAAAGATAAAAACGAAACAAGTGTTGATGTTGGAAGTATCTAGGAGCTACAATGCTCTTGCAAATCTTTTGATCTTAAAGATGAGGAGGCATTGCAGTTTTCCTATGTGTTTTGAAACCAGCAGGAAAAGTCGTGCCTTCCTTATTAATCTAAATAAATAAAATAGCACACAAACAAACAAATTTGTGTTGTGTCTCAAATGTAATCTAACTTGAGAAAAGCTTTGGAAGGGAAGATGAACACAATGTACAGGTATTCACCAGAGGCTTGTAAAGAAGTGTGGGAAGGTTTTCTTGTGAAGGAACAACAGCGGGGAGGAGTGCAGTACATGTTTGGCCTCATAGTGTTTGCCTGTTTGCCTCCCTAAAGGCAACCTGTCACTCACAGCCTGTAGCCTGAATGCCTTCATGGTCCTGAGAGAGAGAGGAGAGAGGGGCTAGAAGGGAAGGTTGTGGACGAGAGAGAAAGAGAAGGGGTGAGGGGGGAGAGACAGCGAGAGAGAAAGAGAGAGAGTGAGAAAATAAACGAATGTCATTGCATGTGTGCCAGAGCAGCAGCGACTACCTCCAATCCCATTTCACGGGTAGAAAAAAAGAGCATTATCTGCAAAAGGCAGAATAGGAAACATTTAATGCGAGCTGACAGGTGCAGCAAGCATCCAGGGTGCAGCAAACATTACCAGCATCCTTACCTCAGCCTCTTCCTTCAGGACCAGGCGTAGGGAGGTGGGAGCGGGGGCGGGAGGGAGAATCTTATCCCTACCTCCCCCAGCCACCTGTCACTGAGAGCCGGACGTATCCTCGCATCTTAGCCCCGGGCAGGTATTCATAAGTGTGTGTGGGCGAGTGTTCTGGGCCTCCACGGATTCCTCTGCGGCTCATGAGGGCATGCTGGAGCCTCCGTTCACTGGAATAGTTTTATCAGCCCTCAGCCGGAAAGGTCCGGGCATTTGTTTACAGGTTCTGACCCATCTCTCCGCCGAAGGAAGACATCCAAGCGGTAGGACTGGCATCAAAGCGATTCTGTGCTTGACCTGGCGTGCATCTTCGTCTCGGACCTACTTAAGTCCTCTCTTTGATGGAGACATCTGCATAGCAATGACCTTATTTCAAGTCTGTCTGCAGTTAAAGGTGCCAAAGCTCTTACATAACGTTATGTAAGTCTGTCGTTTTTCATTCCAAGTAAGACTCATATATCATCATCCTGCATAGTATACATGCTGATGGGAGAAATAATATAATTCAATTACCAGGATTCGCTGAGCTCAACCCCCCATTCCCCCCCATTAAAAAAAGGAGGCAGGCTTTTTTCCAATGCCCATCAACACGTCCCACTGCACCTCGTGGACTCAGATCCAGCCCATCCACTCTGTATGCACACACACCTGTCACACGTGTGATTCCACCCACGGGCTGGCTCTGCACTCATCCCATTCATCAACCGCTGCGCACTGAGCACCAATCTGATCCATGCTCGGGAAAGATGAGAGGAAGGTGATCAATCAAATCACACTGCCTCTCGTGTGCATGCGCAACCCCCCCACACACACTCACATATACACACACACTGACACATGTTCCTGTCTGCCGTTCTGCTCTGCTGGGTAGATTCGGAGCTCTGTGGAGCTGGAGCTGAGAGGAGCTGGAGCTCGGTGGCACCACGCTGAGCTGACGGCTGGGAGCTTTGCAGCCAGCAGAAGAAGAAGAGGCGTGGGGGGAGGGTAGACAGATGACAGGGGTTCTTGGGAAAGTGGGGGGTAGGCTTCTCCAGGGCGGCCGGTGGAGGACTGATCTAATCTGTTGTGAACTGCTCAAGTGTTGCCTGGACCCCTCAGGTGTCGGAGGGCGAGGGGGGGAAGGTCACGGTGTTGGGTCGTGGGGGGGGGGCGTTGGAGGAGGGCCTGGACAGAGGCGGCAGCTCGGGGTGGGAGTTGGCTGTGTGGCCCGATGCCTGCGGGGGATCTCGGTGTGTGGCGATGCGTGAGGGGGGCAGCCCATAGCGGTCGTTGTCAAACCGGATCAGAAGAGTCACGTTATGTCCGCCACCGCTGGGTGAACCACCCCTTCCCCCCCTTCCACCCCCTCGTAGTGCTTGGCTCAGCCTGTTCACCGTCGCTGTGCACTCTGGCTAATGTACGCTTACTGTACTTTTGGCATACAGCGCCCCCCCCCCATGGCGCCGTCACCATCGGTTACTGCACGCCATACCCTTCAGTCCACACACTTCGTTCCACTTCCAAACGGGTTTCTCTTGCTTTGGGTTGGTTATTTTTGCTGCCAGTGTTTACATCTCAATATTTACATACGTGGCAGCTAAACATCGGTGCTCGCCAACAGTCGGAGCGCCATGTGTGAGGCGGTTACCGGAGCTCAGAGAGCTCACACGGTGGTGCGGTGAACTCCAGCGGTCCAGCTGACGGAGCAGGGCGAGGAGACGCAGTGACTGGGCGCAGGGGGAGCAGCTGTCGGCTTGTTATCCCCCCCCCCGCCGCGGGCATGGGGGGTCTGTCAGCACACATCCTGGTGCAGGGCACACTCCACAAACCATGCGCTCACCAGGGGTCCAAGGACCCCCCCGCGGTGCATACTAATGGGAAATATGAGGTGTGTCTGTATGTGTGTGTGTCTCTGTTTCCATGTGTCCACACATCATTCCACACAATCAGCAGGAATATGCTTTTTAATTGTGATTTAACCTGGTGTGTAACGAAGCTTCTCAGCTATGGAGGTGAAACCGTTGATGATGATGGGAAGAGAAGATACAGTATTCCTCATTATGGTCTGCCTGTGCAGAGAGATAATGCTCACCAGCCAGTTTGTCTGAACACATGATACATATGCATGTCTCCATCTCACCCACTGAATATTGCTTTCTGAGTCTAGTGTTTTCTTGACATCTCACCGTGTATACTAACATGCACCACACAGACACACTAATTCACACACACACACACACACACACACACACACACACACACACACACACACACACACACACACACACACACACACACACACACACACACATTCACACACACACACACACACACACACACACACACACACACACACACACACACACACACACACACACACACACACACACACACACGCACACACAAACACCGCGTCTCGGTATTAGATACGCTTTCAGTGTTCTTGCAGTTGATACTGTGCTCCTGGTGCTCTTGCCTCCCCCATCTTATATCCATCACTGCAGAAGTAGTTTATTCTCTCAGAATCTGTACCACACACACACACACACACACACACACACACACACACACACACACACACACACACACACACACACACACACACACACACACACACACACACACACACACACACACACACATACACACACACACACATACATACACACACACACACACACTCACACACACACACACTCACACACACACACACACACACACACACACACACACACACACACACACACACACACACACACACACACATGGTACAGGAGCGTGCTAAGTTAATCTCACTCAACCCACTCAAGTGGGTGCATGTCGACACATTGACTCTCTCTCTCTCTCTCTCTCTCTCTCTCTCTCTCTCTCTCTCTCTCTCTCTCTCTCTCTCTCTCTCTCTCTCTCTCTCTCTCTGACACACACACACATACCCACACAGACCACTGGAAGAATTGGCAGTGATAAGGCGCTACTGAACTGAAGGGAGGTCTTGTAGGGCTTCCATAAGGCTGACTGCCACTGGGAGTGCCCTGTCAGTACTGATACTAACTACATCTCCCCATCAAATGTCAATCACACACAGATACACTGCTGCCTGCTAAAAGACTGCTCCATCCTACCAATATTATGTGACCTCCTGCTCAAACCCTGCTATCTGCTTAAAGACGCTATGCTTAAACAAGGCTACCTTCTGAACGATGATTACAGATAAATCATTGCCTTCTTCTAATTCACCGCAATGTGCAGCAATACCCTAATACCTGCTTATATGTTACTACACACTAATACAGCGCTACCTGCTTGCACGCTTCCATCTGCGAATGACTCACCATGCTATAAGTGAGGCTATTAGAGTTCTCAACGGGCCTGAAATTTCAAGCCTGATAGAAAGACTTCCAAGTGTTGAGTTTAGGAACCAAAGCAGTGGACACTGGACTTGCAATTAGCTTCAGCTACACCAGCCAGCCGTGTTGAACGAGAAGCGGAGAGAGACGAGAGAGAGACCAGCAGATGCCCTCTCCTCTGCAGCCGCTCAGTTCATTCGATCAAACAGCACAAGCCAACAAACTCCTCGGGTTCTGACCGAAGACCTTGAGGACTCTGAGAGGCGATTCACCGCCTGAGCAGCCGTGATCCCCCAAGCTTATTACCTCCATGTCTTAGCTGATCCGACACGCTCTGGTGAACCATGGCTTGCCTGCAGGGGTCTTGGCCAGGTTTGCCCCCTGAGCTGTCTGTGCACATCCAGTGTCACCATTCAGCGGGGAGAGATTGAGTTAATGCATGCCGTGCCGATGGTCGAGTCATGCCCCTGTGTGAGCCAGTATCCCTGTCCGGATAATGGAATGAAGAAATCCGCCGTTGTGTCGTGTTTTCTTTCGTCCTTGGTGTTCCGCATCTTGCAACGCTGTGCTAACCTGTTGTCAGGATGGGAGTGCATCATATTTTGCATTTGTTGCAAATATTCAGATGTGAGCTGTAAGGCTTTGCTGCCCTCATTTATTAATGCGGAAAATAAATCAGCCATCCCCAACATAGGGGAGGATCAGAGATGCTGGGATATGCGGGCGGCGTTAATGGGGTGTTTCGTAACTTCTCGGTGAAATGTGCTTTTGGCGAGAGCGGCGCACACATGAAGTAGTCACTACTGGGACGTTAACATGCCTGACAGCATCGACATGCCGTGTGTGTGTGTGTGTGTGTGTGTGTGTGTGTGTGTGTGTGTGTGTGTGTGTGTGTGTGTGTGTGTGTGTGTGTGTGTGTGTGTGTGTGTGTGTGTGTGTGTGTGTGTGTGTGTGTGTGTGTGTGTGTGCGTGTTGGTGTGTGTGTGTTCATGCACAATATGAACGTTTGTGTTTGTGGTCGGATCTGTTTTGCTTCAGCCCCTCTTACATCACCCGGTACCCCCCCCGGGGCTCTCTCTGCACTGAGCAGGGCTCTCCTTCTTTACACACGACGCTCACACACACAGCCCCTGCACCGCAGCTCCAGCTATGGGAAATAAATGTGGTTATTATGATGCAAAACTGACGACTCGTCAACTCTGTTTTCACTCAACTGTAGTCCCTAATTGATGTTGTGGGTTTTTCTCCATCATTAAATTATTTCTGCTGTTTTGATCTCAACACTTTTCTTACCACACGGGGGGCCAGCCTTAAACGACGTTGGGAACCAGTGGATAAAGCATTAAAATGTTAATATGTCGATGCATATTGAGTTATAAGTGAGCTGAGGACTGAGGTTACTAAGAGAAAGAAATATGCATTGAAGGGGAAGGAAGAGGAAGAGACATTCGCTGCCATTAATTTGCTCAAACCTTCCATTCTCCTTTGTCTCTGAAACTTTTTCTCTCTCCCTCTCTCTCTCTTCTCCCCAGGTTGTTGGAGAACGCGTTGCTCAACGCTGAGGTGAAGGAGGGAGAGATCCTCCCGCCCACCATTCATAAGCTGATGAAAGGCTACAACAAGTACCTCCGGCCTTTCTTTGACAGTAAGGGAACAGAGCAGAAGGCAGGCGCCTCACGAGGGTGGTCGCACACTCCAGGGACCACCACTCTATCCACCTCTCTCTCTGTGTCTCTATCGCTCTTTATCTCTCTCTCATTCTCTCTCTCTCTTGGCCTCGCTCTCTAGCGCTCTCTATATCACTCTCTTACTCTCTCTAACTCCCTCTCTCTTTCTCTTTCTCCCTCTTTCTCTCGCTCTTTCACCCTCACTTTCTGTATTTCTTTGAGGCACCGAGATGGAAAGGGAAATAGAATGATTGAGCTAGTGAGAGTGCGGTAGAGAGCGGCAGTGAGGGAGTGATGCTGAAGGAGTGAGAACAGCCAACAGAAGGATCAATGACAGCCCGTGCCAGACCCACAGAAAGCCTTCTGTATTTATCTGTTGATGCTTTGCTCACACACGGTCCGCTCATCATGCGCCCACGTCGGGCAAAGAAGAGAGCAACACTGGTTACATTTTGGATAGAGGAGTGTATACGCTGTGTACACACAGGAATGTTTAGATTACAGGTTATTACATTTTGTTCTTCAGATAGCAGGTAGACAAAATAGAGATCATTGCGAAAACAAAATTTGCCAAATACTTGCAATGTAGCAAAACTAAAATACAACCCGGGGAACACAGCATGCCCCCCTATCACAAGTGAAGGCGTAGCGTCTGGCTGTCCCTTCCCCATTGTAACGGGATTAAGGATTCTCTTTGGTGTTCAGCGGATGGATCGCACATCATCATGACAGCGGGAGACAGTGTTGCCCCAGTAACGTGATGAGATGCCAGGCTTCTGCAGAATCTGGCATGTGTCAATGCATCGCTTTGCACTTTGTATGAATGTGGGGAAAATGTAAAAACTAGGAAACTCACTGGAAGACACAGGTGCTGTATCTTCAACACACACACACACACACACGCACACGCACACGCACGCGCACGCGCACGCGCACGCGCACGCGCACGCGCACACACACACACACACACACACACACACACACACACACACACACACACACACACACACACACACACACACATATATATACAGAAATCAGAAAGCAGACACTTTGTCTGGCAGAGTAATTTGGTTTTCAAAGAACCAGAAAGATAGCTTGTTGAGTGAGAATAGAAGAAGACTGGGGGAGAGACAGGGAGAGAAATCGGCTTTATTCACTGGAATGAAGAGTTGGCAGGAGCAAATCTTTTTCACAGGCCCACACACAATAGAACTACAAAACAGACACGCAGACATACAAATCCGAAAGAAAGTTATCCACCACGACAGCCACAAAGACATATACAACAGAAAAACCGACAGACATAACAGTTTGGAATTACTCTTCCCTCTAATATCATGTCACGTCATGTCGCGCTCATCCACCATGAACAAACAAACACACACACACACATATAGACACACACGCACACACAGTGTGTACGAACATACAAAGACATACACACCACAACGCACCACAGATAACGACAAAATTACATAAGTCTGTACAACAAGCACATAGACAAAGAATTACACAAGCCAGTACACACACACACACTCGAATGCACAAGCCATTTACAACTACACAAGTGGATTACGCTGGGGAGAATTGACTTAGGGTGTCTGCAGTTGACTATGTGTTGTCTCTGTTGTCCTCTCTAGATGGACCCGTATCTGTGGGCATGAGCTTGGACATCGCCAGCATTGACACCATCTCAGAGATCAACATGGTGAGGCTACCCAACATCCCACTCATCACCAGCCACCTAGTCTCACCAATCAGACTTCAGATGAATGTTATAAAGTTTGAGAGCAGACGAGCAGCATCTGGGTGGACTGCATGTTTCATTTTCTGGCTTCGTATTTGTTTCAGCCAATCATGATGCCGGAGGCAGAGTGCTGTAACGTGTAATTGGCTATTACAGCGAACACAAACTCGGCCAGCAATAGTAAACTGTTAAATAGTATCTGGAAAGGTTTTAAATTAACACTGTGTGGCCACTGTCGAAGTATACTTCTTAAAATCCCCTTCTGACACCTTCATCCACTCAAGCATATTAGCTTCTCTTCAGTACAATATCTCACTATTGACACAGGAAATATGGCGCAACTCCGCCCCTTTTCATATTTTGGTTCCCGGTCCAAGTTCTGTGCTGTCTCCCACCAGATGTTCTGCTATTTCATAGTAGGAATGCTGGGTTTAAGATTACCAACCATCCAATCCAATAGTCAGACGCAAATCAGTAAAGTATAGCCTGTGACTGTATATACTGTACCAACCATAACCCTAGAGTGACCCTTTCAGTCAAGCACCCATTCACACGGCTTGCTGAGTCTTTTTATTGTGCCGCTAACTCATCTTCCCAACACTGAGGATGAACCCACTTTTTCATTGAATCAGGATTTGTTCCACTCCTGCGAGTCAGGCAGGATATTAGAAGTATACTTTCTTCTACCCTTGCATGGTGTTACCTCACAACTGAGATGGAATATGCAAGAGGGCCTTTTTTTCCTAGAGTAGGTGGAAGGCTGAGCCGTCTGCTGAGTCCAAAGCAAGACAGCCGTATCCTCGCTTCAGGAACACAAAGGGGCTTTGGGCCACGACATCCATTTCATATTCAGCCAAGCATGAAAATATCATACCTTTAAAAAAAGAGCTGACTTGGCCCATTTCCCAGAGAGTCCCTAGGTTTGCAAAACACAAAACATTCCCTTTCGGGCTCAAAACAATGAACATGCTTGTCATTCAAAACACCTCACCACACCACAGTCGTTTATTCCACTTGTTGTTCCCTTATGCTCCAGGACTACACGGCCACCATCTTCCTGCGTCAGCGCTGGACCGACGAGAGGCTGGTGTTCCAGGGGAACAAGAGCCTGAGTCTGGACGGACGCCTGGTGGAGCTGCTGTGGGTGCCCGACACCTTCATCGTGGACTCCAAGAAGTCCTTCCTCCACGACATCACCGTGGAGAACCGGCTCATCCGCATCTTCCCCAACGGCACCGTCCTCTACGCGCTGAGGTCAGGGGTCAGGGTTAAGGTCGAGTGATGGGCCGTTGTTGTGGGGTGTAAGCCGCTTATGGTGTTGTGTCATGGCTGAGGGAGCCGCGGGTTTATGATGACGTAGGGAGCCTTAACATGACCTCGCCCTCCGCTGTCCGTCGTGTTGGATTCAGGCCCTGCTGTGCTCAGATTGAACCTAAACATGTGGGAACTTTGACCTTGGGGATGACCTTCCAAACCCAAACGCTGTATTGATTCTGTCGATTCTCCAACTCTCTACTTCCAGTAGTCTAACAGCAATGCCTGCGTATTGAGTATTGTAATGCTGTTATATATTGTTTTATCCAAAAGTAAGACATGAGTCCCCAAAGGATTATCCCTCACTAGAGATTATTATGGATTTTGATGAAATACAGAGCCAGGTGAATAGCTTATAGGGAGATATCGAGATTTATAGGATATGATTTGTGGAGGATTTATATAGCTCACACAAAGGGATTCCTACAGCCTGCTGCCATTTTATATGGTTGGTTGTGTTACTTTAATGATATTGCTGTACAACAAGCTGCAAGTGAACGGGGAATTGTTTTGCATGGGTAGCGGGTTCTGGCTGGGTAGAGGGATAAGAAATATGGACGAGACTGATTGAAAACAGGGATTATTCGTCACATTTTTATGAATGACTCCCATGACACAACATTTAACAACTGAAGGCATACCATGTGCATTTCTGTATGTATTTGTATGTATAGAAGTGCTCCTCTGAACTTCAGGAGAATGAGGAATATTATTAAAAAGTCTGATACGTCTAAGGTGACTAACTGGTGACTAACTGTTGGAGAAATAGAGAAAATATAGATGAGAGACATCAGTACAGCACCTCGTTACTTTTCATCGCGCTCAGCAGTCACGGTGCGTCTTGCGTGCTTGGCTTTAAACTCTCCTTCGGGGTTCCAGCGTATGAGTCGACAGAACTCGAAGTAGAAGTAGTCCATTTTATTATTCCCTATTAAATTTTTAAAAGTCGTAAAGGGATTCTCCAGGGCAGTGGATGGATGAAATAATAATATATTGGTGTTTCCCTGAGGAAATACAGATGGCAACAGACAAGCCAAAATATGTTGGTGACATTGTGGGTAGAGTAGCTTAGGGAACAGTTAGGACAGGAAATATTCTTACACTGTTCGATGTCAATGCACTTAACCACTCCACAGTATCAACAATTTTTCTACAACCTGCTCACTGCTGCTCTCTCTCTCTCTCTCTCTCTCTCTCTCTCTCTCTCTCTCTCTCTCTCTCTCTGTCTCTGTCTCTGTCTCTGTCTCTGTCTCTGTCTCTGTCTCTGTCTCTGTCTCTGTCTCCGTCTCCGTCTCTGTCTCTGTCTCTCTCCTTATGTTTCCAGGATCACCACCACGGTGGCCTGCAACATGGACCTCACCAAGTACCCTATGGACAAGCAGACGTGCACCCTTCAGCTGGAGAGCTGTGAGGACCCTCTTATATTTACCGTTACCTAGATATGGGCCCTACCAGGGGGAGATTAGGGTATCCATGACCTGGAGCAATCCACCAACCCCCTTACTGTGCCCAACATGCTCAGCCTTTGTGTGTGTGTGCTGTGTGTATGTGTGTGGGAGTCATTAGAAAGAATGTTATGAACCCATTACAGCTACTATAGATATAACTATAGATATGGTAATATAGTATTGTCATATATATAATATACACACACACACACACACACATACACGCACACACACACACACACACACACACACACACACACACACACACACACACACACACACACACACACACACACACACACACACACACACACACACACACACACACACACACACACACACACACACACACACACACACACAAACACATATGTACATATCCATTACCAGCTTTGAGACAGGGAAAGGAGACTAGACTGTGATTTGCTGGGGAAGACGATGTGTGGGCGGGCGGGTTTACGTCAAATAAAAGTGGGGAAAAAACAGAGGGATCAGATGAATCAGGGCTCAGATCTTCAAATACATCGGCACGCGAATGGGTGAGTATATATGCGTCTTAGAGTACCATATTAAGCGCTATATCAATTTCATTTATTATTATTACTATTATTATTATTATATGTATGTGTGTGTGTGTAGCTGCATGTATGTATATGTGTGTGTGTGTTTCTGTGTGTAAGAGTTGCTATTTGCAGTCATTGGGCAATTTTGATATGAAAGAAAGAGAGAAAAGACAAGTGAGAGAAAGGAGGAAGAGAGATATACATAAAAGGCAGACAGACAGACCGACAGACAGACAGAGACAAATGCAGACAGAAAGAGAGAAATACAGAAAGACAGACAGAAATACAGACAGACAGAGAAAAATGCAGACAGACAAAGAAAGGGAGATCAATACAGACAGCTAAAAAGTGAGATAAATACAGACAAAGATAAAAAGAGAGGAATAGAGACAGAGAGAGAGAGCGTAAAGAGAGGAAGAAACAGTCGTTCTGGCGACGGAATCAGTCCAACATAACTCATTCCCTTCCTCCCACAGGTTTGTCTGTCACAATTTATTTGATTACCGCCACGGCACCATAACTAGGCCAGGGCTGTAACACTGTAAACACAACTCAGTGTAAAAGCTGTCCCCCTAATCCTCAGCCATCCCCAATAACATCTCCTCGCCTCTCTCTCTGCCTCTTGGTAAAAAAAACACTCGTCTTGGTTCTCATAAGACGGGAGGCCTCAGAAACAAGCTGCGGGCGGCAAAGTGTGTCTGAGTGTGTTCTCCTTTCTTCTCTGTTGCTGTAGGAAGCCAGGGAGACCACCACATCCTTTCATTTCAGATTGCCGTAATCATACAAAGATCTTTTTGTACTGCTCTAAGACTAAGTGTTTCTTGTTTGAAGAATTCTCGAACTTAGGAGCAGATACAAACATTTATATAATTATATTGTATTATATAACCTTTCAAACGCACTCAAAGCGAGTTATAATAACAAAATAAATAAAAATACTATCCACTCCGCTCCCTTTGAACAATGGGATGTCTCGCCGCTTTGTGCAACCGGCGGCATCGGCGTTGTGCCTAACGTGGGGTCGGCTTAGCTCAGGAGGTAGAGCAGTTGTCTTTCAACCGGTAGGTTGCTTGTTCGATCCTCAGCTCCTCCTGGCTGAGTGTTGATGTGTCCCTGAGCAAGACACGTAACCCTAACTGCTCCTGACAAGCTGATTGTCGACTTCTATGGTCTGCTGTCGGTGTATCAATGTGTGTATTAACCGATGTAAGTCGCTTTGGATAAAAGCGTCTGCTAAATGCCCTAATTGTAACGAGCTCTCTGTCAAAACATTGAAAGCAGCTTGGAGGTGCCATGACGATCCAGGCAAGGTGTCCTGAAGCCAGCTGACGTTATGTTTCTGAAGGCTCCGTACAAACAGACAAAACCGACCAGCGTAGATTCTCCATGGCGAACGCTAGCGTCAACTCACCGCACATAAAAGTTGACATCATTCATAAAGGCAGGGTTGCCAACTTTGGGACTTTGGCTGGAGTGAGATTCCATATTAGTGTGAGCGGCAAATTTTTCGGACAACCCTTAACCCTAAAAAAAAAATTTATACAAAATAGTCCTCGTCTATGAAAAAAAGTTAAAGAATGGAAACACTTTTTCAAAATGTACAATTCATTTATTGATTACAAAATAAAGACAGGCATCTCAAATAAAGACAGAGAAAAAAAAAAAATATTCAAGGGCCACCTTGAACAATTTAGTGGAATTTAAACAGTGCCACTTGCCCAATTCTTAAAATTTCCAAGATATACCCAGGGCCAGGCTCTACCCCCCGTGAAAATCGACAAGATATACTATATTATTTTAATAAACGTCCCACCAATATTTATACCACTTGCTTACTCTCTATATGTCATTAATGGTTTTATATTTATAATTTTTATTTTACCTTACATTTAATTCTTCATAATTCAGGCATTACAGAACTTTCATGGTCATAAATAAAAAATGCGAACTGCAGTTTAATTTCTTTGTTTGTTCTTGAATTGACGTAGAATGGAGCAAAGGCTCATGGGATTGGGAAATGCGTTTATCCAGTAAACAGATGGAGGTCAAGTCTATTTTCGGAAATGTAGGGGGATATATTAGTGGCCCCACGTCGAATGGTATGACCCAAGATACGTCAGACAGAGAAAGCGCGCAAATTCGACGGTACCACCTTGTCATTTGTTTGCCCAGGTGCCATGGCAACACCATTGCTACCTCTCATTGGATGAATCTTTGAGAACGTTGTAGACTCAATCGATATAAGGTACTGGTACTACTAAGGTCGCGGGGAGACGAAGCTCTGTTCGTTTGTATATTTTATTTACGTGACCATAAGTTTGTTTTATGTTAAGGATTCGTTATGAACGAATCGGTCGCGACCGACCCATCCCCAAACGCGCATCAGTGGGCTCCAACTCCGGCTCTGAACTCTCTCTGACCTTTTCAAACGTAACTTAGTATCAGGTGCGTGGTTTTCAGCGAATCAACGATCAGAGAATACTGCCGTGATCACGTTGTAGGTAGGCAGATGTTACAGCCAGGGCCGTAGGACTGCGGGGACAAAGGGGACAGTTGTGGGGGGGTCCAAGGCAGAGGGGGGGCCCATGACCAAAAAAAAAAAAAAAAAAAAATTTTTTTTATGCCTCGGTTGGTGGCCAACACTCCATTGTAGTGAATGTCTCTCTGTCTCACCCCCCCTCTCTCTCTCTCTCTCTCTCTCTCTCTCTCTCTCTCTCTCTCTCTCTCTCTCTCTCTCTCTCTCTCTCTCTCTCTCTCTCTCTCTCTCTCTCTCTCTCTCTCTCTCTCTCTCTCTCAGTGCAAAGCTCAAGTGGTTATTTTTCATAACTCCATGCCAAAAGTTGCTCCTTCAGACATAAGTCTGGTTTGGACAGAAATCTGGCGGGGCATTTAGATTAGGATTTGTGTTGAAATATTCTGTGGCTTATGTCTGGTAAGAAAGTGAATCTTTCGTCAGAAAATCCAGTTTGCTCTTGAGGTAAATCCTCACACCAATGAAAAATGGAAAGGAAGTGCCTTTAGGATGTGATTGAGTCTCACCTTCAGCAAATCGTTCTTTTTTCACTGTCCCAAAGTAGATTGGACTATGTTGCGTACAAGAGAGTAATGCACTCCTTGGAGATTTGTCTTCACTGTGGTATATCGCCGTGTTGTTCAAAAGTTTGGACGCTGCTTCTTAAAAATTTAGCATTGCAAGATTGCGAGTCAGAGGAATGGTTGATCTGGTTAACGGTACAATAACAAGGAACACTGGTATTTTATTTCTTCCTCGCCAAAGCCTTCCTCACCACTCGTCAGAGAACTCCCCTTCAAGTAGCTTGTACCTATTGATCATCGCCTGGTGCTTAACGAAGGCATTCCACAGAGAAGGATTCGGGATGAATGAGTGATGATGTGATGACTGAATGATGGATGAGGGATGAATGAATGATGGACAATGGTAACCCAGAGGTGCACTACCAAACTCCTCATCCCTGCAGCTCTAACGCCCTCTTTAGATCATTAAGGGTAATGCACCACCTTCATGTGGCTGCGTCCGAAGTCATGGTGGCAAACATGACCCAGCAAGGCCAGAGAGAATTCGATTCGGACAGTGAGAAATGCAGACAGACAGAGCTAAATGCAGACCAACAGTGAGAAATGCAGACAGACAGAGAGAATGCAGACAGGCCGAGAGAAATGCAGACAGACAGAGAAAAATGCAGGTAGACAGAGAGAAATGCAGAGCGACAAGGAGAAATTAAGACAAACAGAGAGACTAATTCGACCTAGAGGGAATCTGCAGCTGTCAGTGCAAGTTTAATATGTTTAAGTAAATTAAACAAAAGACAGCTATAGGAGACAAACATGCACCCAAAAACGAAATTATAAAACCACAGCCATTCAAGGTATTATTAAAGTTATTCATCTACTATGCGAACATAAGAGTAATTGAGATGCAGGCAAGAGCTGGAGACCCAAAGGGAGGTATCTTTGGAGGTCTGTTTGACAAACTGTCGGCCGCCGGCTGTTTATCCAGATTTAAGATGATTGGCATGAAGCAACACATTTAAACGACCTGAAGCACATTTCTGTAGCGTGTTATGCAGTGCTAAATGTCTAAAGGAAACTTATAATAACGAGTTGTTGCTTTGTTTGTGTGTTTTCTTTGGCCTGGTCAGGGGGCTACAACATCAACGACCTGACCTTCCACTGGACCAGAGGGAACGAGTCTGTGAGTGGGCTGGACACCCTGAAGCTGGCCCAGTACACCGTGGAGGACCACTACACCTCTGTCTCTGAGGCCATCTATGAAACCGGTGAGGCGGGCCTCTTCCACATAAAAGTGTCCTCGCTTAGTTGTACTTTATGTTGTTCTTTATTGGTGTGTGCTAGTGGCTGCAAAATCACAGTGCGGCCAAAAGTCCCAGTATTAAAATTGCCACAGCGCCAACCCATTGAGATGATGAATAAATAATATCGGTCTATCATAAACCCCATCAAGTTCAACATTAAGTTTTATATTCACTTTAATAGAACGCTGACGGCATTGAAATCCTAATTTCAGGCTTCAGTGCAAAACGAGTAACCAGTACACAAAACCATCTGTCTCCTCTTTCTCCTCCTAGGCCACTACCCCAAGCTGGTGTTCCACTTCGAGCTGAAGAGGAGCATCCTCTACTTCATCCTGGAGACCTACGTGCCCTCCAGCCTGCTGGTGGTCCTCTCCTGGGTCTCCTTCTGGATCTCACAGTCCTCCGTCCCTGCTCGCATTTGCATAGGTAACCACAAACCTTAAGGAGACGGTCTTCACCACATCCAATGGTGGTTTCCATGCGATCCCTACACAGATCATCCATTTGAATCCCATCGTATGGGAAATAATGTTGACTTGCTTGGTAACCTAGTAGATGCTTTTAACCAAAGTGACTTGTAGTCGGTTTTCTTGATACATGTCTTTAATGATCAGGAACCTTTTCGACAGGGAGGGGAACACCCTAATCAGACTAGACTGATCTGCCCCTAACCAAACCATTTATAGCATACAGTGTACATTAGCTTAGCATGGGAGGTCATCGCAGTGTACATTAGCATAGCACGGAACAGCATAGCAACAGCTCTAAATCTCAATGTCATTTAAAGTCACAGTATGTAACATTTCAACTAGCTCGTAGCTTAAAATAACCTGGACAAATCTGTAGCCAATGCCAAAAAATATTGGCCAGCTCGTACCTCCCACTTTGTTCAGAGGAATTTTACTATCTACACACCTGAAACCCCTCCAACTCACGTCACTCAGTCAGCCAAGCTACGCGACATTTGTAACACGATGCACAGCCAGTTAGTGTGGAGTGAACACTATCATTGAGACGGTTTTCTTTATTCTGAAAGTATCCTGCTCACTCACTGGTCCTGAGCACACTCTTACACATTGCGACTCTAACGCGCACCCAATGTATCCAACAGAGAGTCCTGCACTGTCCTTGCTCAGAGTTGACTAGTTTTGTTCCTCCATCACAATGTGTGCGACCCTTGTCTCGTTGGCGACCAGGGGTGACCACGGTGCTGACCATGACCACCCTGATGATGGGGGCCCGCACCTCGCTGCCCAACGCTAACTGCTTCATCAAGGCCATCGACGTGTACCTGGGCATCTGCTTCAGCTTCATCTTCGGGGCCCTCATCGAGTACGCAGTGGCCCACTTCTGCACGCTCACCTACACCGAGTCCATGGTAGGCAGGGGGCTGTTTGTTTTTTATCATTACGATGCTACGGTCACATCAGTCAAAAGGCACTGTGGCCGTCTGTCACGTGGGGTCAGGCTGAGGTTAGGGTGTCATATGGTTTGGGACTCCTCGTCCTTGTCATCGTCATGGTGATCCTCATCATCATCATTATAGTAATTAATTGTTATTTCTTTATATAAATTTCTTAGTTGTCTTATTGCTGGTTTTTTTACACATGCACCGTGTAACTTTTCTACTGCAACTATTTTATTTTGTTTTTCAAGAATATAATGCAACCACGCAGGAGTCAATCCATCCAGGGTTTCCTTATGATATAGCTCTAGCTGTACCTTCAACTCAAGCCCCTGAAGGTTGCTACGGGGAAAACGTACATTGCGCCGGTTAAAGTCAAGCCTCAAGGCTAGCCCGCTAGCGTGTTCTCCCCGAGGTTTGCATCGCTTTAGGGTCTTTACGTCTGCACCGTTCCCTTCTCCCACCGCAGTACGGCCACCACATGCATGATGCATTCGACGACGAGATGAACGGCATCATCACCACCATCGCCAGCAACTCCAACCGGGCCAAGAGACGCAAGGAGGCTAATGCCGCCGCCAACGCCGCCGGCGCTAACGCGGCCCCGGTGGAGATCGCCCTCACCCCGTCCAGCCCCTCAGGGAGCGAGCCCAGGCTGGAGGCCCCGCCCGAGGTGCCCCGCCACTGGTGCTTCACCGTGCTGGCCGTCCTGCGCAAGGTGCTCCGGCGGGCCATGAACTGCTGCCACGTAGAGAACCCCCACTACATAGACAACTACTCCCGGGTCACCTTCCCCCTGTCCTTCGTCATGGTCAACCTGCTCTACTGGACCTACTACCTGTACTTCTAGCGGGACGCTCGCTAAGGGCGGGCTCTCGGGTTTGGGGTCGGTAGGGCAGTGTGCTGCACTATGTAGGGAGATAGTGTGTGTGTGTGTGTGTGTGTGTGTGTGTGTGTGTGTGTGTGTGTGTGTGTGTGTGTGTGTGTGTGTGTGTGTGTGTGTGTGTGTGTGAGGTTTTGTTCACTGTTCTGTTATTTTCCGTATTTTTACACCATGTGGTGTGTGTGTGTGTGTGTGTGTGTGTGTGCGTGGTCCCTGTCTGGTGAGTTGGCCGTATCTGTATGGGTCGGGGCAGAGACAATGTATTCCGATTCATCGGGGGCGATTCCCGCGGGAGAAAAGTAGTGATGAATCATTTTCCTAATCTTAATTTTGTAATCAATGGGCCGATGGTGATGTCTTCATTGCATAACAACAGCTGTGTCAGTGTTAACTGTAGCCTGAATCAATGCGCGTTCAGACTGTGTGTACAGATGGTATTGCAATGGTGTGTGTCTGTTCACGAGACATATCTTGTGGCCTTGATCCATTCAGTATTGTTTTATGTCAATTGCTACCCGGATGGTTGCCATGGATGCCAGTGCTGTTTTATCCAAATCTGTAGCAATGTAGGATTTTGGTTTGATAATGGGTCTGTTTGTTTGTTTACCGGTCTGTTTGTTTGTTACCTTTGCCCCCCGCAGGCCATGTGCAGCGCGTATGGTGTGCTGAGCTGGGCTAGCCAGACCCCTAGGTTCATGTGAGACACTGGAGCGTGGTGGAGGGTGCAGTATTTCAACAGGATGTCATCATCGGTGCATTATTCAGAAAGTGCACAGGATCAGCCTCTGGCTTGAGGGCGTCTCGTGGCGTTTTGTCTCTGATCGTAGCGTAGCAGTGTGGGTCCGCTGTCGTCCGGGCAACAAGAGAGAGCACGTACCGCTCTGCATTCTGGGAAGACAAAGATTACAATTCACTCTTTTCGGTTCATCTTCTTTTTGAATGAATCCCCTTGACCGTGGAGAATTTTTTCCGTCTTTTATTTTGGTTGCTTTCTTTCAATGTATTCAAAGCATCGTTCTCTGTCAGCATGCAGTGACGAGATTGAACATTACAAATTTCAAAGTGATGAAATCCGGATCAATCAGTAATGCATGTTTATTTCCTACTTCTAGTCATTTCTGTTCCATCCTCATGCTCAATTAATGCAAGAAAATATTTAATGATGCAACCGGCCATAAAGACAAAGACGAGTCTCTATAGTTTCAACACAAATTGCTTTTCATTCGTTATGTACAGAGTATGATACCATAATTTACCCACACAGGAATTTGCATTGTTAATTGAAAGGCATTAATATTACTCTTCATACAAGTTTTGATTTATTATTAAGTTCAATCAAATAGAAGTCAAACACAGACTTGCTTTACTACTGATTTCAAATTAATATCTTCTTTAATTCCTTTTTATGCCTGATTATAACTTCCTGCTAATGAGCTTTTGATTTAAATCTTATATTTTCTGCATGCTTATGATGTGTCATCTTCTTTTTCTTTTTTTTGCATTTAACTCCCTCTCTGATAATTAACAATTAATTTCAGGAATGTTATGCCTGTAATCTTGCCGATGTCATTATCATTGATTCAATGGAATTACATTTTTTGAACCACGTTTGCATTGAAATGATGTGCTTGTAGGATACAGAGACTCTTTCTACATCCAAACGTATGAACATTGAAGCCCTATGGAATAACGCTCTTCAGAATGAGGTGAATGACGACTCAATGAAAGGAATAATGTGAATATTGACTTAGACTTAAAGGTCTGATAGGACTTGGACTAGTTAACTTCTTGCAGAATAAAACTGTTGATGAGAGCCACAATATAGCCAAAGAACAACAGGTCACAATCCACTAGGATACAAACTCAACATTTCCTCGTATGCCGATGCGGTCACCCTTGACCATTGGAAGGGTTCTTGAAAGCATGATTCAACAGCAAAATCTTCAGTGCTTCACACATTGAAGGGACACCTATTTGAGTTGGTGAGTGACGTTTAAGGAAGGGTGGGGCTTTGAAGAACAAGAAAGATACAAAACGGCCGTTTAGGAAATATATATATATTTTTTTCTTTTCTGGAAAAGTGGACAATTGTCAAAGGCGAATGGAAAAAATGGTACACTACACATTTTTTTCTGTTCTTGGACAACGTCAAGTAGAATCTTCCGATATTGTTGGTTGTTTATCTAATTGTTTTGGCACATCTTCCAGTGACATGTATTTATATTATATAATGTTCTGAAGGAATTTTGGTTGGCTTAAACTATGTACAAATGTAATAACACTATGCATGGGAATTTGATGTATGAATACTAATCATAGTAATAAAAACGGTAAAACTTGCAATATATTGTCAGATTTACTCAAATGCTGTAGAAGGTAGCAATATATGTTTAGTATTTAATCACAAAAAATAGATAGAAACTATTAGTGCATACACATTCAGATGGGATTCAACCCGGGGGATTTGGTTGAAGACATTTATAAAATAAATACACACACACACACACACACACACACACACACACACACACACACACACACACACACACACACACACACACACACACACAAACATTAACACTCAAATTAGGTGAATAAACAACTAAATAGATGCCTGCTGTGAAGTTTTTCCAACCAAAAAGCGCTTTTCATCTAGACAAATAAGACTAATGTTGTAAATGCACCCTTAATGAAAGATTCCCCTTTAATTCCAATTAACCAGATCGCTTTAAACAGGTTAAACGAGTTAAACCTTTTATTCTGGCTGAGGAGGAGCTCGATAATCAATCGCACATTTGGAACTAAGATTTTAATCTAAACTGTAGACCAAGACCAAACACATTAAGATGCATTCATTTACTCGACAGGTTGATGCTTACTTCTAACAGAATCTTGGATGTTGACTTATTTTGTGAAAATCCATCACATGATGATTACATAACACATAGGAAGGATTTCTTTGAAACTGTTGTTGGATGTCGTCAAGGGGCCCTTGAGTCCCCGCCATTATTTAACATCTATGTGGACTTTGTGGTAAGAGCCGCACGGAAAGAAGTACAAACAACTATCCCGGAAACAGGCTTCCATATAGAGTATAACATTCCAAATGAAGTATCACCAAGGGAGCTGCGGAGCAAAGCACCAGCCCATGGAAACAGCAACATCACTGAGCTACTGTATGCCGATGACCAGGGTATATTTGCAAATTCTGTTGATGAACTGCAGCAGATATTGACCATCTATGATAAAACGTTCAAGCGCTTTGGGCTACAGATGTCCTATGACAAGACCGAGACAATGGTGTTTAATGCTGATGTAGCTTTGATGGAAAAGGAAAGCATAGTGTCTGTGGGAGATAAGAAGATCAAGAATGTCAGGAAATTTAAATACCTCGGATATACTATCACAAATTCAGATAACACCAGTTCCTTCCTTCACGCAAGAATGAGCTCCGCCTTCGAGAAATGGAATGAACTCAAACACATCCTCATGGACAAGCGAATACAACTGGACACTCGGATACGATTTCTAACAATGTGCGTACGATCGCGTCTGTTGTATAGTATACAAGCATGGCATCTTTTGGAAGGTGAACTGAAAAAAGTTGAAGTCATCTGGCATGGTTTCCTCAGGAAGATGGTGATAGGGGGATTTCAGAGGGAGAATGCACCTAGTCACAGTCGACGATCAGCAGAAACAGACTCCCAAAATCACGATGAAACATCTCTGGACTGGAGCTTCAAGTTATCGAACGAAAGATTGCGTCAAATTACCAAGACGCGTCCAATACGTGACTTCTGTTTCACCCAACAAGTGAAGTATATGGGCCATGTCTGCCGCATGGATAACTCGGCATTGCAAAAACAGGTGCTCTTCGATCGCAGAGCGTCCAAGACAGTTTGGAATAAGACAGAAAGGACTCTGGGGATAGACGCCCAACAGATTAGGAGGACGATGATGAATAAAAGCGAACTTCAGCGAGTGCTAGACAGAGTGCTAGCATGAGCGCCCCAAGGCCATTAAATGCGCCAAGAGGGAAATGTGATGATGATGATGATGATGATGATAGCAGGGGAGTGGGAGTGCGTCTGTTGGTGGTTTGATCCCAGCTACAGGAGCTCTACAAAGACCCATCGGAGGTCTGTTGGCACAGCGCTTCCCTTCGCTTTCCTGTCTCTTCCCAGGGAAGAGACAGGAGGCCAGACGTCCCTATGGTTGGTGTTCGGTGTTTACATTCGTATAGCTTTTCTTCTATGATCATGCGCCTATGTTTGATAGCGCTGTGTGTGTGTGTGTGTGTGTGTGTGTGTGTGTGTGTGTGTGTGTGTGTGTGTGTGTGTGTGTGTGTGTCTGTGTGTGTGTGTGTGTGTGTGTGTGTGTGTGTGTGGACGTGGACGTGGACGTGGACGTGGACGTGGATTAACGGACAGGCTTGGGAGCCTAGGGGCCTAGGTGTGCAAGGGGCCCTGGATTGGCCAGACAAATTCATATTAGAAGGGTTAGCTATTAAAAAGGGTAAGCTATTGGCCGAACAAGAATCATTAAGAAAGTAAGCAGCTGATTCTTCAGTAGCAATACTATTTTGTAGTTAAGGCTGTCTCAATGCTTTTATACTCAAAATGTTTTTGGGGGGCCTCAAACAAGTAGTAGCCTAGGGACCAATGACCACCTTAATCCGCCGCTGTGTTTGTGTGTGTGTGTTTTCAAACTTATGTTTAAATATCAATATGATAGAAGTTGATAAAAGACGACACAGTGTGTGTTTATGTACATGTTTTGGGTATAAAACGTCGATCGACTCAGAAACAGCTTACGGACGTGTGAACCAATTTCATATTGTGACTTTGTAAATATAGTATGTTATACACTTGTAAGAAAGGAAGCATTTTATTTTAGTCATTTCAACTTTAGCTCATTAATAGGCTTCTACTAAGAGTGTAATCAAAACAATCTGGTTGTCCGCGACAACACCACAACACCCAGCGGAACCTCCGGTGGACCATTATGACATCACAATGCCCACTCCCCTATATAAGTCACCGCTCCTCAGTCCAGTGCTCAGTGCTGATCAGAGAGTCGAGCGTAAGCATTACTTTGTAATCACTGAGCAAGCACAGCAGCGTTTTACCCAGGTAGCGTTTGTTCTACTATTGAGCAAACAAACGATGGGGAGGAGACGTGTGAGGAACCGGAAGAGGCAACCGAAACCTGAGGACCTCATCCAACAGGAGAGCCTCCACCAGGAGAGCCTCCACCAGGAGGGTCTCCAACAGGAGGGTCTCCCCCAGGAGTCCCTCCAACAGGAGGGTCTCCACCAGGAGGGTCTCCAACAGGAGGGTCTCCACCAGGAGAGCCTCCACCAGGAGGGTCTCCACCAGGGGTCCCTCCAACAGGAGAGCCTCCACCAGGAAGGTCTCCACCAGGAGTCCCTCCAACAGGAGGGTCTCCAACACGAGGGTCTCCTTCAGGAGAGCCTCCACCAGGAGGGTCTCCACCAGGAGTCCCTCCACCAGGAGGGTCTCCAACAGGAGAGCCTCCAACAGGAGTCCCTCCACCAGGAGAGCCTCCACCAAGAGAGTCTCCCCCAAGAGACTCTCCACCAGGAGAGACTCAAACGTATGGTAATCATCGTTTACCTAAGTGGACACCTGGTCACAGACAGCGGTGAGGGACTCCAACCGGAGGGTCTCCAACCAGAGGGTCTCCACCAGGAGGGACTCCTCCAACGGGAGGGACTCTACCAGGGAGGTCTCCAACCGGAGGGACCACAACCAGAGGGACTCCAGGCGGAGGGACTCCAAGAGGAGGGACTTCATCAGGAGGGTCTCAACCAGGAGGGACCCCACCAGGAGGTTCTCCAACCAGAGGGTCTCCAGCAGGAGGGTCACTACCAGGAGGGCCTCCAACAGGAGGGACCCCAACAGGAGAGTCTCCACCAGGAGGACCTCCAAGCAGAGGCCAGGCTACCTCCGAGACCGGACGGGACATCAGAGAGCCTCAGACATATGGTGATCACGGTTTACCTATGCGGCCCTATGATCAGCAGACACCTGGTCACAGACAGCGGTGAGGGTCTCCAACCTGAGGGTCTGCACCAGGAGGGACCCCCACATGAGGAAACCCCACAGGAGGGTCTCCAAGAGGAGGGTCTCCAACCAGAGGGTCTCCAGCCAGAGGGACTCCAACCAGAGGGTCTCCAAGAGGAGGGTCTCCAAGAGGGGGGTCTCCAACCAGAGAGTCTCCACCAGGAGGGACCCCAACATGAGGGAACCCCACAGGAGGGTCTCCCCCAGGAGGGACTCCAAGAGGAGGGCGAGGTGAGTAGGGAGAGGACACGGGTACAAACCGCACATGAAGTCAGTCCCTTGTGCTTATTGTATCAACTTAATGTCACACATAATATCTCAATCATAGACCTGCACTCACACACTCACACACATACACACACAGACCCACAGGTATGCACATGTGGGTTGATGCAGGTGCATCCCTAATCATCAGTGTGGAATCCTGTTTTAACATGCGCTGTGTGTTGTGTCCTAGATGGTGAGGACACCGGGGGTCTTGGAGGCTGAGGAGGACGCGTTCGAGCTGGAGATGCCAACTGACCATGGCAACCCCCACGTTGTCATCCGTCATTATCCCATTGACGCCGTGGTCTTCATCCTCAACCAGGATCAACCTCCAGCCACCGCCCTGCCAGGTGTAGTAGCGATCGAGGAGAAACCTTTTGTCGTTATGGGCTGTACAGAACCTGTGGCTCCCCGTAACAACACTGAGATCTCGGTCACACCCAACGAAGAAGGGGAGGAACCTGTACAGCAGCCCAAAGGAAAGAGCCTCGGGTGGAGATTCCTAAATTGGCTCAGTGTGGTGAAGGAGAAGGAGCCAAACAATAACAGGAACGCCGGGACCAACCTTAAGGAGGACACAGAGGAACACCTCATCTCCAGCAGTGAGTCCTTTTGAATAACCTTGGCTAACTGTGAAATCCAACGCATTTCATGACGCCACTCAGGATGTTGTGGTGTGTGGCAATGCTCTTTCATTATTTTAAATCTTCTAACGTGTCCATGTTGTTCTGCAGAAGCGTATAAACGTCAGGCAGCTTTGCTCCGTACAAAGCTCTCGATGGCTGAGGGAGGGCAGATGAGGATGAAGATCCACCGGGCTGAGCGCCGGGAGCAGAAGGAGGCTCAGAGGCTGAAGGAGGAGCAGCGCTACGAGCAGTGGGCTGCTGAACGGGGCCTCAGCGATGCAGGAGAGGGGCCAGCAGACGGGCCTAAGAAAAGGATGACCAGATTGCAGAAGGTGTCTTTGGGGTGAGTTTCTGTTTATTTCTTAATATGAGAAGATATGAGGCTTCAGCGTTAACAGAAACCTGATTTCTTTCAACCTTGTTTCGTTTGCATTTCCAGATTGGTCGCCCTGTGCCAATAAGCCGATCCCCTCCATCCGGCCACCCCCGGTGCGGGTCACCTGTACATATATACATAGAAGCATAATAAAACTCAAAGAAATACAAAAGAATACAAAAGAACAATAAAGAATCGAAGACAACATAGCTCTATGGAACAATCTCCCATGGCCATGGGATCCCCATCATCTCAGGGAGTCTTTCACAGGACAACAGGCCAAGCAAAAGAGCATCTCAAAAGGGAAGGACCAATTGTATGTTTCCACTGCCTGTCTGTGTATATACATTTGTATTTGACTGTACTATATTTGTAATGTATTTATTTGATGACAATATCTAATAAAAATTTCTTTGAGAAAGCTTGGCATCTTGTGTTTTTTTTTAGATGTATTCAAATATCTCATACTCAATGGCAGACCCACTCCCTTTGACACACACGTGTGCGAGTGTGCAAGGGCGTCAGTTTGTTTTTAGAAGTGGTGGGGACAATAACCATAAGCTTGAGTGTGGTCTGAAAAGTGCTGGGTACCCTTATGTAAGCTATTCATCCATTCAACGCTGCATTACAATATGCTCTACAGTGCATTGTCAGGTGTTGAAATTATTCGAATATTCGAATACTGGTTCGGAAAATTAGTATTTGAAGCTTAAATCAGTATACAGAGCTTTTTTCCACGTAGGTGACTTTACCAGAGCGAGGGAGGCAAACTATAAGCGTCAGCGACACCAAGCAGAGAAGCGAGAGAGGTGGAGGAGGAATAGATATCTTGTTTCCCTTTACTTTATAACACGACATTAGCGGGATCTCTGGAGGAAAAGTAATACTTAAAACCTTAGCTTAGTTGTTTGTTTACGTTCGCTGTACAGCGCCGCGCCAATCAACTGTGACTGGCTTGCTGCAGAGCGTGAGCGTCTTGGGAATACCCGGTCAATATAATGGATATAATATGGACACATAAGACAATCAATATTCGGAATTTGTTATGGATATATTGTACAAATTCCCTGAAAAGATGCACGTTCCAGGATGAATTGAAAAGCTCCCGTAAGGGCTGAGATGACAGAGAACAGCTGATTTGGAACGGAGCAACAGCTGTTCGCTTTCACGGGGAAAAACTAAGGAACTTCAACCTACTTAGGCCTACTAATTAACGTTCAAAAAGCTATTAAATCTTCAACAAAATATGCAGATACTGTCAAAATCGGTTCCAGGGAGTATATAAGGATTATAGAAACTTTCACTGTCAAACTTTCTTTGAGGTTCCCCCTTTTTAATAGTTTTTTGGTATTTTTTTCTCTGAAGCACTTTGAGATTCTTGAATATAAAGTGCATTATAGATACAATTTATTATTATTATTATTATTAATGTTGTTTTTGATGGTGTTTTTTTCTGGAACGAGTATTCGAATATTCGCTCGGAAAAACCAACGAGTATTCGAAGCCTGAAAAATGGCATTCGGACCAGCCCTATGAAGATCCTATTCGAACAATAAAAGTTGAAAACCACAGTTTATGTTTTGGCTTGTTTTGCAAAACAGCGTTGGAAACACCAGGGTATTGGCTCGGGATATGTAGGCCTAATACTAATACACACAGGACAAAGAACAGTGTTGGCAATTGAACACTTATCTTGACATCGACAGAGTTTACCAGACAAACAATGCCAGACTGTAAAGGGGGTACGAAATGAAACGAGGTACTGAGCATCAGCCTTTTCAAGACGCGCAAGGGCTGCTGGTAGCATATGTTATGCTGCATTAAAAAAAGAAAAATACAAGCACCCAGAGGAGAATTGCATCTGCCAAATCCTGACCACCAGTAAACACTTGCGAAGGACCAATGTAGACTTCACTCGTTACAACATCAGAAGAAAATTGTCCGCAAATAAAATCCCCTTCAGTTTAGGATAATCACACAGGTTATGCGAGAACATATTTATGTCAGGATAGGCCTACCAGGCTCCAAGTCGTCACATATCTCAATCAGACAAAACCAACTATAACCACATTGGCATAGCAATCGCACCGTGTGTAGCTGCTACTAGCTGCAATCTATATATACAACGCATACTAACTGGAGCACCAACCAGAATCAGATCAAAATCGCTTGGGACCGTTGGTAACCTTTGGCCAGGTCATCACGATTCACGAGCAAACAGAACCAGCAGCAAAGTTTACGTAAACCAATTTCTTACCTTATGTGGCCCTCCACATGCAGGCTAGATGACGTATCCATATCGATATCCAGTGTCACAAACATGCTTTTTATAGGAAGCAAAAGGACCGGCTATTTTCTGAATAAAAATGTCAATTTTGTCTGTCTGTCTTGAAACTTCTCCAGTGCGTTCACCCCAAAATGCAACGGGACGACAAGATCCCATACAAAGTGAACGTATAGACGCGTATCGGGCGAATATTTTTGATTTGTCGCGCCACACTTTCGCCGTGCACAGGCAAGCGCGTTCACGAGGATTTGTGGCGCGAAAAATTTCAACTTTGACACAAATTTCGCGTGATGACAGCCAATCAGCGTTCAACAGCGTGGCCACTGAGTGACATGTGTAACGTAACAGCCAATCAGCGTTCAACCGTCAAACTCAGCGCATTGCAGTCCGGGGTGTACTGCAGCATGGAGGAGAAAGTGATTGTTGCCGTTTGCGACTCTCGGAGCTCTATATATAATAGTATATAATGTAATATAACTGTATATATAATATCACGGCCAAAAGCTCTGTGTGCCTCCGGATGGCCGTAGCGCAGGGAGCTCATAGGGATTGGGCTTCTCGGGAGTCGGGGTTTGTTTACCGGCGTTGCCATGGGTTCCGGTCTTGTGTGTTCCAACGGTTTATTAGGTAGGCCTATCTAATAAATGATGTCTTCGAGCGCGCCTATCACATGATTTTAGACTCGACGATTTCGGTTGAGTATGTGGGGATTTTTAATTTTTATTTTATTTTATTACTTTTTTAAAAGTGGTGGGGACAAAATTCGTTTTTCAAATAGTGGGGGGGACATGTCCCCCCCGTAATCGACGCCTATGCGAGTGTGTACAAACAAACACAACAGCAGGAAGGAATCTGCTTTTTGGCCCAACTCCAAATTCCTTCCAGACAGACGCCATGACCCTCTGCCTTGTTTGATGTAATTGTTGTATTATGATTATTATGATTAGGGGGAACCCTTGGACCTTCTGATGGATGGTGTTTCCTTTTACATAAAGAAATTGTTTAAACAAACACCCGCACTGTTTTGAGACAACGGCCAGCAGTTTGTGTTTCACTCAAGGGCCCTGTCTTCATGGGATCAATGAGGCAGTATTTAATGTTGCTAATTTAAACTATGTCACCACAGCAAGATAAAACATTGTCATTTTGAATAAGTGAAAAGAAGATCATGTAATAATAAACAAACGTATGGAGACGGGGGCTTGTTTGTGTGTGTGTTGTGGCAAGCCGGCAAGGTGAGCGAACCACCTCCTTCCAAACAGGACACCATTTCGTGGGGAAAAAACAGAAAGGCATGTTTTATTCCAAACTCAAACATAAAGTCTCTCGCTGAGGAAACACAAAAGAATGTAAAAACCTGGGAGGAATCAACGGTCCCATCCTTCGTGGGTGGAATCCCCGTCACCCACGAGGACCGGTCTCTCCGTACAGGAGCAACATGGCTGGGAGAGCCCTGAATGAGTGGAGAAGCAGGCTATTTAAGCCCTGCTTCTGCACCTGGTCCTCAGTTGCTCTGCATGTCCTTAATTGGCCCGGGCCGGGTTGCCACACTCCTCCACCCTTTGTTGAAGCCTCGGCTGGCCTTTCGGAGGAGCGGCAGGCCGGCGTGTAACATGGCTGCTTCTGCTGCCGGCGTGGCTCGTTTTGCGGACTCATCCCTCTTGGCCTCGTCTCCCGTGGCGTCGTCTCCGTCTGCGTCATGGTCTGCTTTGGGGTTCGCCAAGGGATCGCGTTGCCTCGTGTCGCGGCTGCTGGTTGGCGTCCACTTAAAAAATCTCCGTAGCTTGGTAGAGTTGCCTGCATTCTCCACCATATGTGGCAACCCGGCACGGTGCGTGAACCACCTCCTCCCAAACAGCACGACATTTCGTGGGGAAAAACCAAAAAGGCATGTTTTATTCCAAACTCCAACATAAAGTCTCTCGCTGAGGAAACGCAAAAGAACGTAAAAACCTGGGAGGAATCAACGGTCCCATCCTTCGTGGGTGGAATCCCCGTCACCCACGAGGACCGGTCTCTCCGTACAGGAGCAACATGGCTGGGAGAGCCCTGAATGAGTGGAGAAGCAGGCTATTTAAGCCCTGCTTCTGCACCTGGTCCTCAGGTGCTCTGCATGTCCTTAATTGGCCCGGGCCGGGTTGCCACAATGTGTATACTGTGGTGTCAGGGACTGGGGATGTTCTTAAGGGATTATTATGCAGTCTTTCAGTATAAACCAGTATTGACTGGTCTAATTAATGTGACATTATTGTCTTTATGTCAGATCACACCAGTTAATTACCCACGCAACACTGTTCGGACAGGTAAGGACATTGAGTGCAGAAATAAATAGAACCACAGCAGGGAAGGCAAACAGAATGAGGATATTACAGTTGGTCTGCTCAAAGCGTATTTGTGTATATACTTTTGTTGTTATTGGTGACATCTGGTGGTGCAGTAGTGAGTAAGTTCTATGTAAAGTCCAGCAGTTTGGTCACGAAGAGTTATATTGACTTTAATATACCAGAAAATTCCATAGGGATGTGTTAGATATCGATTAACAGATGAAAGTTTAATCAGAAAGTTCTACCTACGTGCAGCAAAAACCTTTTTTTTTTATTGCTGCTACTTTCAGTCTAATCCCCAGCATTTTCTTTTTAGAATTTGACCTTTGAAAACCGAGCAGAAAGTACGACAGTATGACTTTAAAGAGCCATCAAATGATTAACTGGTGGATGATGGAGATACTTGTCAAAGCGAGTGTCTCTCGCATCCACCTTCGTCAATCAGAGACCAAATCGCTGAGACGTTTTGAAAGCATTACAAATAAAAGGCCTGCGATGGCTGGTGCCAGAAAGCCCTGTAGCATTCTGGGTAAACATCCACACAAGCCAATTCTTTACTGGAACAACATGATTGAACGGTCAATTAATCATTCATAAATGCATTACTGAAATCATGAGCTTTTAGCTTGGGGCCATTCCTTCTTCAAATCAACATCTGTATCTGAAGTTTAGAGGCTGTCTCAAATCCCTTTTCTTAAATAAGACTTGCAATTGATTGTTAAGATTTCATATTTCAAAGGAAAATAAACAGCCAAAAAGAAGGACACAGTTCTAGAATACAATTTGCTTCCTGAGGAAACAGGTTTTATTTTCAGATGCTGTTGCCTGTATTTGTCTCAGTAAATCTCATTATTAAGTATGTTTTCTGTAGACATCTGCTATCGCTTCAGAACAGGATTTGATCTGCTCTCGATTTCATGGACTTTAACCATCAACATATGACATTATTTATTCATTATTTTGACGTTACCGTTTCCTAACTTTATTAGAGAGCACCTTTTCCTCGCAAAGGTAATCAATTTGGGAATCAGACACCAATTACAAAGAATGAGATGTAAATCTACCATAGTCATTAATATCATATCAGGGGTGTCTTTGTTTAAAATCAGCAAAGAATCCAAGGCAAGGTTAAAAATATATAAAATAATTTCATTTACATGACCAACTGTCATAGAGTTAGACCGTTTTCTTTTGAGATCCATCTCAAAATATTACCAGTTGAATGTAAAATGTGATTTTTAACTCTGATAAAGGGCCGAACACACACACATTGCTTGGCTGATGAGTGTTATTGTAGAGGACCACAGAGACAAGGTGTTCCACAATGGCTGGTTACTGCGGCATGTTGCCTAATTTGACAGCAGCAAAACACTGGAGTTATATTTATTGACATGTCTGACAGCAATATAAGTAAGGTCCCCACAGTAGGTGTGGAGATGGGAGTATGATAGGCCTATATCCTAGACTCTTCCCCTGCTGTGCCACATGGTGTATTGATATTGGAGTCATTTATAAAGGACAGTGGCCAAGGAGATAGCAGTCATGAGTAATTACTATCTAGTCTACCAATAAATGTCGCTGAAGTCGTTGACACAGAATGGATGTGAATTCATTTCAAAGGCAACTTGGAGAATTTATCTCAGTTTGTGTGTGTGTGTGTGTGTGTGTGTGTGTGTGTGTGTGTGTGTGTGTGTGTGTGTGTGTGTGTGTGTGTGTGCGTGTGCGTGTGTGCGTGTGTGTATCCTTGATTGAGAGTGATAGATGCCAATATTATATTTTATGGTAACTCTTTCATGTGGTTATCCATGATAATGTGCAATCAAGTGTTTCATCTCTCGACCCAGATGTCGCCATCCTCCAATTTTCACGTACGTTATTATTTTTTTTCATATTCGAGCCGTTCAACATAATGCTTCGCCAATCAATTTGAGGTGACAAGCTATGACATGGCCATTGCGAGCGAATTCTGTAAAGCAGTCACGCTGCAAATTCAAATGAGTCGACTGGTTAACCTTGTAATATCGCAACATATCTTTCTGATTCAGTCGGCCCGGGTCCTTTAGGCTGCTATTCAGTCTGCCCGGGTCCTTCGGGCTACTATTCCGTCCCTTTACCACAAGATGGCGATGAAGCACTAGTATTTATTCGAGCAGTAAACCCACTGCATTGCAACAGTGCCTTTTTCCACACAACTAATGTGACTCGATTAGAACAGCCTGTGGAGGCAGTCCCACAGGTTACTGATATGAATAGAAGATCTTCATTGTCAGCAGAGAGGTTTCTATATGAAGAATAATAGGTTCAGTCAGAACTGTGTTACTAATGCCATCTTCTGTGATGGCAGGTGACAGCTGGGGTTTGATCGTTCCTGATCGATTATTAAAGAAAGTTTAATCAAAAAAGTGTTAATTACATCCCTTGGATTTTATTTCTGCAGGGGAATAGGTTGATTCTCTACTTTGATGTTGCTGTAACATTAGCCTACTCAACCAATTAGGTAAGCTCCCAAACCTTGGTCCTCATTTGTAACTCATCACATGCCACCAGTTAACATAGTTACAATATTGTATATCATCATATGTGTTTGGATGTATAAATTGCCATCAATAGTAAAAAAGTAAATGCTTGTGTGCCGGTCAGTGAACCAAGGCTCATGCAGCAGAAGCCTAACCTGGAAAAGCACCCGCGCTGCTACCGTGTCGAGTCGTGTCGAGTCGTGTCGTGTCGAGTCGAGCTACATGTGCGGTGGAAAAGCGGCATTAGATACACCATGAAATAGAAATACACTTCATCAGGTCATTGGCTCTGAAACTCATTTTTGTGATCAAGAAACTGTCTGGGATGCATATTATTCCAATCACAAATATTATTGATGACATTTTTGGGAGGCGTCCTATAAATAGCTCCGGCCATCGCAAATGAAACCTTCGAGGGATCAATACACATCCTTCCTGATCAGCCCCACATTGAGTCCGGCCCTAACCACCTGGTTCACTGGGAAATGTGGCAAGAATGCCAATTCCATTGCCTGTATCCGTTGTTTTCTCCATCGTTAGCCTTCACGCCTTGGGTCCGAAAATAATCTGTAACCCTGTTGCCATTGGTCACAAAATATTAGGCATCTACGGCAGAGGTCAAACACTATTATCATTGGTCAGAAAATGATATGTAACCCTAATGCCATTGGTCAGAAAATGATATGTTACCCTAATGCCACTGGTCAGAAAATTATAGGTTACTCTTATGCCATTGGTCAGAAAATGATAAGTAACCCTAATGCCATTGGTCAAAAAATGATATGTGACCCTAATGCTATTGGTCAGATAATTATATGTTACCCTAGTGCCATTGGTCAGTAAAATATATTTTACCGTAATGCCATTGGTCAGAAAATGATATGTAACCCTAATGCCAGTGGTCGGTAATTAATAGTGAACTATAATTCCAGTGGCCAAAATAATATATATAATAATATATTTAATAATAATAATATTTGTAAAGCCATCATCCTGAAATCCTGCTTGTCGCTGTCGAATTATTGTTGAATTGACAGGAAAGATCCCTCTCTCCTATCAAAGAGATCACTAAGAACCACCACAGCCCAGACAATCAGCAGACAATCATCAGCAAACAATCTCAGACTACATTAAAAACATAAATTAGATCACTGATCACTATTAAAAACATCGCTATTAAAACATCTCATGTTACTTCCGTCCTGGTCCCAATATTTCCCATCCGCTCTCATCAGCAGTAGGCCCCACGCACACGCGTAATAAGGCGAATCCGCTATGTTCTGTTACAAACAAGCGGGACTAACTGCCTGGCCGGTTGTCTTGTGCACACCTGTGGCGCCCGCTCAGTCCCAGATGCCCAGTGAATGCTGATCAGCCTCCTTCGGGCCATGTTGATTGGCTTAATGTCTCAGCTATGTCTGACACGATCTATTCTCGCCCAATCCACGGGAAACAAGGAAGAAGTTGGTTTTGAGTTGGTTGTCGATACTAACAGAAAGCCCTATAGAGAGAAATACGATGTGACTTTGTTGTTAAACGACTGTGTTGGTCTATCTCTAGCCATGTCTGTCTTGTGCTGGGTCAATCCTGGTGGTATGTCTGTCTGTTTTTTCTGTTATGTGTCGCTTTTGACTTGTGTCTGTACAGTGTATATTTCTATCAGTGTGTCTGTCTGAATCCAGCAAATCTGTGTATGATAGTACAGCATCTGAGGTGATCAGAGATGTTTGTATAGTATCCACCAGCCAGCGGTGGACCTTTTAAGAAATAACAGTCCCGCCGGTGATGCATAGTAAAGCACTTATTCCCAGAGTCCATTATGGTTGAAAAACCCCATAGGGAGTCGTGGTGGACTTCAAACGTGCCGTTTATGCTCATGTGTATTTATGTTGCCTTGCTTTAAGCCCATTCCCCTCATTTTATGTTTGTGTTTCCCTTTACTTCATTTACTAGCATCCTTTTCTGAGGAAATAGCTGTGACTAAGAACCAATTTCAAACCACTGTTTATGCTGTTGTTAACTCTAGTCCTCCTCTCTCTCTCCCTTCCTCCAACCGTCTCTCTCTTTCTCTCTTAAAATATTTCTCTATATCTTTCTCCACTGCTCCCTACTCCTATTCATCTCTCTCTCTCTCTCTCTCTCTCTCTCTCTCTCTCTCTCTCTCTCTCTCTCTCTCTCTCTCTCTCTCTCTCTCTCTCTCTCTCATCCCTTTCCCCCTGTCTAGACTTTACTCTGTCTGTAAAGCTATCTCCCTCTAATTATCTCTCCCCACCATCCATCTCCCTCTGTTGTGATTCTCTCCTCTCACTCTTTCTCTCACGTTTTCCCTCTATGTCTCTCTCTCTCTCTCTACCCCCCTCTTTACCCATCTCTCTCTTGACTCTCTCAGTCCCTCTACCCCAAGCATCTCCTTGCGCCCGCTCTGATCTCTATACCGCCCCCCCCCCCCCCCCCCCCCCACCCCCCTTCTCCTGCGTGTGACCTCACAGCGAGAGCAGCGTGATGAGTCATCGCTCCGTCTGCATCACAGCAGGGGAGCCAGGAATACAGAGCAGCTCGGCCGCCATGGCGACGCAGGAGCGCACACGCACGCACGCACACACACGCACGCGCGCACACACACACACACACACACACACACACACACACACACACACACACACACACACACACACACACACACACACACACACACACACACACACACACACACACACACACACACACACAATGCCACCTGACCTGACCACACGTGTGGATTAATACAGACGATACACAATGGCAGGTAGATGGACACCTATGTTTTCACCTGCACTGAAACAAAACAAATAATGCATGCATGTATAATGTACATTAAACAGACCATTAAGCTTCCATGCCCAACTAAACAATGGGTTGAAAGATGGATTGCACTGGGGGAGGGGGCTTATCATTCCTAGAAACGTGTGCATGCGTGTGTGTATGTGTGCGTGTGTGTTTGCGTGTGTGACTGAGAGAGAGAGAGAGAGAGAGAGAGAGAGTGAGAAAGCGAATGCAGCCGTAAGAAAAAAAGGTATAGTTAATGATGCAGACTATTCAATTCATTAACCCAAGAAACTACATGATAAACACACAAACACAGAGCCATGTATCAACATGCTGGTGTTCCCCCCCGATTCTCAGCAGGAGATTATTACGGTGTGGTGAGACCCTGGAGGCTCCTCCATCATACAGGCTATGACAAGCCATGTCATCTTATCCCCGTTCCCTCACCGTCCCCACGAGCCCACCACTCCCGTGTGTCCTAGATTAATTTCCACCCTGCAACGCCGCGATTGAGATTCTCACCAGGCACCTGATGCGCATGGCTCCCCGTTTAGGTGTGTGTGTGTGTGTGTGTGTGTGTGTGTGTGTGTGTGTGTGTGTGTGTGTGTGTGTGTGTGTGTGTGTGTGTGTGTGTGTGTGTGTGTGTGTGTGTGTGTGTGTGTGTGTGTGTGCGTGTGTGTGCGTGTGTGCGAGGGGCGGGGAGCCGGTGGTGATGGTGCGGTTTCTGGCATTTGTGAGGCAACAGCTTTCATCCACACACACATGCGTTTCAGCTCCCGCGATCTCCCGCTACCCGGGCGACTAAAGACTGTTTTGATTCTTGTTTTTATCGTTCTTCTCCCGCACCACGCTGTAGCCAGGAACCTCAATAAAATCGTAGCCTGCTGTGACGTAGGCTATATTTGAGCGACTTCCCTCTGCTGCAAACGCTTAACACCCCCCCCCCCCACACACACACACACACACAAACACAGACACACTTTCTCCCACTCCCACTTTAGCTCACATTTTCAACACCCCCCCCGACGCAACCACCCACCACACTAGTCCATGGCGTGCCGTCGTGACGTAGTGGTTTCTCCCGTTCCTTTTTCATTTATTCATAAAACATTTGAAAGAAGCTTGTGCTGTTCTTACGCTCATCACTCATGATGAAACTATTGCCTGTGAACCTGAAGGAAGCTGAAAGTGTAGTGAAGTTATTACAGACAGGAAGTAGGGGTAGCGGGGAAGTGTTCTGGGAGAAAGGGGAATTGTTGTGGAGGAAGATATCACAGCTTCAACCACGTAGAGTTTGATGGAAACACACCCACCGTGTGTCCTCCTGAGACCAGACGACCCGGCGCTCACGTGAATGATGCTGCAGATGAGAGATGGCCCACTGTCACTTCCTGTTACAATGATGTCGCTTCCTGTTACTACAGTTCCCATGGTGGCCCCTCAGGGCTTTTTATTTTCTTTTTTTACTTCGTTGTTCAAGACAAAGAGTACAAACTCTGTTTTTCACAGGGAAATTAAAGCGCTTACTCTGACTGGGAACAGTATATTTTCATGCATCGGTGCACACTGTCAGTGAACACACTCATAGAACCAACACACATGCAAGCACCCATAGCCAATGGTGAAACTGTACTCTACTTTGAGTCAACATTCACTTTTACTTCAGTTCATTAAAATATATATGCATTACTTTTATTCCATTCAATTTGCAGTCAACTCATCGGTACTCAATACAAAATAAAATATGACGTATGCGTGTGAGAAACTGCCGTTCTCTCTGCCTTGAAGCTACAAGCAAGGCAGTATGAACGCAACTTCCTCATCCATAGCATTAGTGCTGTAAGTGGTAGTACCAAAGACTTTTGATTGAAGTACTTGCGTACTTTTGATTGAAGTACTTACGTACATCTGAACCCATTGGTTCACATTTGACACTTTCTTTTCTACATTATGACTTTAACTCAAGTCATTTGCTTCTAACAGTTGTCTTTCTTTTTTACCAGATTCACTTAGAACTAAGATATCTGTACTTTTACTCAGGAATGACTTACAGTCACATTATATACCACTGCCCATGGCTGAGGGTGCTCCCTCGCTGTCAGTCATTTAGCCTCTGCACACCGTTTTCCTCTCTTCACATCGCTGGTGCTTCACTTCCATGGGGCACAAGAGGTCTCAGGCCTTGCCGCACAACCACACAGACAACAAAGGCTTTTCAAATGGGTCTATGTTTGAATATTGGCTGGTTTCTCAAAGTGTTTACCTGTCAGAAGCCTGTATTTGATCTCCCAGCCTCCGAAAGCCCCATCCGAAGGGTCTTTGATCAGTGATGTTGGGCAAAACCTTTTGGAGGGCCTCCTCACAAAACAATTCTTGATATAAAAAATGGATATCCTTCCGACCTTATTGATCTGACAAAACGGCCGGCATTTTGATCTCCACTCAGCAAGCACACTGTCGTTAGAGATATTAGAGTCATGAGAAAGAGAAAGAGCAGGAAATGGGAGAGCAAGGGTTTCTGTGGAAAATAACGTGTAAACACTAATGACCTACATTTAGCTGTGAGATTGTGTCATTTACCACGATTAGAAGGAGAGCACAAAGCACCCCCATGGTATACACACACATGAAATTGGATTTCATGTGCAACGGGCAAAGAGGAAATACAGAACGCAAAGCCAAATAACAAAGCCTGCAGTACTGTCACAGGCAAATAGAGGACACAGGGAAGCAAATGGGTTAGTTTATCTATTCTTCTCTCTCTTCTCTCTCTTTCTCCTTCTCATTCTCTCTCTGTCTCTCTCCCTCCCCCTCTGTGTGTGTATCTCTTCACCCTTCTGCGTCTCTCTCTTCCTCTCTCTATGTCCCTCTATCCCTCTCTCTCTCTCTCTCTCTCTCTCTTTCTCTATCTCTCTCTCTCTCTCTCTCTCTCTCTCTCTCTCTCTCTCTCTCTCTCTCTCTCTCTCTCTCTCTCTCTCTCTCTCTCCCTCTCTGTGTCTCTCTCTTCCTCTCTCTCTGTCCCTCTATCCCTCCCTCTCTCTGTCTCTCTTTCTGTGCCTCTCTCTTCCTCTCTCTCTGTCTCTCTCTTCCTCTCTCTGTGTCTCTTTATCCCTCCCTCTCTGTGTCTCTCTCTTCCTCTTTCTGTGTCTCTCTCTTTCTTTCTCTCTCTCTGTCTCTCTATCCCCCCTCTGTGTCTCTCTCTTCCTATTAGTGTCTCTCCTTTGAACCATATCTGTGTCGCTCTCTTCCTCTCTCTGTTTCTCTCTCTTTGTCCATCTATCCCTCCCTCTCAGAGTCTCTCTATCCCTCCCTCTCTGTGTCCCTCTCTTCCTCTCTCTCTTTCTCTCTCTCTGTCCCTCTATCAATCTCTCTCTCTGTCTCTCTCTTTTTCTTCTGTGTCTCTCTTGTGTCTCTCTGTGTTTCTCTCTCTCCCTCTCTCTCTGTCTCTCTCCCCCTCTCCTGCATCTCTCTCTGCCTTTCTCTGTGTTATGTTGAATGGCAGAGGCTCCAATGATCAACAGGACAATCTTGTGATGAGGGAAGAAGTCAGTTAGTTAAGCTTTATTTATATTGCACTTTTGAAAACACTCAAAGAGCTTTACACACACACACACACACAGAGACACAAACACACACACACACACACACACACACACACACACACACACACACACACACACACACACACACACACACACACACACACACACACACACACACACACACACACACACACACACACACACAC
>NC_079426.1:14591424-14696424 GCF_026213295.1 Gadus chalcogrammus | reverse complement strand
ACGTTGCCAAGCACGTGTCTATTCAATCAGAGATTACAGTGAGCTCCACTGTAGCCCTCTGTCTACCTGGACTGATCCACCACGCATTGGGACCCCGATGGGCTGATGCCAGCAGCCCCCCCCCCCTGCTTATGTCACTCTGACAGAGCACAGTAGCTCTGAGATCCACTGCCCAGCCATCCGGGGGGTTCGAGGGCACCCAGTTACCCACCGTGTGTGGCTGTTGGAGGAGACTGGACCTGGCATGGGGTCTTTGTGATGTAGTGACTCAATGCTGGCAAGGTAAGGCCTTATAAATAAAGATGGACGCCTTTTCGGTTCGTTGGACAGGCTTTCCAAATGGCAGGCGATGTAAGCAGGTGAGATATGATGAGCACTGCACAGTTGATCGCTCATGCGGGGCAGGATAGTGTAGTGGGTATTTGTGTTTGACTCCGAGCCAGTTTGGTTTCGATTCCAACTGTCCACAGTCTCTTGAGTCTATCTGAATGATGTCTTCGGCTTTCTGAAGAAGAGTTTAAAAGTCAATAATTTTCAATAACCATAATTTTAATTCTGGCACAATCAACTCCTAACTGTGTACCATTGCTTGAGGACTCTTCTTCTTCCTCTTCCTCTTCTGTGTGTATTGCATTCCTTGCTTGGGTCAGGTGCCTGCTCGTATGTCCTCAACATCTAGTTTATACAGCAGAGCACATCGACCATGGGAATCACATAACGTTAAGTAAGTCAGACATTATCATGGCAGGCTTGTATCTGGCACACACACACACACGCACGCACGCACGCACGCAAACACACACACACACACACACACACACACACACACACACACACACACACACACACACACACACACACACACACACACACACACACACACACAAACAAACGTGCACTACAAGTTCCTGATATGAACTTAATGTGAACTACTATCTACACTAATCAGCCTGAACAATGCATTGAGGTCAGAGAGGAAAGCACATTTATATTGAATAAAAATATGGGCCCACAAGGGTTTCCAGCAATCGTTTTCATGTTTTAATTCAAGCGAGGGAAAAACATAGTAAAGAATTTATTAAAGCATTGGATCAAATCATATTTCCTAAATTGAGACTGAAGCCCTTAGGTCCACAATTAGTCTTGTTTATCAACTTATTTTCTTCCAGGGATTAACTGTGATTCTGGACCACAACAAATCTGTTATGTGTGTGTGCTGAAACACAAAACATATTATTTCTATGTCATGCACAAAACACAAATAACAATATACAATTGACACGTATATTTTGTTCCGTTTTATTGAGTTTGTGGCCTTTGTCCTTTATTGACAGAAAAATGACGAAAGGGCTGAAAGAGAGAGGAACTGGCAGAGGGCCGCAGGTCGGGATTGAACGGGGCACCGTAAACCAGGCCTTATGCCCGTGTTTACACCAATGAGACTCAATGGCCAAGTCATGAATGAGAGTGTCATTCCTCTACATTGACACTAACAGGTAAATATTTAGGGAGGCTTCACGGTCCATTCATCAGTGCCAGCGGTTCCCTAATGAAGAGCCCTGAACATAGGCTGGCTCGGTGACAGGCGGCCACTGTGAAAACACCAGCCTACTCTCTCCATTACTGTGAACGGCTGTTTGCTTTGATTCAATACCATTGACTTTGTCAAACACATGTCGGCTAATGGGCCGTTTGCCACAGTAGCAAGAGAGACGCCGTTGTTTGACATAGCTTAGAATGGGAGAAAATAAAGAAAAGTTCAAACCCTTTTGGATTCAACCCAGATCACGAGGAGCGCCACAAATCCCACAGAATTAGAGCTTTAGTAGCTCCGTTGTCGTCGAAGTGTTAGCTTCCATATTGAAAAGTGATTTCAGCCAGACGAGCGCTAGCTGTTTCCCATTAGGCTCACACACATAAGCAGTAAGTAGCGCTAGTCCGCAGCGGTGGCTCTCGTCCAAACAAACCCCACTGCAGGCTCCATTAGAGATACACGACGCTCAGAGCGATGATGATGTCATCCAGCCGCGCCGCCACCGGCCCCCCCCTCACCCCCGAGGCTTTCTTAGGGTCAGCTGGCGGGAATGCACACCTCTCCCCCCCATCCCCACCCTCACCCCCACCTCATCTTGCAACGAGGCTAGGTGAATACACATCTGTGAAAACAAGCCTGAGCGACAGCCTGAAATGGGAGGTGGGAGGTGGGATGGGAGCAGGGGGTGTGTGAGCTGGGAGGGAGGGAGGGAGGGAGGGAGGGAGGGAGGGAGGGAGGGAGGGTGAAAATAACAAATAATAGCTTGGCGCTCCGCTCGGTGCGGCTATAAAACAAGACAACGATGAGTCCTGCCCCGCGTAGCCTACTGCTGGAGGGAGAGAGGAGGCCGTGTTGGCCTGTCAGGGAGGCAGGGTGGGGGCGTGTGGCTGGCTGCGTGGGGGGGGGGGGGGGGGAGATGAATAGTGGAACACAGGGGCTGTTGGCCGGGTCAGGGGGAGCGGCCCTGATAAAACCCTGCTCAGCGATCCCAGTCCTACTCCTCTTCCTCCGTGTCATCGCTGGAGCCGCCGCTGGAAACAATGCGGATAATGAGGGAGGAATGTGTGTTGTGGAGGAGCAGAGTGTGTGCACACACACACACACACACACACACACACACACACACACACACACACACACACACACACACACACACACACACACAGACACAGACACACACACATGCATGCATATCCACACACACACACTCAGACACAGGTACATGCAAATACAAACATACACACACACACAAACGTAAAAAAACACATACATGCAGACGCACTTGCACAACCAAAAACACACACACAAATAAAGGTAAATGGGGAGAGCCTTGCAACTATGCAAGCATTTTTTGTCACACACACAAACACACACACACACACACACACACACACACACACACACACACACACACACACACACACACACACACACACACACACACACACACACACACACACACACACACACACACACACACACACACACAACCCTGGCTTCTATGAGAAATGATTGACAGCTCTGGACTTCATGAATATTGTAAATGCTGTAAGTATGTGTGTTTGTCCTGCTGCAAGCTGTGACACATTTGGAGGCCACACAAAGTAATAAATCAAATGATCGATGAATATATATATATATATATATATATATATATATATAATATGCCATTCGGTGGATGCTTCCACAATAAAAATCATACAATAGTTCATACATTTGCAGTGGGAATCTAACTCCTTTCATTCTATCCTTGCAGCATTGAGGCAAAAGGCAATTTCGATTTATAAAATAATTAGAAAGCAGGCATTGAATCCCAGCTGAATTTTGTAATCTACAGTTAGCATATTTGGAAAACCTAACTAATTCATTCATTTTAACACTGATAGTATTTTTATTGGACCTCTTATTCCATGAACCTTAGATTGGTCTCCTGGAATTGCCATTATCATGTTCATTTTATCATTCTTAAAATGCCTTTTGAGCTAATTTTTTAAGATTTATTTTCCAAAAGTCTTTATAATGTACAATTTAGAACAACACAAATATATATATTGTTCATTTATAATTGTACTATATTTTCCCTAATTTTATTTACAGATTGTTATTGTTATTGTTTTTTGGCAACATAGACAGTAGGACTAGTTGCTTCTGATAAATGAACAGGATACAACTAACATCTAAACTATTTATCGCGTTATGTAAATGTTTATGTTCCAGGCTGAGGGGCTGGAAACACAGTGCATAGCCTGCTATAGTTAGCAGCCTATCCAGGACCTGGCGGGGTGGGACCTCCGCTGCTCCCACGCCAAGCCGGCTGCCGGACAATCCCCACTAACAAGTCCAGGGGCGACGAGACGAGCAGATGGAGAGACTCGACAACCTGTTGACAACACCATGACATAGACCTACAGCTCCCAAGATAAGCCCATTCACTTTTTTTTGATTTACGTTTATTATAAGTGCGCTGTCTGTGTACGCCGCCCCTCTGGGAGGAGGAACGTGTCGGTCCTGACAAGTTAAGTTTTCAAAGCTTCTTACCGCGAAAGTGAAACAGCGGTGTGTGACATGTTGTTTTCCCACACGAGTTCTGCAGCAGCCTACTGTACCGGACACACTTGGAAGGATTCAAACTCGGAAATAAAAAAAGAAACGAATGGAGAAGATGACACATGCGAAGTTGTTCTCGAAGCCCGCTCTTGCCAACGCTCGTTGGGTTCAATGGAAAAGTGAAGTTTGGACGCTTCGCCACAATACGGAGAGCAGCAGGTGACGCAGACCCGTGCAGCGGCAGAAGCAGCCCCGCTGAAAGACTCCGGGCTGTACCGTCACCAGCGGTTTCACAAAAGGGACCAGTGAAATGGTTTCGAGTTGTCATACAAACTGGAAAGACATAACTTAAAGGGGACCTTTTTTTTTTTTTTGGTCTTTGATTCTTCAACGACAACAAACCAACATGCAACTGTTGAGTTTACTGTGTGTCATGGTTGCGTTTTGGAAGTCGTGCTTGACCAACAGGAGCTGTCCGGATCTGATCATTGACAGCTGTCACTGCCCCGCTGAGAGGTCAAAGCAATTAAGCAGACTTCCGGTTCGCATCAAAGTGGTGTGTGATGATGTGGAGTTAATGGATACATTACAGCCCAGCTTTCTACCGAACCAAACTGTCGCCCTGTGAGTACAAACACACCCTGTGTCATGCGCTGTCATTACTTAGGAATGAGGTCCCCGATGGGATGGGAATGTACATTCCCATCACCTCCAAGGCCCAATCGAACAAGTGCAATTACTCTGTTGAGCTTGTAGATGTGTTTTTAACCTGAGAACATTGTGTAATACGTCTCACAATTTGATTCATGTAATTACACTCATTGGTGCCAAAGGTGTATGGTGATATGTCACTGTCAGACGCACAAGCCTTTCACTTCCCACGATGCTGTTGGAGCATAATATTTGCATGGTATTCAAAGTTTTTCTTACAGATTCATTGTACTTTGAGAGCTTTCTCGAGACCAGAGTGTTCTTTTAGTTTATAGCTGTGGACACAATATATGAAATAGCACTTTAACAATCGAGCGAATGAGCTCTGTTGTGATTGACTGCAACAGTAATTGTCTGTTATATTCATGGGAATTTAATATAATCTGTTTACTGATGTCAGCCGTTGAGAAAGTAAAAGCCCTGCCTCATGGGCCTGTGAGAAGTTCCGAAGTCCCGTGAGAAGTTCAGAACCTTGGAAGAGATAGAATAGTGCATTCATTTTCTCATTGATTTGTTAATTGTGACATTTCTATATCTTATATCTTTATTTTCAATCACATTGCCTGAAAACATTTAGGCAAATACTGCCTTCAACAAATTGTACAAGTTGCATATTTCACAGCAAGAGTAACAAGCCGTTCCAATATAAATAGCTATCGATATGTTGATGGTTGCTGCCAGGGGAAGTTTATTGCCATGCCAGTGTTTGCACTGTGAAATTATTCCTGACAACAATATTAAAATGGGCCAGTAGTCAAATGTCATCAAAATGTCTGAAGACTAGTTAAATTAATTTTATAAACACATGTACACCAACAAATGACATATTGGTATCCACATTTATTCCCATCCGAATATCTTGATTGGAATGGGGCCTAGCAAATCCTTGATGTGTCTTGGCTCTTCAAGCTAGTTCGTATCACAGCAGAGTTATGCTAACACATTTCGTTTTTGGAAATGCAATATTGTCATTTGAACATTTGTGCCGGCGACTCTTTTGGCTCTCTTCTGTGATTTCATTTATCAAGTGCAAAAAATCGAATATGCTCCAAAGAGTTAATAAAAATAAAATCACCTCAAATACATAACTGTATTGTATCTGTACTATTTGCATGAACAATTCGTCATGCAATACTTTATTCGCCTTACATAAAGCAACAATTTGTTATGCTCCAAATAAATGTTTGCGATCCACCATAGATTGACAGACAAAGTCATCGAATGGTCCTTTATAGGAAGAGAAAGCAAGCAAATCCCTGACTTCTCTGTTACTGTGACTTAAAGGGTTCCTTCTTAATTATTTTCTTCCCAAACGAGTCATGAAACATTCTGTTATTATATGGCTCCATCTGAGCAAATAAGAATAAGGTCCTGCGCCATTCAGAGGTCGGTCCAATTCCTCGGTGGGCTATATATTCTGATGATCTTCAGCAGCACCTTGGCAGGCCAGGAAGCAGTTTTCCTGTACTAGGAAGCGTGACCTTTGTCGGGGCTGAAGTGGCTTCCCAGCTCTCTCTTTTGTTTAGGCATGCTGTGCAAATAAATAGATATATCAGAGAGGGAAGTATGCACATACCGATGTCCCGTTCCTCCCCCCCTCCTCGCCCCCTAGGATGTCCAACAAATCTCCTCAATGTCTCCCCAAAGCCAGCTCCTTCTCCTACGCTGGCTCCCCATTCCACACACACACACACACACACACACACACACACACACACACACACACACACACACACACACACACACACACACACACACACACACACACACACACACACACACACACACACACACACACAATAAGCACCATGCAGCCCCACTATTTCCTCCTCAGTACGGTGGATTCTCTTTTTCCATTCTCTTCTTCTCCATTTGTGTATATTAACATAGGATTTCAATCTCCATCGCCTATTAAAGGGCGCAGCCGGGCTGCTCTATGCTAACATTGTTTGGCCTCCGCTGTAGCCATTAAACGGTCATTAGGGGGGGGGGGGGGCACTGCTATGACGCATCAAACCTTGTCAAATACCCAGACCAAACAATTTAACCACTGAATTTAAGTGTGTTGATTAAAGCTAGGTAGACGTGTGAGAGAGAGAGAGAGAGAGAGAGAGAGAGAGAGAGAGAGAGAGAGAGAGAGAGAGAGAGAGAGAGAGAGAGAGAGAGAGAGAGAGGAGCAGAGCAACTATGAAATTGTCACCCCACTGACCACTCTTCACATCCAGCAGTTGATGTTGCTTTGATGCTACTTTGACTCTAGATACCTTTGACGCTAGATACCTGGCATCTACCTATTCATCTTTACACCTTTCTTTAGAGAGCAGGGGCATGGCAGATTGTTCCTTTTCCTGTTGGTGGTGGTTGAGGGTCATAGTGGAGGTAGTGGTGGTGTGGTTGGTCATGGTAGTGTTGGTTGCCAAAGTGGAGGTAGTGGTGGAGATAGTGATGGTGGTGTAGATCAGGGGTTTCTAAACTTTGAGTGTGTGTGGACCACTATTTATAATCAAGAATTTTCATGGACGACCTTATAACGTAATCAGGTATTAAATATGTACAGTTATCACAAACAAACTGAACTGAATTTAACTGAACTGGATAAAGTCAAATATCAAGCCCTCAACCAACAGGCTGGGAGTTTGTCCAAGTAACATATGCAAAACATTTCAGAAACGGGAGATCAAGAAACTTACTGGAAATTAAATAATAGGCCTTATTTCTTCCATTTATAAACAAATCGTTTCAAACATACACTGCCAATATATAAAGGCTATGCATGTGATGAGATCACGAACTCTGGCCCTATACACATTTAACGAAAACACAGTAGGCCTACTCTGGTAAAAACAACAAAAAAAACAAAACATTTATTTTGTTAATATTAATTTACAAAAATATAGGCCTATATTAAAATCAAAAGAACAACTATAGCCTAAACAAATGCTCACCTAATGAGGTGGATGATGTTGCTTTGCAGACGATAATTTCTGTATGTCAGGTTCCAGTGATGACAGCCTCAATCTGAGATCTGGTTCAATATTAAGTCTGTTCCGATATTTTGTCTTCAACATTCCCAAGGATGAAAATCCTGATTCACAGAGGTAAGTGTTTGGAAAAGGCACAAGCAGCTTCAGGGCTTTGTTGGAAAGTTCGAGGTATTTCTTGGCAACTTTCAGCCAATAGTTACCTTCAATTTAATTTAAATTGTATATGATGCATACATATTTGTATTTTTATGAGAAATATTATTTTATATTTTAGTTTGCTTTTCCACGGACCACCTGCAGTACCGTCGCGAACCACTGGTGGTCCGCGGACCACAGTTTGAAAATCAATGGTGTAGCTAGTGGTCATGGTGTTGGTAGTGGTCATGGTGGTGGATTGGTGGTGGTCATTGAGGAGGTAGTGGTGATGGTGTTGATAGTGGTGGTGAAGGTAGTGGTCACTGGTCACGTGGTGATGGTGGTGGTCATGGCGGAGGTAGTAGTGGTGGTGGGGTCAGTGACCTCTATATACCATCAGCAGTGTGAAGTATAGTTGAGACGACCCGTTCTCCGTGGGGAAAAAATACTTCCGTAATTGTTGCTGACAGCTGTCTCTTGGAGTGTAGTGCCACTGGAGAGAGAGTGAAAGAGAGGGAGAGGGAGGGAGAGAGAACCGGATTGTGAAGGACAATGAGAGTAAAGAAAAGGGGGGGCAGGGGGGGGACACAGAGAGGCGGTGAAAGAGAAGTTGGAAGTGACAAGGGAGGGATCTCTTGACACACCCAGGAGTGTACAGAAGCAGTGTGCTGGAGCTGATGTAGCGACATCCTGTGCTGGCAGGAGTTTAGACCGTGTGTCACCGCAGTGATGCATAGATTATTTCCTGCTGTTGTGCCGAAACCTGGAACGGGACTTTGGGGTGGTTTGAACAGGAGATTGTTACGCATGGATCTGCCTAATCTGTTAAACCTGATGACTGCACCAGATAGTTATGGATCGTCACACTGGGAAGGTTGAATCACACTAAAGTTTTTAATTTCCTATCAAAGGTCCCATTCGCCATAGCAAACATTCTGCCAATGTTAACCGTTACTAGAGGTGCGCCGGTGGCTACAAAGCATCACACAATGGTGCATTGGTGCATCTCCCCCTGCAAGACATTGCTGGTGTGTTTTTCAAGTCCTTAAAACCATGAGGAGAGGAGGAGTAAGGCCTTCCATCATGGATGCCTAGTCAGACCTGCTGCTGTACGGCTCAGCCCAAGGCTGAGGGCGCCCTACCACCGGCACCACCACCGGCACCACCCGCAGCCACCAGCACCACAGCCACCCCCACCACCACCCCCACCACCACCACCACCAACGGCACCACAGCCACAGCCACCCCTACCACCACCACCACCACCGGCACCACAGCCACCCCTACCATCACCACCATCATTCAGTAGACAGATACGAGAGGATGCTTGTGCTGTTTTAGGGTAAGAGAGTTTACAGTAGTGAATGGCTAAATAAAGGCAATGGGAGCATCCTGTAGCCATCATAATGCATCATAATGGCAGGAACAACACTCCAGACGCCTCAGGATGCAGCAGCCACGTCCCCTACCCCCTCGATCCCTCAACGCCCCCACCCCGAATACGGTGGGCGGATCTAGACTGTTGGTGCAACATTTGGGACTAAACGGCAATATGGAAGAGGGTAGAGTCCAATTTAATCTGTACTTATCTTCATGGAATTGATGATGTCGGTTCGTTGTTATCGACCCGCATGCATCTAATTAAATTGACCACATTTTTATAAAAAACAACACAAAGCCTCTACACTTATGCATAGCAAAGGCGTCATCCTTTAAAATTTCCCTCCCTCCCCATCCCTCCAATTTATCTTTTACTCGCTCCGTCTCCCTCTCTCCCTCCCTCCCTTTCTCGCCCTCTCTATCCCTCCCTCTCTCCCTCCCTTCCTCCCTCCCACCCTGGGGGCCTCTTGTACTTTTCGGGGCTCGTCCTTGTCTCATAAGGTGCAGTTTTGTCCGTAGCCGTCTTCTGGAGCAGGGCTGCATCAATATTTCATTGACGTACAGCCCTACACTCTCAGCCCGTCCATACCCTCCACACACATTACCTCACTCGCTAAACCCCTGCCAGTGACTTGGCAGCGACCGCCAAAGACATTGAGCCCATTAAAGGCCTCATTTCCAAATGCAATGTACACATAAACAGCCATGGCCATAAATCTCTACATGCCACAGCCGATGTGACCCAGCCCCCCCGCCCCATAAAGACTGTGCCCCCCATCGCATATGAAGCTACTGAAGTAGTCTCTGTCGGCCTCTCTCTCACTCTCTCTCTCTTTTTCTCTCTTGCTCTCCCTCTCTTTTGTTTCCGTCTCTCTTCTCTCTTCCATCTAGACATAACTCTCTCTGGAGCTACTGAAGCAATGTATGTGCACCTCTCGCTCCATCTTCTTGCTCTCTCTTTGTCTTCTCTCCGTCTCTGTCTCTCTCTCGCTCTCTCCCCAAACATCTCTCTCCCACTCAGACGGGCCATCTCACTCTCTGGGTTGCGCGTGCTGTTTTGTGTGAGAGTGAAAGTGTCCATCGTAAAACGAATGCCCTTTTCCCTCCCATTCATTCAATCATCTAGATGGGGCCGGGCTGCAGGAAGCCAGCTATCTCCTACCAGGAACACCTGAGTGCTTTCTTCTCCAGCCAGTAAACGAAACACAAATCAGGAGTTCATGACCGGGGAGGGGGAGAGAGAAGGGCAGCCACTGCCCTCCCTTCCCGACGCATCACAATGGTCTACACAGAAACCAAGAATGTGTCAAATTATGCTTTATGCTTGAGCATAGATAAATACAGTAGGGAGACCAGGGCATCCATTATGTCTCTGTTATGCTGTCTTCTTCTTCTTCATCTTCTTCTTCTTCATCTTTTTCTTCTTCTACTTCTTTTTCATATGTCAGGTTTATTGCCCATTTGCCTCTCCCCCTCTCTCTCTCTCTCTCTCTCTCTCTCTCTCTCTCTCTCTCTCTCTCTCTCTCTCTCTCTCTCTCTCTCTCTCTCTCTCTCTCTCTCTCTCTCTCTCTCTCTCTCTCTCTCTTCCTCTGTCTCTTTCTCGGTTTTTCTCTCTGTCACTGTTAAACAGGATGTGTGTGTGTGTGTGTGTGTGTGTGTGTGTGTGTGTGTGTGTGTGTGTGTGTGTGTGTGTGTGTGTGTGTGTGTGTGTGTGTGTGTGTGTGTGTGTGTGTGTGTGTGTGTGTCCCACGTTTGTGTCTGCACTTCTCCCTCTTCCTTAGTCTCTCTGGCACTTGTATACTTGAAGTCCCATATATATTTTTTACAGACAAGGCATTTAAGTGGACTTCACCCTCATCTCCAGAGCATTTGAACACATGGAATCAAGGACCATCTTCACAGATAGAGGCAAAACGCTCTGATGTCCACAGAGAACATCATCACATTGTAATTCTGTTTTTACATCCCGTCCACTGTCCAATCCACTGGGGGAATCTCTTTTAGTACCCCCTCCCTCCCCTGTGCGTGTTGTCTGTTTCCTGTCCTCAGCCAATGTTAGTAGACATGAAATATGTTATTTTGCTTAGCCGTGTCCTAGTAACTCAATCTCCAGGAGGACAAATAAAGCCTGTGAGGCCCGTGTCTGTGGGAAGAAGTGTCTGGAAAGCCCAGGTCCCGAAATGTTTGCAATAGTTGACATTGTGCTCTTCACTGTGCTCCGCGTGTGTGATTGGTGTCTTGGATGGCGTCCATCGAAAAGCTATTTGTAACCCAGATCCTGTTAGAATAATAACATAGCAAGGGGCTTTCTCCATGGGGTTTCAGTATGGCGGGGGGGGGGGGGGCACTTTTCTTTCTGTTAGGAAGGCGGGTTGCGGTGTGAAGAGAAGCAAGCCGCGCTAGCGCTCCCGTTCTGGAGGGGCGGTGGAAGAGGAGGCCGGGGGGGCAGAGTGGTTACCGGTCAGAAAGACATAACGCAGACTTGATGCAGTTATGTGGGTCCAGCTGTTTGTTTTATCGCGTTGCGGCGGGCCAGACGGCGGGCCATATTTCATCCTGGTTTGTCTAGCCAAAAAGACTTCACATTAGCTTGATGGGTTTTAATTATGCATGCCACTGCAAGCATTAATAGACTGATCCCGGGCTATATATATATAGTAGGTAATATTGGCCTCTCATGGTGTATTTTCTCTGACATGGATCATTTGTTGGGGCTGTGAAGACAGAGCCCTCCTCCATCTATTGGAAGCAATCTAGCCACAGGTTATGCATTGGAATCCATAATTGGTAATGTCAAAGGGGAGCTTGAAGATGCTCCCGTAATTTCCTCCTGGGCTGTTTTCATAGCCTGGTATTCTGTTTTGCCTGCGACATTATAAAGTTCCTGGACATTTGGCAGAGGCCTAAGAGGGGTGTGTGTGTGTGTGTGTGTGTGTGTGTGTGTGTGTGTGTGTGTGTGTGTGTGTGTGTGTGTGTGTGTGTGTGTGTGTGTGTGTGTGTGTGTGTGTGTGTGTGTGTGTGTGTGTGTGTGTGTGTGGCATAAAAATCCCCTTTATTTGTACACACATACACACTACCCACACACAACTCCACACCTACACATCTACAGAAGTGTGGCACGTCGTACACACATTTCAGCCTTGGCACACGGTGGAAGAAGTGGCCCAGGGGGTGGGGTGGGGTGAGCAGGACATGGGTCACCTGGCACACAACTCCTGATCTCTCCACCGGCGCACTCAAAGCTCTGCTTTTGCTCCCGGCTTCTTTTTAGGGAGTGGGGTCCTGGCTCCACTTGATCTCAATGTTGCAGCGCTGCTGAAAAAATGCATATTCATTTTTCAGATTCATATATTATGTATATATATATACATATTTATATTCATATTCATAATTCAGGCCAGTGGTCGGCCTTGCTGGCTTAATATCTTTGTTAGCTGTCTGGCTGTAGGCCTTCACCATGCCCATATGCAGCATCCTGATACCTGCAGACCATCTGATATAATGATCCGGGCCTCACAAAGCATCATGAGGAGGGGATGCAAAGGGACGGGGCCTCGATTGGATATAAATGTCTAAAGCAAAAACAAGGTTTTTCCACCCATTCCTAAATTTGCAAGATATTTTATTTTATGACAGCCAATTAATCACAAGGATAGGATTCTGCGTAGCAAAGTAACAGGATAGCCCTTTGCGAAAACTCTTAAGGCGCCAACACTGTGCATGTCAGACATGGAAAAGACAATCAATGGATGTGGTCGTGTGTTGTTACATTGAGGATTTCAGGAATATGTTCTCTAAATGTGTGGTCTTCAGAGCGGGAGGGGGGGTGCGGGGGTTCCGTGTCCAACATCACTAGGTCTGTCTCTGGCAGGCTGTGTCCTGAGTGGCTACTTCCTGTCTGCACTGCGCCTCCTCTTCCCAGCACACTGCTTCAGTCTGCAGAGGGAAGGTTAAAGTTCCCAGGTCGGGGGAATGTGCACGCAGACAGATTTACGACAAGTCAAGAGACAAAAGTTGTTTGCAGAAATAACAAAAGTATAAGCAGAGGTCGTGTCACCCATTGGACTGTGTCCATTTCTATTTCGATCTGTTTCCATATTTATGTGCGATGACGACCAAGGTCATCCCCAGACGTCTGGTCACGGTGACCAAAACTCCTGCATGCTCAGAGGGGCAATCATATCCTAGACATCCAATCAGACGCCCGCGTCCCCCTGACGCCCCTGGAGCACAACGCATTGGTGAAAGCGAGGGTCATTTGTTCCCCGGTTAAAATGTGGGATCACGTGTTCTGGCCTTTGTTTTGTAGCGGAGATAACGAGCGGCTTCTGCCTGGCGCTGACGATACGTCCCAATTACCCGTCTCTACCTTGACGCGCGGCCGCTTCACCGAGAGGCAGCGGCAACGCCTTATTAAAACAGGACCACGCAGCCGGGAGGCGCGTGGGTTTGACCTACAGCCTTCACCTACTGTGTGTGTGTGTGTGTGTGTGTGTGTGTGTGTGTGTGTGTGTGTGTGTGTGTGTGTGTGTGTGTGTGTGTGTGTGTGTGTGTGTGTGTGTGTCTCATGGGCCGTGTACGTTTGAGTTTGTAAGTGCATATTCTTGTGAGTTTTTGGTGTGTGTGTGTGGGTGTCATTCTTTGTTCTTTGACACTTAGTGTGTGCATATTATTCATGTATTAATTCATTTATTAATGAAAAAAGCATGGTACAAAAATCAGCGGCTTGCTCTGTGCTGTTATATAAGTGAATGCGCCTGTGTTATTGATGTATTATGCAGCCTATTATCCTTTATTTAATCAGTACTAGAATAACAATGTTCGTCAATGAAGGCACAATATCTTCCAACAATAGGCAAACTATTGTAACCATAACTGGATATGTTTTAATTGAGATTGAAAACAATGGTCCATTTGTGTTTGGTTTTGGTGCAGAGATGTACATGTGAAATCCATTATGAGGCTGCTTGTCATTGGATGTTACGGCAGACATTATTAGTTAGCTGGATTAGCATGATGTGCTCGCATGTACTCTCTCATCTCTAATTATGTTCTACTGAACTGGATGAATTCAGGCTGAAGTTTTCTGTATAAGTACACTGAGTATTAGTTGTACTTTTGTTTTATTGATATGGAAGTAAACAAAGGGTCTTCACAAGTTTAGCATTATGAATGTGTGGTTGCCTGAAGTACAACTATTTTTGGCTGTTATGTTAAAAGAAAACTTAGGCCCACTGTGTTGCATGCTCACATCTCAGTGTGGGAGTATTGAGCCAGTGTGACTCTGTTGTGCCTGTCGGCGGCACACTCAGCGGGGAGTCCAGTTTTCTTTCTTTGGTTCTCCCCTCTCTTGATCGTGCAACAGTAGCAAATGTCAACAGGCTGATTGCAGCGGGGCGAGGACTGCTGCATGGCATATCATTAATGCTAGCAGGGCCACTCAAAGATAGAATGAGTCTCATTGATCTGCTGCTTGCTGTTATGCAGCCAGCGACAGATGAACGAGTTGTGCTAATTAGGCATCCCATTAGGGGTTTCAACCAGGACAATATCTGACACAGTGAGACGGGTTTATATGGATAAAGGGGCTGGGGCAAAGAAACAATGGTTTGTAAGCCATCTACGGCACAAAGTGCCATAAATAAGAAGGAAACATAGCTCGTACCAGAGATTCATGACCCTGATTTAAACCCTGATAAATCTGAGTCCCATAAGAGCCGTATTGACAGTGTATTATTTATTGGACGTTTGAGTTAGACATCCATACTCCCAGACACACAGCTGCAAAACACACAGAGGCTGTCTTTTCCTCAGAGTTCACCTCTTACCTCTTCTTCCTCTCTTTGTCTCTTTGACAGGATCCTGAGCAACAACAAGATCTCCCTCCTGAGGAACGGCTCCTTCTACGGACTGGCTGCCCTGGAGAAGCTGTGAGTAATGGCGTCCAATGGCGTCTCCTCTCTCCTTAGTATGTAGCCGTCCTCGTGGGCTTCAATAGCCTCAGTAACATGGATGAACAAAGGAGACCCTTCTTCAAGAGGGCCCGGTAATAGGTTGAATGCAGGTTTATCTCATACTTTTGACGGTTAATTAATCATCAAATGCCAAGTGTCTCAATATCAAGCTCGCAAAGTTTGGGCCTTAAAGTTAGTTCTTGGGGAAGCTACAAACTTTGTATCCATTCAATACAGTTCAATACAATGGGATTATTGTAATTACAGATATCCTCCTCATTCCCATTCGGTCATGTCTCAAGTTTCTAAACGGAACAGACTCTGAATGAATGGAGTTAATGCCTACGAGCTTACTCGCGTATTCACCCCCCTTACTACCGCAAGCAACGGGAAAACGGAATCCATTTGCACTTACAGACGTCTTAAAAGCTATACAGACAGCATGGCGACGAGGCATTCTGAAGTGTGGAGGGGGAATTAGGTTGAGCGGGCTTGGCAGGCGAGGCATGCGCCGGTGGCAGGCAGATGACATGTCCCCGTGGCGCGAGTGCATGTGGAATGGCGATGATGAGGTCTATTATGACAGCTCAGCCGGTCAATCCTGGCCAGGCACCGCCCCCCGCGGGTCAACTATTGATTAGCATTTTCTTCTGTCTAATCCAGTGGACCCTCTTCATTCTACCTGATGACGAGGGGTGAAAGTGGGTGACAGCCAATCGACATGATGAGGATGTCAGGGAGATTTGAGGAGAGCGATGTCACAAGGGAAATGGATCGTTGGAGCGCATAAATGAGAAGAACTGACTAGATTCTCCTGTCTCTCTCTCTATTTCTCTCTTTCTCTCCCCCCCCCCCCCCCCCCCCCCTCCACTTGATATGTGGCTGATTTTTCATGCACACACACACACACACACATATACATGTGTGTTTGCCAAAGCTCACTAGTGGCACAAAGTATGATGTAAACAAAGAAACACAAACACAAACACACTCAAGCTTCCCCTGCAGCAGTGTTTTTTTGTTTATTATTATTCGGGTCAGTGGTCGCCAAAATCCATCCTGCTAGAGCCCCAGAGCCAGGGGTTTAGCCTGTGTGTTTGCGTCATATTTTCTAGCCGGGTCAAGCGAGAGTGAGGGCTATATTTACCTTCATCCCACGGACGCACCACTGGAGAGATTCTAGTGAAGGTCAGTGTCAGTCCTCCGTTCTTCAAGCTGACCTTTGACCTCTTGCAAGCAATCTGATGCTGTGTGACCCCTGCCTCCCTCCCACCCTGGCTCCCAAGCTAGCACAACCTGTCCGGATGGCCAGCTGGAGCTCCTGGCGAGGCCCGCGGTGTTCTGAGCGCCGCGGGGCTGGGCTGTCGGCGGAGGGGAGGGAGTGATGGGCGTGGAGGGGTTCGGGTGGAGATTGTCGGGGGGCGGCGCAGTGCTCGTAGGCGTCTTCTTTAGCCAGCTGTTCCCCTCGTACCCCCGTCCCCCACTCGATTTGGATGTGTTCTCCGGGTGGCTGCTGCTGACTGACAGGCCCGACGTCTGGGCCTCTCGGCCGGCCGCGCCGCAGCTGTGGTCGCGCGGAGCAGCCAGTGGGGGCGGCGGGATGCGGCCTGGCGCGTGTGGTTTGGTTTACCTGCCGGCTGCACGTCTCCCCATGGGTGAGATTCTGTTTTTAAAACAGCAGCTGCGGTCAGTAAAAGGTTAAGTTTGAGCGCGGATGTTTTATTGTCACTGACAAAAAAGACAATAATTCACCTGTTATTGGTGGATTGCTCCATCAATCACTGGTCCCGCCTCCCCCAGATGGAGCCAAGCCATGTTACTGTCAGCCACAACAGGTCATATGGGAGCAGGGCATAGTAACAAAGGCTGCCCCTGTTTCCCAGGGCCGGACGCTGAATCTTGGTTTACTAATTGATCATGGCTACCCATAAGAGAGCCCATTCATTTGTTTATGTATGCCGGTGGAGAATTGTTGGCAAGAATTTACATATTCTTCGTTCCCAGACGGTATCCGGAAGGTCATGCATGATGATTAATATATATTTTGATCACAAATACAACGTTGGAATCCTATTTGATTATCATTATAATGATGTTTTGCTTTACCCACTTCCGTAAACTATTGATTGATATTCATCCTGCATCTGAACAATGCAGAATGACATCCATTTTAAGCCTTGGTGTAGGGTCAACAGCCTTTTATCACTTCTCCATGATTGTATTATTTCAGTTGTACATTTCAATTACAGCTGCAGCTATCACAGGATGCTGGTCTTGGGAACTTGCGATCATTCATTGGGCCCAGTGCCATTATTATACCAGGAAAAAGGAAGAGAATATTTGTTCAAATCAACAATACGAGCAAGGAGGCTTGGTGTGGACCTCTCATCCTCCTATAAGGAGGTCTTGAATAGGGCTGGAGGCAGAACCCCTCCGTGGCTACCCATACAAATGTACAGCAAGCAGCCAGGGACCCCAGGGAACGCACATATGAGCAAGAACAGCAAGAACAGCCCAGGGTGAAACAGAAACTGCCTCAAACCAAGACAAGGCCAAAATGAGCAACAGAGTAAACATATAATCTGGCCCTTTTACACAGGAAGGGAGTCTGACCACACTCTAACAATATACCAATACAATCTGGAGATAAAACATTTGATATAAAAGCCCCTACAAATAAATGAGTTTGTATCTCCCTATTAGTATACTGATAAGGGGTGTCCTGGACTGAGATTTAGCATAGGGATACCTGATTCGTCAGGCAAGACTCGTCAAATGAAATAATGTAATTTGTTTAAATGCAGCTTAATTGTGCCAAATTGATTCGAGTTTTTGTGGGGTTAAATGCTTTGTAAACAATAAATTGGATTTCAAAGCTGTCTATAGGTGAAGTGTAGCGTCTCCGCTGAAGGACAGCCACAAATTAACGCTGCACAATATGACGACACTGTGCACTTCGTTCATGTCAGCATCTGCATTCAATTTGACCAAAAATAGAGGCTACCAATGTTATTAGGCTACCGCCTAATTTACTATAAATATAGGTGTCGTAGGGCACCGTAGACGGTCGAATTGAGGTTGAGTGGGCGTTGAAGTTGCAGTCTAAGGGTTTATTTAAAATGCTTCAGCAGATTACCGTAAAATTATACAAAGATTAACATAAAAAACATAAAGGTTGTTACTATTATGTAACCATGGGCACAGACACCCACAACACTATAATCTAGCCTTCTCCTATCCAGTTCCCCTTATACACTGAAATAAAACAGGATAAAAGAGGCTCTCCATTGCCTAGCCTGACCCATAAGCCCAACCAAAATCATACAGATATCAGGGTTTCCCGCAGAAAATTATTATTATTATTATCATTTTATTTTTTAGGTCGTAGTTAAGGCGGCAGGCCTGTGTTGCTTAGGCCTTACCTGTAAAGTGCTGCGGGAAACCCTGCATATGAATGAACCACAACATACATGCATATAAGATATGACTCAATAATATTATTATATTATCTTTCTATTAAGTCAACAATGTCATACACATTTGTCCCGCAATAGATAATACCTCTCAAAGAATATCTCAAATGATAATGGCCTGACCCGGCACAATCTCATGATATAAATACAGAACTAATACAGCACTTGGCATTTAACGTGGGAGCACTGAGTATGAATGACTCAAGATGTGCTATTGCTGATTACCGTTAGTGGTAACCAACTGATGCTATGGCTTTACATGAATGATGCATATAATGAGATAGATGTACGGAAATGATCACGGATGTAAATAGTCAGGATACCCACGCTTGAACTGTACATTTAAGCATTACCAATAAAAAGTGGGTTGAAGGTTATTTGACTTGCTTGATTATTGCAGTGAATTACATTTTGAGAACGTCCTTGGTCGACACAGAATACAACATACTACAATGTCCACATGTTAATATATATACACACCATGCACACCAGTGTCTCTCAGCTTTCTAAACCCAGCATCGATAATGTGGCCATAGAAGCGTTTGACTGATTAAAAATGTCGCCCCAAACGATTAGTCGATAGAGGAATAAATCTGGATGCTGGGTTGCCAACTTTGGCTACCTGGCTGGAGTGGGGTCTTGATGCCATGAGCTTAATCATGCGTACGGGCACTTTATCACGTGCACATATTTGGATTCAATTCACCATCAGGGCCAAAATAAGTATGCAGCAGCCCAAACAATTGGTGGGAGTGGGGGCTTAGGTTCAAATTTAGCCTGACTACTCCCAAGCCCTGACTTCTTATACCCAGGGAAATAGGCACGATTTCACCATATCAGACGTACACTAACCTAATAAATGGCACACAGGTTTGTTCACTGACGAAAGTCAAAGACGTGTGGTTGACGTGTGGTTGATTAAAATCAACTAAATCTTGCTGGTACGCCATCCTGGCTCCCGGCTGTGAACTTGACCAGCTGTCCAATCAACAAAGAGATAAGCATCACGCACCAATCAGGAAGTAAAGGCCCATGTGCACCAGATACGGTACTGCTCCGGTCCTCTGGAACCTGCACGGCTCATACTGCTGTTCCCCTTCTGTTTCCACATCTGGTCTAGTTTTGCCAGATAAGTGTTCATCGGAAAAGTGTGGAAATACACTTTGTTAACGTGTGATACTTAACTCAATAGGGTTGTTGCAAACAACAGATGACTATCATCGACGATTGTCATTCAGGCCAATTATGTAGAATCATGCAAGACCAATGCTGACTGATGCATTCCCTGAACGACCTATTTGGATGTAGTTAAATAGTGAAAACATATTTGTGGGAGGGATGATGGCTGGTTTAAGCAGCCTCGCCTGGCGGAGTCTGATTGGACTCTGGAGTTGGGTGAGGCTGCACACCGGTTAAACCAGCCTTCTCCACACGCACTGTACCATCGCAGTGTTCATTATGTGGAACAATGAAACCAGATTCAACGACACCACCCTGTGTCCTTTATGTTTGGAGGAGCCCAGAAGAGTCACCTAGGTGGAGTGTGTCAGTCACCTATGTGGTGTGTAGTAATGGATTTTGCTACATTATACATTTTTTATAAATAATATAAACTCCTCCTCCTCATCCTCATCGTCATCCGCTTATCCGGGGTCGGGTCGCGGGGGGAGCAGCTCAAGCAGGGGGCCCCAGACTTCCCTTTCCCGGGCCACATTGACCAGCTCTGACGGGGGGATCCCGAGGCGTTCCCAGGCCAGTGTTGAGATATAATCTCTCCACCTAGTCCTGGGTCTTCCCCGAGGTCTCCTCCCCACTGGACGTGCCTGAAACACCTCCCAAGGAAGGCGCCCAGTGGGCATCCTTACCAGATGCCCGAACCACCTCAGCTGACTCCTTTCTAAGTAAAGGAGCAGCGGCTCTAATCCGAGTTCCTCACGGATGGCTGAGCTTCTCACCCTATCCCTAAGGGAGACGCCAGCCACCCTTCTGAGAAAACTCATCTCGGCCGCTTGTACCCGCGATCTCGTCCTTTCGGTCATCACCCAGCCCTCATGACCATAGGTGAGGATAGGAACGAAGATCGACCGGTAGATCGAGAGCTTTGCCTTGCGGCTCAGCTCTCTTTTCGTTACAACGGTGCGGTAAAGCGAACGCAATACCGCCCCCGCTGCTCCGATTCTCCGGCCAATCTCACGCTCCATAGTACCCTCACTCGCGAACAAGACCCCGAGGTACTTGAACTCCTTCACTTGGGCTAAGGACTCATTTCCTACCCGGAGTAAGCAATCCACCGGTTTCCTGCTAAGAGTCATGGCCTCAGATTTAGCGGTGCTGATCCTCATCCCAGCCGCTTCACACTCGGCCGCCAGCCGATCCAGTGAGTGCTGAAGGTCACAGGCCGATGATCCAATGAGGACCACATCATCTGCAAAAAGCAGTGACGAGATCCTCAGACCACCGAACTGCAACCCCTCCCCACCACGACTACGCCTCGATATCCTGTCCATGTATATCACAAACAGGATTGGTGACAAGGCGCATCCCTGGCGGAGACCAGCACCCACTGAGAACGAAACTGACTGGCTGCCGAGAACACGAACACAGCTCTCGCTTTGGGAGTACAAAGATTGGATGGCCCTGAGGATAGACCCCCTTACCCCATACTCCCGCAGCACCTCCCACAGTTTCTCCCGGGGGACCCGGTCATACGCCTTCTCCAGATCCACAAAACACATGTAGACCGGATGGGCATACTCCCAGGCCCCCTCCAGGATCCTTGCGAGAGTGAAGAGCTGGTCCGTAGTTCCACGTCCGGGGCGAAAACCGCATTGTTCCTCTTCAATCTGAGGTTCGACGATCGGCCGAACCCTCCTTTCCAGCACCTTGGAGTAGACTTTACCAGGGAGGCTGAGAAGTGTGATACCCCGGTAATTGGCACACACTCTCTGGTCCCCCTTTTTGAACAGGGGAACCACCACCCCGGTTTGCCACTCCTTTGGCACTGTACCCGACTCCCACGCGATGTTGAATAGGCGTGTCAACCATGACAGCCCCTCAACACCCAGAGCCTTTAGCATTTCTGGCTGGATCTCATCAATCCCTGGGGCTTTGCCACTGCGGAGATGTTTGACTACCTCAGTGACCTCCACCAGGGAAATTGACGACGAAACACCATCAACCTCGAGCTCTGCCTCCAACATAAAGGGCGTGTTATTCGGATTCAGGAGTTCCTCAAAGTGTTCCTTCCAACGTCCGACGACCTCCTCAGTTGAGGTCAACAGAGTCCCATCCTTACTGTACACAGCTTGGATGGTTCCCCGTTTCCCCCTCCTGAGGTGCCGGATAGTCTTCCAGAAACACTTTGGTGCCGACCGAAAGTCATTCTCCATGGCCTCTCCGAACTTCTCCCACACCCGCTGCTTAGCCTCCGACACGGCAGCCGCTGCAGCCCTTCGAGCCTGTCGGTACCCTGCAACCGAGTCAGGAGTCCTCCAGGATATCATATCCCGGAAGGCCTCCTTCTTCAGTCGGACGGCTTCCCTGACCACCGGTGTCCACCACGGTGTCCGAGGGTTACCGCCCCTTGAGGAGCCTAAGACCCTGAGGCCACAGCTAGCCGCCGCAGCTTCAGGAATGGAGGCTTTGAACACCGCCCACTCCGGCTCAATGCCCCCAACCTCCACAGGAATGCCAGAAAAGCTCCGCCAGAGGTGTGAGTTGAAGATACCTAGGACGGGGGCCTCCTCCAGATGTTCCCAGTTCACCCGCACTACTCGTTTGGGCTTACCAGGTCTATCCGGAAATTTCCCCCATTCCCTGATCCAACTCACAACCAGATGGTGGTCGGTTGACAGTTCCGCCCCTCTCTTTACCCGAGTGTCCAAAACATGCGGCCTCAGATCAGATGACACGATCACGATCACGAAATCGATCATCGATCTTCGGCCTAGGGTACTCTGGTACCAGGTACACTTATGAGCACCCTTATGTTCGAACATGGTGTTTGTTATGGATAATCCATGACTAGCACAGAAATCCAATAACAAACGACCGCTCGGGTTTAGATCAGGGAGGCCGTTCCTCCCCACCACGCCTCTCCAGGTGTCTCCATCGTTGCCCACGTGGGCGTTGAAGTCTCCCAGCAGAACTACGGAGTCCCCTACTGGAGCCCCATACAGGACTCCATTCAGGGTCTCCAAGAAGGCCGAGTACTCTGAGCTGCTGTTTGGTGCATACACACAAACAACAGTCAGAGTTTTCCCCCCTACAACCCTTAGGCGCATGGAGGCGACCCTCTCGTCTACCGGGGATTTATGAGTATCCCCACACCTGCCCGGCGCCTCACGCCCTCTGCAACTCCGGAGAAGAATAGAGTCCAACCCTTATCCAGGAGTACGGTACCAGAGCTGAGACTGTGCGTGGAGGTAAGCCCCACCAGATCTAACTGATAGCGCTCCACCTCCCTCACAAGCTCCGGTTCCTTTCCCCACAGCGAGGTGACGTTCCACGTCCCCAGAGCCAGCTTCTGCCGCCCGGGTCTGGTCCGTCGAGACCCCTGACCTTCGCTGCCACCCATGTGGCTGCGCACCCGACCCCAACGGGTCTTCCCACAGGTGGTGGGCCCATGGGATGAAGAGAGGGGGGGTGCCACGTAGTTTGTTCGGGCTGTGCCCGACCGGGCTCCGTGGCAAACCCGGCCACCAGGCGCTCGCCATCGAGCCCTCCGTCTGGGCCTGGCTCCAGACGGGGGCCCCGGGCTTCCTCCGGGCCGGGTCACATCTCCTCTTTTTCCGTTATTCATTGGTTTTTTTTGAACCATTCTTAGTCTGGCCCCTCACCTGAGACCACTCTGCCATGAGAGACCCTACCAGGAGCACAAGGCTCCAGACAACACAGCTCTCAGGTTCACAGGGACACGCAAACCTCTCCACCACGATAAGGTGACGGTTCCAGGAGAGGTATAATATAAACTCAAAATGATAAACTAAGGCGGAGATGGCCTACTGTTATATATTATAAATATCTTCCATTATCATCTTCCAGCTTATCATTGGTTATCGCCTGTTCACATCGGAACAGAACCTCCGCAAGGTAGTGATACGCAGGAGACATTAAATTCAACTCCATGTCTTCCCATCGAAGATTCGAATCGTCAAAGTTTCAAGGTCCCTTCTGCTTCTCTGTAGAAACAGCTGTCTTGACCTTGTCTGAGGCTTTTGCCCAACGATCAATTTGCTTCAAGGTGAGGGTAAGACAATAGTCAATGTTGTGTTTGTTTACTATCCGTATGCAATCGATGAAAAATAAGGCACTGGAATGTGTAATGTGAATGTTGAGATGTAAACAAGAGGAATGTTAAGCACACTTTATATGAGGTAAGTGTTCTGGCCCTAACATCATGATTAGTATAATGTTCACACCAGGAATGCTCAGTGGTCACCAGGGGTTACTGAGAAGCAGAGGGTATTCCACTGTATAATGGAGTCATTTCAGGAGCTATCGATTTATTTGGGGTGGCTCAATTTCAGAACACATAAGAATGCATTTTAAGTCAATTGTTATATAACATGTCATGAAAGAAAAGGAATTTGATCTTAATTTGGTCCTCGCTGCTGTAAGCTGCAGTTTGTAGAATGATGTGGGATCTAGCGGTGAGGTTGCAATTTGAAACCAACTAAATACAACGCCTCAGCCCTCCATTGCCATCGACCTAGGAGAAGCTAGGTCCATAGTACTGGCCTGTATTGTGTAAGGGGCCAGTACTTACTTCCAGAATGATTGCATCCTTTCGGCTTTCGGCCACTGATTTCCCTGAATAAATTAAATTCTATTGGATTCAATATCAATTCAATTAGGGATAGTTACAACAACTTACAATTACAGCTACGCATATTGCTCGTATATATGAAAGTGGTGCCCAGAGATGCTGTAAATTGTACAAGGAACAATCTAACTTGGTGCACAATTGACCCCAAAGCAGTAAAATAAATGTAGTTTTTATTTAACAATACACACAGTACACAATACAGCAGTCAACACAGTATAGTGTTGTTCCCAAATGGTGGCCACCTGGGACTAACGACAAGCTTCAAGAATCCACAGGAAAAGGCATACATTAAAAGATAGATCTCTGGGCCGTCTCTGTGGCTCAACCTGCTAGTGCTCACCATGAAAGCATTAGCAAGTATGTCTTTCCCTCGCTCCAAACTGCTTTTCTGTCTCTTCACTCTCCTGTCCATAAGGGCACTAAAATTTCCTTAAGATTATAAATACTTTAACATACAGTTTAAATAAGATTGTTCACATGATTTTATGAACCGATATCGGATCATTCAAATGAACTTTGATTTAAACAAAAAAAAAAAGTTTTGAAACCCCACCCGTCGTCATCGAGGACACTTGTGATTGACACTATGGTGTGCATTTCTTATAGAACATTGTTCATTATAACGCTACTACAGAACAACCATACTATAATAGTATCACAAATTGAAAGGGCTACTGTAGAATATGGTGCTGCAACATGGTAGGCTACATGGAGAGGACCCACTCCCTACGTAGATGTAAAGGGGTACATCTAAGGTAATGAAATCACAATGATTCTTATTTTCATGGGATTATAAACCAATTAGAACTCATTTATGAACATTATATTCCATTTCTGCCATGTCCGTTCCACTAGATGTCACACAATTCAACACACTCATCTTCAAGTCAAAGTTGCTATCAATGACTTTGGACAAGCTTCAGTCAACCTCAGATATCTCCTTTCAGTCCGCAACATTCAGTTTTCTGTCTATTTTTCAGCAGTAACTTGTTTGCTTTGCTTTAAAGCATGCTTAACAATGTTGTTGTATTCACACAACAATCCGCGTCTTTATCATTCTTCACAAATCCCGATCCAACAGACCACTCGCCGGTCAAGACTTTTCATAATATCCCCCTGTATGTGAAATGTTTGGCGCTGGTGTTGATGTTGTGGCGTTAGGATTCAGATCCTCTCTTCAACCCCCCCACGCACTCCAGACATATTTGAAAAACATGACAGAAAATGTCTTGGCAGCATCTTTGCACTCTACCCTTCTTTGGTAAGCGGATGTATGAATATGCAAATCAGAAACACCCCCATGGTGCCCCCTCTCTTTTGAAGTAGGCTGGCCGAGGAACAATGAGTGGGCTTACATGGACACAAATAAACTGATTATGACTGGCTTAAGGCGAAACCGAGGTTATTTGAACGGCAGATCTCTGGGGATGGGGAAGTGTATTGGTGTGGGGAGATGTTCTGCACACAACTATATTCACACAGTCAACATGACGGGCTTGAGGAGTGCCACGATTGGTAGGAGAACAGGCAAAGCCAAGCTTGTGCACAACATGAGCAACGGTACGGGTTAACTCCATGTTCTTCTCTGCTTTCAGTGAGCAGTCCAAACAGGCACACAGTGAGCAGCGAGACTGTGTTTTGTGGGTTGGAGCAGTGAAAGTTGTACCGCTACATCCTTTAACAGGAGACACATGTCTGGATCTAGACGGTTCAAAATTAAATTAGCACCCCCTTTACCGCCCCCCCCCCCCCCCCCCCCCCCCCCATATCGATGCAGGGATTAGAAAGCTAGCTGACTCGCCCATTTAGCGTCGTGCGAGTAAGCTGTGCGATCGCTGCGGTGGCGGGCTAAATGATAAATGATTCATACGTTGTCGTCGTCGTGAAGTATGTATCCCCCAAGTATGTATGCATGTAGCACTTCTGTAGGGAGCCGAAGAAACCACGCACACACACTCACACACACGGGGAGGGGGGATGCTTCCTGACACAACGGCAGGCAGCCACACAAGCCCCCGTCACGACGTGTACACACTCCCTACTGTTTAATTGGACATACGCTGTCTAACCCCCCCCCCCCCCCATCTCCCCTTAACTCCCCATCCACATGCTATTCCTCCCCCGGCCCGCATGCTCTTTCTCTCTGTCTCTCTCTCTCTCGCTCTCTCCCCCCAGCCTACATCCTCACTCTCTCCCTCTGTCTGTGTCTCAAGCTCTCTCTCCCCACATTTGATCGCTTTCTCTTCCCACATACTTGCTCTCTTTCTCTCTCCCCACATTCTCTCTCTCTCTCATACCACATTCTCTCTTTCTCTTCTCTTTCTCTTCCTCTTTCTGTCTCTGTCTTTCTCCCCACCCTACGTCCTCACACTCTCCCAGTCCGGTCTCTCTCTCTCTCTCTCTCTCTCTCTCTCTCTCTCTCTCTCTCTCTCTCTCTCTCTCCCCCCCCCCCCCCTCCCTCTCTCTCCCCCCCTGCCTCCTCTCTCCCGCTCCCTCCTCCTGGCGCCCCCGGGAGGCTTTTCAACAAGTTCTGCAGTTTTATTTACAATCCAGCCGGCGCCTCATCTCCAGCATCGTGATGACTGTTTGCTCTCTCCATATCTCAGTGGAGCCCTGTGAACACCTCCCAATGACACACACACACACACACACACACACACACACACACACACACACACACACACACACACACACACACACACACACACACACACACACACACACACACACACACACACACACACAGACACACACACACAAGGGCTTCCCGGGGAGGGCTTTCTTCGTGGGGGGGGGGGATGGCGTCATTAGATCTGCTGTGAGACGACGTGGCCTCGCAGAGTGGGATTTTAATTATTTACTCGTTGTAGATTTTCAGTCTGGTGGTGGTGGTGGTGGTGGTGGTGGAGGAGGCAGCCGGCGGTGGTAGCGGTGGTGCAGGGCCGGCGGACTTGACAGTGCGGTGCACAGAGGCGTGCAGGAGGAAAGGGTTCGCACCGTGAGGGAGCTCAGTGGGTGGGGTTGGGAAGAGGGGCAACTATATTCGGGAGTCCCTAACCTGCCACCGCAGGCAGCTGGAGGGCACTCATTAGTCACTGTCCCTTTCTGCTTCATCTCCCTCTCTCTCTCCCCCTTCTCCGTCTATGGCCCTCTACCGTCTTCCCTCTCTCCATTTTCTCCTCTCCCTCACTCCTCTCCATATCTTTATGTCTTGTTCTCCCTCACTCTTTCTCACTCTCCATGGCTTTCTTTCTCCGCTCAACATGATAATTGGGGAGACGGGGGAGACATGTGGGGGGGGGGGGGGGGGGGGGGCGCTGTATGTGTCCTCATTGCTTCGACCTCAATATTTGCTCTATAGGGTCGTGTGTGTGAGCAGGCCGGCAGCGATCCACATAACAAGGGCTATTCTAATTCACTGCTACAACGGTTTGTGAGCAATCATAGTAGGACCACATGCTAAGAGGCATTGACCAACACAGCAACCCATTATCTCCTGTGCACACGTAGTCACTCGAAAATCCTTTGCACGAGTCCGTTGCACGATTGGCCAAAACCCTAATTCGTTATCTGATTCGCCGTTGTGTGCATGCTTGCTGCATTGTCATTGGTTCGTGTGTTGCATGCCCTCATGAGAGGGTCTTTTGACAGTTGTTAGATATATTAAGGGTCTTCAATATAATGGGATTTTATATAATCAAATCCAATGTATGATTGAATAAAACAAAGTTATTTTCACTGATTGCTAGGGGGGGGTGGGGATGGTGTGTGTGTGTGTGTGTGTGTGTGTGTGTGTGTGTGTGTGTGTGTGTGTGTGTGTGTGTGTGTGTGTGTGTGTGTGTGTGTGTGTGTGTGTGTGTGTGTGTGTGTGTGTGTGTGTGTGTGTGTGTGTGTGGTATAATAGAACAGAGCCTGAAGATAAATCTAGCCATTAGTGCGGTGCGGTGAGCGGTGCTGATATCCAGTGGCTTCAGGAAGTGGAGCTCTCTCTCATACACACAACAGTGCGGTTGAAATTAATTGAGGGGAGGCATGATTTTCAGTAGCATTTTAAACGCTGTGTTTGGACCATCTAGTTTAGACCACGGCCTCACTCTCATTCTTCAAACACTTCAGTCCAATGGAGGATAGAGCGTTGGATGTTTAAACATTTTGTCTCATACGAGCTGCTCCAGCTGCTTGCTTTCTCTGTTTATGCAACCATCATTTTGTTCTCTCTACCAAAGGTGGCTATCAGCTCTGTGTGTGTGAGCGCGCGCGTGTGTGTGTGTGTGTGTGTGTGTGTGTGTGTGTGTGTGTGTGTGTGTGTGTGTGTGTGTGTGTGTGTGTGTGTGTGTGTGTGTGTGTGTGTGTGTGTGTGTGTGTGTGCGCGTCTGTGTGTGTGTGTGTGTGTGCGCGTCTGTGTGTGTGTGTGTGTGTGTGTGTGTGCGGGAGACCTCTTGACCAGAGGCAGAAACAGCCGTGCTCTCAGGAAACAGGAAGACTTATTTATTCTAGAGAGCTTCCATCCTGCCTTCCTCCTCTCCTGCCAATCATCGAACAATAAAGGCCAGCCAGGCCCCGAGAAAACACCAGAAGCATTAGCTTGAGCCACTATCCAAGCGTTTCAGATTCATAACGCACAGCCAGCTGGGACGCACACGGCCACACTTTATTTAATGATTTCCAACACTGGCTCAATTTGTCCAACTGCCTAACTCCGACCCATCAGGGCCCCCTTAGACTAAACACTCGTTCTCACTGAAGATGTTCCCGAGTCACGGCAGACTCTCGGCTCTGAACGTGTGTGTACCCTGACTTCTGGGAGGGGGGTTCAGTAAGGTGAAAGAGGTCGCAGCTGCTTCAAGGAGAGGAGGCAAGGAGGCAAACAAGATGTGCCAATCGTGAATAAAACCGTGGACGGCAACTATAGTGCAAAGCTATATGGCGTTCACAGGAAGGCTTGTAGCTAGCGCCTGTATCTAGCTGGGTGAACCTGCAGTAGAGCAGGATAAAGGGACACAGACTGATTTCTTGGAGGGGGTGTCCTGAACTTCCTGTGGTGTCATGAAGACGCCAATGCCTTCTGGTGTAGACAACACATACTGGGGTTCCAGTGTTTGTGATATGATACTTTATTGCATTTTATAAAGTGGCTTGTGATAAATTGGAGTCCAAACTGAAAGTGAGAAAAAAGTGTCGACGGGGCGATTTCTATTATATTTTCACCCCCTTTCCTCAAACGCCGCTGGAGGGTTGAGTTCAACTGTTTTGCTGTTTTGATGCAAAAAAACAGCCGGGGTTAGACACACGACCCGTTCATAAATCTTCAACAGTAGCATGTTTCCTTATCTCTGAAATCACGGCGAGTTGACCCCTGCTGCCCGCCTCCCACACACACGCACGCACAATCTCACACACCCACACACAATCTCGCACACACGCACACAATCTCTCACACATACACACACACACACACACACACACACACACACACACACACACACACATACACACACACACATATATATATATATATATATATATATATATATATATATATATACATACACATAGACATAGACATACACATACACATACACACACACACACACTCCCCACGCAAGAAAGCAGAGAGCAAGAGAGAGGGGGAGCAAGGCTCACTCTTCACGTTGCTGAAGTACTGGCTGTATGTAGAGCCAAGCTGTGGGTCACGAAGCAGCTTGGGATGAAGGGATGGACCGTAAGGCCGTCAGCCCCACAGACGACCTCGCTGCCCCAACATTGTGTGGATAACCAAAGAACCATGTGGACCGGGGGCAGAGATAGGAGATGCCTTGGCGGGGGGGGGGGGGGGGGGGGGGGAGAAGACCTGTCTGGATAAGGAGGTCATGGCGTCACAGAATAAGCCAGCTTCTCCGGCTCAATTAATTGGGTATTTTTTTTTGTCAGTGTGAATGAACGTATGGAGGAACTGATAATACACGCTACACGCGTGGCACAGGAATCCAGTGTGATGTGCCTGACGAATGCATGATGAGGGATCATTATCATGAGGACAATTTAGAGCCAAGTTGTGTTAGGACTGGGAGGATTGAGTTTGGTTCAAGGTTTAGTGGCAGTTAATTTCGAGTACTAATCAAAGGTATTACAAAAAACAATTACCAGCAACTTTAGTTTAAGTTACATTTTCGTGTGTGTACTATTTGCCTCAGTTCGGGTTTGTGTAAAATAATTCAATCATAAAATGTAATTTTTATAAAGCAGTAACCTTATTTTATGATTGACAGATTTGCCGCAAACACTGCAGATGTTTTAACGACCTCAAGCGCGAGAGTTTAAAATAGATCTGTGCCACTGATTCACCTTTTTATATCTTTTTTTCATACGTTATTTTTCCCATTATGAGCCAAGAGTATATAAACCTTATTTTATTTATTGTATGCGCACTAAATCACAACCTGGTGACAACCGATTTACTTAAGTTCCTTTAAAGATTGCATATTAAAAGTATTTGAAAGAGGTAGTTTGAGGAGCCGTGCTTTAAGGAGGCCTAATGGTGCAGACAAAGTGTGCCTCAACCGTGGGCCTGACAATTTATAGAGACACAGATCATTAGGCGCCACACAGGAGTAATTCATCTGCCTTATAAAAATAATGGCTCATCTTCTTCCCTGTGTAAGTGATGCTAATTTCCCCCAGAATGATCCTTAGTTACAGTCAGCAGCCGTCGAGCACGATGGCCTCTGACTACAATCACAGCCATGTTGACACACTAGTTTTGCCACCCCTACCGGGGAGTCTTTTCATTGTTGTTTTCTCCGAGGCCTATCGCGTTTGTGTCTCTTGATGTTTGTCTTGTTTAAGCTTGTTTTGCTTTGGCAAACCGATGAATTAGCGTCAAGAGTTCAGCCGCTTAGTTACTCTCCAAAGAATAAATTGTTCGCTACTGTATTTTCCTCATTACTCATTCTGACCATGTTTTACAATGTCCCCCCGGCCCTCATTTCTCTCTGTAATGTGTCCTGAATCTGACTGCTAAACCTATTGGGGAGCTTGTCGGGCGTTCTGTTATTGTGTTCCTCACGTTTCCACAGAGAGGAAACGAAAAGCCTCCTCTGATTCTTATCACACTCCCTACAAGCCACGAGTTAAAAGAGGAAACCAGGCACACAATCTGAGGAAGTGTCCCCACTCGCTTGATGGGCCGAGCCCCTGGCTGAGCAGCTGACAGGTGGTCCCCCCTCCACCAATGAAATAACAGATCTTATCGTCGGTGAATTGCTACTCCAGCTTATTGTGATTGCATTGATATGAAAACGTAGATGATGCCCATATCTGCTATAAGTACACTGCCCGGTGCGGCAAGTTTTAGGCAATATTTCAGGTCGGATTCGGTGACACAGATCTCAACTGTCGCGAACATTGTTAACCACACATTTCACACGGGATCTGATCCGTCTAATCCGACCCACTTCACAACAGACCCCTCACTGAACATCCTCTTTTGATGGACTTGTCATGCGAGGGATGCAGACGTCCATGTGCATTGTCCTGGAGGAGACTTGTCGTTAATGGCCGTGTTTCCTCGGGCCCCAGGCAGCGTTGGACTGCGTGTGCGTGTGCACATGGCCCACGCACCCTTTGGTTTGCGTCACGTTGTTTTGACCTCGACCGCTCGGCGCCCGTGGCCCGTCTCACCCCCATCCCACCCTCGCGGTCGGAGAGAGCGAGCCCCCGGCTGACCCCCCCCCTCTCTCCGGGCGGGGGGGCGTCGGACCGCCGCCTCACTCTGAGCAAAGAGGGGCGACACTTTAAAAGATAGATAGATAGTTACATAGAGGGGGTTGTCGGTGATGTTGCATTACTAACGCTGCTCTCTCTCCATGTCTCCCTCTCTCTCCTCCTCTTCCTCCTCCTCCTCCTTCTCCTCCAGGGACTTGAGGAATAATTTGATAAGCACAGTGGAGCCGGGGGCTTTCCGAGGTCTAGTGGCTTTGAAGAAACTGTAAGTACTCTGAAACGACTGTGACAGCCTACTCAGGGCGACAAGGGGAGTAGCTGAGGCCCGCTCCGCCAGCCGATGTTGTTCAACACTGGTACTGGATTAGGAGGGAGACGAGGAACCAGGACTCTGCCACTGCACTTCCACGTGTTCCCTTTTCCGCTGTAACGTGGGTCAGAGGGAGGGTTTCAGTGGTCTCTAATCACATTGTCCAGATGGTGGAGTACAAGTTAAGAGACTTCAACCTCGGAGCCAGAACTAGTTTTGCTCCGCTGTAACGTCAGGAGAATAAAATGCTACGAGCGGTAGGGCCCAAATAAGATCGATCACTTCATAGACCCCTTAATGTATTTTGGCTGGAGTAGAAAGCAAGCGTTATTTTAAGGTTGACCTTATACGTTGGTAATTTTCCGCACCAGCACACGTATTCAGGCTCTCTGGATATAGGCTGCAGCACGCAGGGACATGATTGCACCCCTGATAGGTTTGGTTAGTGGGTTTAAGGGCTGGCCGGGGTGCAGCCAGTGAGTTAGCATTGGTGTGTGTGTGTGTGTGTGTGTGTGTGTGTGTGTGTGTGTGTGTATGAATTTTTCGGAGTATGTTTGTGTGTTTGCTCAAACTTGTGTGCGTGGGGCTGGTTGTGTGTGTGTGTTTATGTGTGTGTGTGTGTGTGTGTGTGTGTGTGTGTGTGTGTGTGTGTGAGCACCGGTGCCAGGGCTCTCTGGGAGCAGCAGAGTGCTAATTTAAGTGCTCCCAAACTGATGATTACTCGAGTGCTCTGCTTATTTCCCCCCAGCTGCTGTGGCGTGGCTGTGATTACACAGCGCAGCCTCAGAATGCCACAGCGCTCTGCAGCCTCTCGCCTGCATGCTGCAGCATCTGAGTGTGGGTGTGCGTGTGTGTGTGTGTGTGTGTGTGTGTGTGTGTGTGTGTGTGTGTGTGTGTGTGTGTATGCATCTGCGTGTGTGTGTGAATCTACGTGTGTGCGAGCATCTGCACGTGTGGGAGCATCTGCATGTGTGTATGTGTGTGGTTCTGTGTGTGTGTGTGTGTGTGTGTGTGTGTGTGTGTGTGTGTGTGTGTGTGTGTGTGTGTGTGTGTGTGTGTGTGTGTGTGTGTGTGTGTGTGTGTGTGTGTGTGTGTGTGTGTGCGTTTGTATAGGTTAAAAGGTCATGAAAGGCCACAGTTGATATCCTGGGCGTTAGGGGTGGGTAAACAAACGTGACCCACGTGTAGCAGTACCACTAGCACAGCTGGTGAAGTGCTCTGTGCGGGTTGTTCCAGGGGCATGTCTCTCGCCCTCCAGCTCTCTCTCTCATGCCGAGGAGCCCTCTTCCACTCTAATTATAAATAAAACAAAACATTCAATGTAAATGCATGTAAGCCTGCAGGACAAACACAATTAACACCAGCATGCACGCGCGTGTCCCTGTGTGCGCACACTTTACACAACGCGTACTCGCACCGCGTTCTCAGTTATTCCACAGCCCTGTTTAACTAGCAAGTTTTGAGCAGTGATGCGAGGCCTGTAGTGCATTTGTCTCCAGGAGAGTGAGGTTAAAGTTTGCCCCCTTTTCCTCATGTCCTTATAGGGACCTCTCCAACAACAGGATCGGCTGCCTCTCCGCCGAGATGTTCCTAGACCTGGGAGCCCTCTCCAAACTGTGAGTGAGCCATGAATTGAAAACACATAGCGTGCTGTAGCTGTATGCTCCGTTTGCACGCTGCTTAGCAAAACAAAATATGATGTTTACTTTAGATAACACTGCCGGGACAAGACCCAGGGATGAAACGTGCTTTTCATTTTTCCTGCCACGGTTTCTTCGATTTTGAGCTTTCTTTCGTATGCATGTATTCATGTGTGTGTTGTCTCAAAACAGGAATCTATCTGGAAATATTTTTTCCACGCTGACCGTGGGGCTGTTCTCTCACCTGGCTGCTCTCAAAGTGCTGTAAGGCAAACACACTCAATACCTGGCTTCCACCGGAGATCAGATTGGATTTGTTCATCAAAGAAATAATAAAGAACATTGCATCATGTATGCATCCCTGCAGACATCCCTTTATCCCTATATATGTATAAACACACACACACACACACACACACACACACACACACACACACACACACACACACACACACACACACACACACACACACACACACACACACACACACACACACACACAGAAACACACACACACACACACACACACACACACACACACACACACACACACACACACACACACACACACACACACACACACACACACACACACACACACACACACACACACACACAGAAACACAGTCCACACAAAAAAACAACAACACAGTGCACAGCATCACAGCCTGAGGTTAATGAGAATGAATGATAAGAAGAGTGTAAAATAGATGAATTAAGCCAGAATAAATACATTTTGATAAATGACTCCCATTATAATCTACAAGTGTGATTCAGGTGACTAATGTCCTCAGGACAGGTGCTTAAATAAACGACTCTTCACACAAACAAACCTATTTATGCACAACGACCAACCACAATTTATAACACAGTCAGCTGCACGCGCACGCATACGCCCACACACACACACACACACACACACACACACACACACACACACACACACACACACACACACACACACACACACACACACACACACACACACACACACAGAACCACACACATACACACATGCAGATGCTCCCACACGTGCAGATGCTCGCACACACGTAGATTCACACACACACGCACACACACACACTAAAAAATGCACACCAATTCAGGACAATGCTTCCAAACACAAAAACCTAAGTTGCCTCAGATGCCCCCCATTAACAAAGTAAAAGTAAAGGGAGAGTCAAACAGGGGGAAGGGAAGGGGGAGATGTGTCTCGATTAATTACCAGGCCACGCACGCGTTGGGGATTGGGATTGTTAATCTGGCGTTCCTCCCTGCAGCCACCTGGCCTCCGAGACGCTGTACTGTGACTGCCAGCTGGAGTGGCTGCTCCTGTGGGCCAGGGCCAACGCAGTGAGGCTGGGGAACGACACCGTGTGCAGGTACCCTACCCACCTGCACGGCCTGCAGCTCCGCCACCTCAGAGAGCAACAGCTCCGATGCGGTAAGGCTCAGGCGCAGAGGTCTCAGTGTGAAAGATGTACACAATATATTACGGGATTATAGCCACAGCCGAGTTGGAGATGGCTCGGTCGGAACAGCAGGGACGGGTCGCGTGTGTTGTGTTCTGATGTGTGCCATACATTCTGCAGATGGGAGACATGATTGATGACGATTTTCATGATTCACTTTATTATTTAGTTGTATGCAGTTGCAGCCAACAGCTGTTTGGTCCATCTCTGTGACTTGCTGAATAACCACTTGCTGGTAATGTGCAGGTGATGAGGGCAGTGACATATTCATTCTCATTAGGTTTGTTGTCATTTCAATTAAATGGAGGGTGTGGTAATGAACAGGTTGTCAACGCCACTGGGGTGAATGCGTTTCGTATAGCTTGCTGGTTTCTTTCAACAGTTGGGAATTCAACAAGTGATCCTCGATAGACTCACAGCCAAACATTGTCGATGTCTTCGGCATCTGCCTTAAACCTTGGTGAAAACAGTGGGCGGAAAAGTAACTCACTAGGTTCCATAAACAATTTCACTCCTTTATTACTGTTAATGTAAGGCATGCAATTTCAATTAAGCAGTATAATCTGCAATATAATTGTCGTATTTAATTCAATAGAAAAATAAGAACCTATCTGGCATACATTTGATCCACTTCCACCTGAAAAGCCTGATATTCAACATCATTACGGTGCTAATTTTAGCGTTAGCGTAGTGAGTGTTTCAAAGAGATTCTTCCCGCACCGAACGGACCCCCTGCCGAAAGTGTTTATGGCTGAGGGATGTGTTGTTTAAACTCGCACTCGGCTGAACGAGGGCGTGATGAAGTAGGTCGATTTCACAAACAGGTTTCCTGCTCCGCGGTTTTCCTTCCACCCGCTGTGAATCTATTGTGCTCAATCAAAGCCCGACGCTAAGCCTGTCAGAAGCGCCCCAAGATTGGGTCCGGATCAGCTCTCATTGTTTCCATGCCTGAATGGCCCTGGCCTGTCTTGGCTTCACCACCTAGCCTGGCCTGCCCAGGCCTGGCCTGGTTTGTTGGCATGGGGTCGTTTTTGGCATGGAGGAAGGTCGTACATTAAAGGGTTGCTTGTTGGAAAGAGGCTTTGGGCATCAAGGCTGCCAGATATAAGCATGCATTTTAAACCAGTATTAAGTTCCACAGGCAGCCTTGTCACATGGCCGGTTTAAGCTGTGGCATCTTGCTGAGCTCAAATCAAAAAACGAAACAGAAATCGGTCCATAAATGTCAGCTTTCGCCTCTAGTGGTAGATTCTGGACAGGGGAGTCCAGAAGCTTCCAGAATGTAATCACAAGCAGGGCGCTTGTAATGGTCTGGCAAATGGGAACTTTGCTAAGAGTAACATGAGTAATAGTATTCTGTGGAATATGAGTCAAATTAAGGTAAATTAGGTTTGGAGGCTTTAGCTGCCTGTCTTTATCCTATGCACACCTCTATGTTTAGACAACGGCCACTGGATAAAGGTTAGACTCTTTAATCCAGGCTCAAAGGGGCTACCCTCCGAGATTCCGGCAACTTATGAGCCTGTATATTCAACCAAGTTAACTATTCCATCGTACATAAATGGTACATTTTTCACACCGACTCCCAAATGTATGTGATTCAATGGAGAAGGTTTCTGAGCTGAAACTGCCCTTTTTTGGTGAAATATTCTTGTTTTTTGGCAACATTTCTCCCTCTCCCTCTCTCCCTTGCCCTCTCTCGCTCCCCTCATTGGTTCAGTCTCCCTTCTGCGCGTTGTCATCTATGGGTGAATTGTATCTTGTATGAGACAGTATCCGGGCCACTCCCTGCATGCCTTACACCAGGGATATGGCTACTGAATGGGAAAACACACACTGTGTGTGAGTATGTGTGTGTGTGTGATAAAGTTAGTACACACATACTCAAACTGTGTGTGAGTATGTGTACGTGTGCATGTGTTTGTGCGTTTGTGTGTGTGTGTGTGTGTGTGTGCTTGTGTATGTGTGTGTGCGTGTGCATACCTAAGTACACATATCTGTTGCGTCTATGAGTATTCTATTCTATTGATATAGCTGAATATGTCTGTGTTGATGCAGCTCGCAGACACAATGTATGATACTGCTGCACAGACACTATGTGAAACAGCGGCATGAAAATGGGATTCAGGGAGAAAAACGTCTTGCTTGAGAAGCATACACCTTGGATTTAAATTAGATTTGTAGTAATTTGCTGAACCTTACTACTGTTGTTTTATCAAAGATTGGCCTGATCCTCCACAATCCTTCATCACTCAAGCTGCCATGCACCCAAAAATCCACTCTTCTTTTCCAGCATATGTGTGTGCGCGCGTAATCCGACTCCGAGTGTGCTTATTTCACTGACACTCCGAGCTCAATGCAGAGGGCTATCACAGGGGTCTTTCTAAGCAGACCACCGCAAAGTGAGACCACTGCCTGTCTGGGGGCCAGACGGGGTACACTCCCCCCTGCGCTCCGCGGGTCCATTATGGGATTAGAGCGTTACAATTATGACACACACACACACACACACACACACACACACACACACACACACACACACACACACACACACACACACACACACACACACACACACACACACACACACACACACACGGGGGGGGGCAGACTCTACAGCCGTGTCCAACTGCTGTGTTAAAAACCATATGCTACAAAATCTGCAACCGTACAGCCATGTCTCGAAAACATTGGAGGCATTCCTGGGGAAGTAACAGTGTTACCCTGCACCTGAGGTTCCTCTGCCAGACGTTTGTACAGTCCATTCAGCTTCATCCAGGGTTGAGGTAGTCTGCGCTCTAGCTTAAGGTGATGGGGAGCAGATGTTTGGTGAGGGTGGCGGGGGGGCGGCCTTCAGGGATTCGGAGGGTGGGCTCGAATTTCAGCCATTGAGACCCGTACTAGGGATGCAGGTCAGGTACCACTTGTAAATTACGGGGAGCCGAAAGGGGGGGGGGTGGGGGGGATCTGCTACTTCCTTTAGACCGCGATCAGGTGCTTCCTGTTGTAGGACTTTAGGCCGTCGGCTGTTTTGATCAACTAACTAGGCTCTGCTGCGTGGCTTTGATTCAAACTTTGCATCAAAACCCAGACCCTCTCTCTCTCTCTCTCTCTCTCTCTCTCTCTCTCTCTCTCTCTCTCTCTCTCTCTCTCTCTCTCTCTCTCTCTCTCTCTCTCTCTCTCTCTCTCTCTCTCTCTCTCTCTCTCTCTCTCTCTCTCTCTCTCTCTCTCTCTCTCTCTCTCTCTCTGCCTGTCGATCCCTCTCCCCTGCTATCTCTCTGTCTGTGAGTTGATATTTACTGCATGATGACATGGTGGTGCAACAGCCTCCTCGCTGGGGAGTATCACACGTAAGAGGATAAGACGCGTGCCTCCTGGGTGCCTCTGTATAGGTGCGCTGGTTTCATGATTCTCAAAGTACAGCTCTCCCCCTCCCCCTCCCCCCTCTCTTGCTCGCTGCGTGTCATGTCACTTTGAAGCTTGGTCTCTCGCTCCCTTTGTATTTATTTGTGTTCCTCCTGGAGATGAACCGCGAGGCTGAGTCCTGCTCATCAAGAGCGAGCTGGTTTGAGGGCCAGGGTCAGGACACGTGATCTAAAGAAGAGGTTGTGTGAAGATAGCCCTGAGATGCAGATTTATCTGAGGATATTAATAAAGGATGCAAAACGATGTCTGTACTCGGGATTGGAGCCCAATCGTACCTGTTTGTTTTTTGTTAAACACATATTCCGTCACACCTTTTAATAACCAAATCCGGTGAAATTTTAATTTCTTACTGGAGAACTATTTAGCTGTATTTCGTAGGATTTTTTGTAACTAATTTAGCCGACTTATTTTAGGGAAGCTTGACATCTTGAGGGCAGAACTCTCAATTATTGTCTAAACAAGTGAAGGGTTTCAATATGAAACACTGCTATCAGCAGTCATGTACTGATAGAAGTCTAATACTGACAAATACTGACAGCTGTGCTGCCTAAAAAGTAATGAACACTAGCCCTGAAGTTCAGTGGCCTAGTTTGGTGTGTGTGTGTGTGTGTGTGGGTGTGGGTGTGTGTGTGTGTGGGTGGGTGGGTGTGCGTGCCTCGGCTATCCAGTGTTGTGTTGCCTCACTGACTGTATTGTCTCGTCTTCATTAGCCTGACTCCTGCTGGCTGCTACACAACACAGCCTGGAAGCAAGACACACACACACACACACACACACACACACACACACACACACACACACACACACACACACACACACACACACACACACACACACACACACACACACACACACACACACACACACACACACACACACACATCCTGCACATAAACTCAACGATTGATCCCACTTGTCACCTATAGGAACAGCTCCTATCCGCTGCTCACCCGTAGCTGCTCCAGCCCCAGCAGGGTGTGGCAGGCTCCAACAGGCTCAGAGCCGCGGCCGGGGAGAGGAGCTCTGAATGGTGTCGGCCCCCCGTCGGGGCAGCCGCCAGCAACTCCTCTGACCTGTGCTGGACGCCCCAGCAGACGCGGCCCGAGTCTCGACACCCGTGGACCCCCCCCCCCCCCCCCGACACTCAATGAAAAGAAAGTGTGTGTTTGTGTGTGTGTTTGTGTAACACGGGGTCGGAGCTGTCCAGAGGTTCTAGGTCATTGGTGTCGGTTCCAATGTAAGAGGGCAGCTCCGGAGCCCCCCAAAGGACGCGTCCCTGTCGGGACGCACCGTTACCATGGTTTTACATTTTCGACCTCAAACGGACCTGAGTCCTACACACATCGAGTGAACATACACAGCCCCTTCACATTCTGACTCCCCCGCTCCTGTTCGCAGTGTGATTTGTGTCTGCAGTACGCCATTGGCGATCAGGTGGCACGCTCCGGCCTTCCACTCGTGTCGAGACCGATCCGCTTACATGGCTCAAGCGCCACCCGATTGGCCGGCCCAAACCTTTCGGCTCCGCCTCCTCAGGGCTCCCTCGTACCTCCAAAGTGTCACAAGAGAGAGTGGAAATCGAGGTGAAAAACAAAATGACTCCATGTTTAATTTTGGGTTAGCGCTACAAATACGAGGCGTCAGTGGTGATCCGTGCGCTGTGGGCTTCAGGCTTGGGCTTTTCAGTAAAGATTACATTTGGTCGCAGACCTCCTCTCCTCACCTCCCCCTCCCACGTCAAGTCGAGTCCGGCATCACCCACTCTTGTCTGCGTCAGATCAGACAATACAGAGATATCATGGAGATAGTGAGCTGTTTCCATGGAAATGGTGTGATGGCTGCAGCAGGCAGAGCAGCACATGAGGTGGACACGGTGCGGTGAAGGCGTTGGTCGTTGGAACAGCTTCAGGAGGGGCCGTCAGCAAAGAATCCATATTTGTATCAATGTAACGTGATGGTGTATTCGATTATGTTTTTGTTGTATCTCCGGTTCTCTGCTTGGGCCAGAGTGTACTGGACGGTCAGTGTGGCTGAACGTGCGTTCACACCAATAAATTCATGAGCAGAAAACGCTGCCGGCGGAGATCCACTTTGAATGGGAGCTGGAAACGAGGATACTGGAAACAAGGATGCTTGTGTCTCAAGTATGCCATGACACCGACTTCAACAGTTATTCAAATACTCAACCTGGCACCACTACCACGAGCACCTCTTAACACCACCACTAGAACCTCTAACACCACTCCCTTCCGGTGATTAACACCACCCCCAACTCTTACACCACCACCGCCCCCACCACTACCAGATCTAACACCACCACCACCTCTAACCCCACCACCATCCGACGATTACCATCGCCAATACCACCTTTAACACCACCCCTAATATCACCTCTTATACCACCAACACTACTACCACATCTAACACCACCACCATCCAACGCTTACAACCACCTCTAACAACACCACCATCTTTAAAACCACCACCACTATCAAGACCAGCACCACCATTACCAACTCTTACAAAACCCCCCTTAACCTCCGACACCACCATGACTACCTCCAGCTCTGATTACCTCCACCACCACCAAGCGTGCACCACCAGTGTATTCCCCTCCTTGGTGTACCAGCCAGTGGCTCTGTTTGTATGTGATGTGGTCTAGGGGGATGAAGGCCTCAGTGAAGGGGGGGGGGGTAGTCTGGGTCCTTGGCGAGCGCTGGGTAATCCTATCAGCTAGCTGCTTGTAGAGACTGGCGGCGGTGGCGGCGGTGGCGTAGGCGCCCATTGTGAACACGTTCCCCAGGAGTCAAGGAGAGGGTGGAGGAGCGCCCAAGGCTACACTCTCCTTTATCAGCCGCTGTTCATCTCACAAGCAGCAGCCTCCGCAGCAACATGCTGCTAACAGTAGGGGGGGTGGTGTGACCTTGAACGTCTGTGCGCTTGTTTGTTTGGCAAAGTCGGTCTGTGTGTGTGTGTGTGTGTGTGTGTGTGTGTGTGTGTGTCTGTCCACTTATTTGTGTGGGTCAACTTAATATGAATGTTTTAAAGAGAGAGTGTGGGTGTGTGCGTGTGTGTGTGTGTGTATCTGCAATTACACACGCATCGATGGATATGTGTATGGATTGGTACACTTGTATACTATGGAAGAGATTGTGTTTGTGATTGTGGGTGGGTGGGTGTGTCAGGACATGCATGTGAAGAGCATGATTATGATCTCCCTCCTTGTGTTTGAACATGCCAACAACACCACCGGCTCTATCGTGATCTAAGTGCTGATTATGACGCACTTCTTCACAGCCAGACACCCCCGGTGTGACTACATCCGGATCCACCCGGGGGTATAGCATGTGTAATCCACTCTCTCTTTCTCTCCCTCCGTCTCTCACTCAATGGATCAATGGCCTGTGATCTGAGGAGGGATTTCGGTCACACCCGGCATTAACACAGGCCTCCAGTGAATACCTGTGATCGGATTGTCGTGCTTTTCAGACTAAATAGCAGTGGGCAACCCTTTTTTAATCAACCTGTATTGATGCTGCACCACATAGGTTTAAAGAAGGACAGTGTGGTGCACGGTAATGCTGTAGCTAGGAGTTTGGACTGGTCACAGCAATGGTCTGAGTTTGTTCCCAAATGTCTGCATCCTACCAGTAGGCATCCTTTAGTAAGCTGATCCCTGAGATAGGTCAAACCGTTATTATGGCCCTAGAAGAGTAATAATAATTAATTTGCTTTTATAGAAGAGACTCATTGGTAAAATGGGTAAATAGTAAGTGAATTGTGTCCGCGACTGTGTTAACACTGCACTGGATGCGGTCTAACACTTACAATGTGTTATTTCTTGAAAACAACTTTAACGACTCTGCAGGAGTAATTTCCCCCTGTATGTTTATGATCCACCCCCTCCCTCCTTACGCTTCTCAAATTGACCCCTTCCTCTCTCCCCCTCTCCCCCTCTTCCCCTCTCTCTAGACGGGGCCCTGGAGCTGCCCCTCTTCCAGCTGATCCCCTCCCAGAGGCAGCTGGTGTTCCGGGGCGACCGGCTGCCCCTGCAGTGCACCGCCTCCTACCTGGAGCCCTCGGCTCAGCTGCACTGGAGCCACAACGGGCGCGCCGTGGCCACGCACGAGGAGCGCGCCATCTACCTGGAGGACACGCTGCTGCACGACTGCTGCCTGCTCACCAGGTATAGGGGAGCAGAGCGGGGGGGGGGATCTACAATCCATGCGTTTTGATGTAAACGTACATCCGTGAATGGCGTGTTTGGACACATAAAGAAATGCACGTATAAAGGTGGACAATGGGTGCTAACATGGATCAGGGCGACCCTGCATCATGTTCACACGCGCACGTGCACGCACGCACGCAAGCACGCAAGCAGACACTTACACACGAAAACAATCAATCTCTCCCTGTCTCTCTCTTTCTCTCTGGCTCTGTGTCTTTCCCGGTTTCCCTCAGTTTCTCTCTCATTACTCATCCATGTTTTATCATGTCTCTCTGCTGTCTGGTCTTCCTGCTCCTCTTCCTTTCCCTCTGCCTCTCCCTCTTCCTTTTCCTCCTCCTCTTCCTTTTCCTTGCCTCCTCTCCCTCTTCCTCTTCCTCTTCCTCCTCCTCCACTTCCTCCTCAAGCTGTCGCTCCATCTCCAGGAGGCGTCTGTTGTGATTTAGCTTAGCGTTATTGGCGCCCTTGATTCCGATCTGAAAGGACAGGACAGAATTGGCTTGGCAGCTCGCCACCACCCCTGGCGTAATCTCACGCGCTCCCCCCCCCCCCCCCCCCCCCCCCTCCGCACCCCCTTCTCCCATCATCCCCCCCCCCGCCCCCAAGGGTGGTCCGGTCTGGACCCCTAGTGCCCAGTGCGGGGCCTGCCTGCGCTAGGCGGAACAGATGCTGAATCATAATTGCGACCGTAATGTGGCGCCCGCAGCCGTTCACACGCCTAAAGGACAGAACTCTCTTCCTGCTTGTTTTTTGTGCGCGCGCTTGTGTGTGTGTGTGTGTGTGTGTGTGTGTGTGTGTAGTGTGTGTGTGTGGTGTGTGTGTGTGTGTGTGTGTGTGTGTGTGTGTGTGTGTGTGTGTGTGTGTGTGTGTGTGTGTGTGGTGTGTGTGGTGTGTGTGCGTGCGTGCGTGTGTGTGTGTGTGTGTGTGTGTGTGTGTGTGTGAGTGTGTGTGTGTGTGTGCAGGTTTGACTCTGTGTTTGTTAATTTTAATGTATGTCTATTTTTTTTTCACATGTATCCATATCCTAGTCTATTTGTGTGCATGCATCTGTGTTTTAATTTTTTGCCTGAGTGTGTTTGTTTTATTTGTGCGCATGGGTGTGTTTTATTTGTGATTACGTTAATGTTTGTGCTTTGTTTTAATGTTTATGCGTCGGTTTTATTTGTGCTTTATGTGCGTCTGTTTGCTTTTGCTTTTATCTGCCTGTGCGTTTTGTTTGTGTGTATATGTGTGTGTATTTTATTTGTGGGGGTGTTTACTTTTGTTTTTATGTGCCGGTGTGCTTTATTTGTGTCTAGACTCTACAGTATATGTGTGGGTATTTGTGTGTGGGTATTTGTGTGTGTGTGTGTGTGTGTGTGTGTGTGTGTGTGTGTGTGTGTGTGTGTGTGTGTGTGTGTGTGTGTGTGTGTGTGTGTGTGTGTGTGTGGTGTGTGTGTGTGTGTGTGTGTGTGTGTGTGTGTGCGCGCGGCGAGCGCATGCAATGTCGTTATTAGATGCAGGACTCCCATCAGCCCGGGCTCGGAGGAAGGAGAGCATGGGTGTTGATTAGTTTAGCTGCTGCTTGCTCCCTCGTCTTCCTCGCAAACATAAACATTGATGATGAGTGGGGACAGAAATATGTCTCTCAGTGTCAACAGGTCCAGCGACGCCTCTCGTATCGCGGTTGACTTGGCAAGCGTCGGGACCATACACAACGAGCCACGCATACATTTCACAGATAAAACCGGCCATTGGTTTCAACGTGGACACAAGAGTGTGTCGATTAGTTGTTGTTGTTTACCGCACTGGGATTTACAGGGTGCTGTTTGTTAATCAGCCCGTGAGAGCGGCTGGAAGACTTTGAATGACTGCAGCGCCAGGGCAGTGCCCCAAGTGGCCCTGGTGTGTCTGGTACACGGTGTACCCCTAATACCCCTAATACCCCGGGTACAACTTGTGGCCATAGTGTGTCTGGTACACATAATACCCCTACTACCTCTTATATCCCTAGTACCTCGGAATCGGATACACCTAGTGCCCCTAGAGTGTCTTGGTTACATGGTACCCCAATACCCCTGGTGTTAAACGCACATCTAGTGGGCCTCATGGGTGTTACACATGGTACCTCTAAAACCTCTGGTATACAGAGTACCCTCTACGGCCCCTACTACCCAATAGTACCAACAGTACAACCCCCAGCTACAACAAGTACCCCCAGTACCCCTAGTGCCACTAGTACCCCCAGTACCCACTATTACCCCCAGTACCACTAATACCTCCAGTACCCCTTGCCCCACTCGTACTCCCAGTACCATCATTACCCCTAGTACCACTAACACCAACAGTACCCCTACTACTCACTAGTACTGGGGGTGAGTGGGTACCACTAGTACTGGTACCCACTACTATAGTACCCCCAGTTCCACTAGTACCCCCAGTGCAACTGGTACCCCAGTACCCCTAAAACCCCTTATACCACTACTACCCCCACTACCCCTATTACCACTAGCACAACCAGTACCCCTATTACCACTAGCACAACCAGTACCCCTAGTACCACTAGTGAACCCAGTACCCCTAGTACCCCCAGTATCACTAGTACCCCAGTACCCCTGGTACCACTGTTACCCTCAGTACCACTAATAGTGCTAGACACAGCGGCCTGGAGAGGCGGGCTTGTGCTGTCAGCAGTGACTCAGAACGCGGGGCTGACTCCCCTTATTGGGAATTATTTTGGCGGAGGCGAGCGCTGCATAGTTACGAGCAGTGTGCAGATTCCCGTTCACCTTGCAAGGCTTGTCCTCGGCAGCCAATCAGCGTCGCCCCTTTTTTCACGGCCTGTCGGAGAGGAAAGATAAACAGGATTTAGCCCTGTGGCATGAAGCCTCCTCACCCCCCTCCTCCCTCTCCTCCCCCCTCCTGCCCTCTCGTCCCCCCCCCTGTTTGAATGGGTTCGCTCGCCGGGCGCTGTAAGCGCTCAGTGATAACGCTTATTGCTCCCCCTTCTGAAGGTGAGACGTGTGAAAGATACCTTTTTTATTTATTTTTTTGTGAGGTTTTTAACAAGCGTTCGCCCGTGAGCACGGGCGTCTGACCCACACATGAAACGGCGCTCGCGGCTGCATGTGTGCGTGCGTGTTTGTGCGTGCACGAAAGTGTGTGCGTTTGCGTGTGTCTGTGCATTCACACTGCGCGCAAGACTGTGGGTATTCGCGCAATGTGCTTGACTCCTATTCTCGGAGGTGCAGTGGCATCCCACGTCGTCTTGCTGCTGCCACTGTTCCTGTTGGCACCAGAAAGAGGCGATACCCCCGGAGAGGAGGTAGCGAAGAGGACAGCACCCCGATTGAAATGCAGCGTGTGGGCCAGAAGAAACACATGCGCATAGACGCACACACACACCCACACAATACGCCCTTAATGAGTTCAGGAGACAGGTCAGAACTCCTAGCATTAGCAAGGCCAGAGGCAAGGCTCAGACCAGTGCTAGATCATGTTTCATTAATCAAACATTTGAGAGCCTGGTAGCGTGCTAAGAGGTATCTCTGGTTATCCGTTTCATTTTTAATCAGGCTAATCCCGGGCAAAACGAAAGATCCCATTTTGGATACGCTAGTGAAGCAAAGGGAAGTGTGTTTTCCCCTTCACTTCTCATGCACCTCAGATCTTTCTCCTCTAAGGCTACTGGGTAGAGTGATGGTTTGAAGAACACATTAAGTGTCTTCTATATTAGATGTGAAGAAATAAATATTATCCAATATCCAATATAGTAGGTTATGCCATTTGCTGACCATCTCTAGGATTTACTATGTTATCTCAAATGATCAACTTCAGGGGCAGCATCATTCTAAAATGAAATCAAAGTGTTTTTAATCCATCACCTTTTTTTTTCTCCAATGGTGCATAACTTCTGCCTGAAATATTCAGTCAGTGATGGCCCTCATGATCGTCGGCAGCATCTGTTGCCATGGCGACCCAATTCGATAACATCCACAGGTTTTGCCTTCAAGTTCATCAGCTTATTTGCCAGCAGTTTCACCTGGTCACAAAAAAAGAGAAAAGGAGAGAGGGACGACCTACGAACGTACAATATATAGACATGGCTATTTCTATAATGAGGGATGATTGTGTTGAGTAATATTTAATGTTAAATGTCTTGGCGAGCGAGCAGAGTGAACTAGTGGTCCTGCAGTGTTTCCCGGGATCAATTCATCACATAGAGTGGCGTGGTAGAAGGTTATTGATATGACTCCTGCTTGGCTCGTGTGTAGTGGGGAGAGGTGTCCTTCTATCCAAAAATAATGCCTTTCTGCCTTTGTCACTGCACATGATTTAATACAAGAGTGTGTGTGTGTGTGTGTGTGTGTGTGTGTGTGTGTGTGTGTGTGTGTGTGTGTGTGTGTGTGTGTGTGTGTGTGTGTGTGTGTGTGTGTGTGTGTGTGTGTGTGTGTGCGCGCATGCGTGAAGTTTCGTACGGGTGTGCAGTTTCGTACGGGTGTGCACGTGTGTGTGATTCCCGCTGAATCCACCGGACATGACATGACAGCCGGCGGAAACATTCTTCCTTTTGTTGTTTCCATGGGGACAGCAGCTACCAAATATGAAAAAGAGCAAACACCTAACCCTTTTCCTTCAAAGCCCTATTTGTTATATTCAGCCATGAATAGTTTTCCAGGGAGCTCTTTCAAACAAAACATCACATGGCTTTAAGAAAGACACTTTCCCCTTGTGTATATGTGTGCGTGTATCTGTGGAGACAGGGCCCGATCTGCGGGCTGTTGGAAACAGAGAGCGACGGATCAGAGGGCCACCGTCTCGTAAGCAGCATTATGCAAAACAAATTGTTAAATAGTGCGCAAGCGTGAATGTTCCCAATAGGTCCTCCGGGAAGCCCTCCACAATGGCTCAGTGTTGGTGGAGAGGATGTAGGTCAGCTCCTACCTCCACGCCGGCTGGGTGCGGATGTCTCTCGCTCCCTTCTGACCCTCCCTCTCTTTTTTGATTCTCTCTCTCTCTCTCTCTTTGACTCCAACAGTTGGACTCTCTCTCTCAGACGCTCTCGTTAGCGGACTATTTCTCTCTCTACCTGATTCCCTCTCTCTCTCGCACTGATTATCTCTCTTTCTCTGTCTCTCTTTCTTTCTGGCTCTCTGTCCCTGTCTTTGTCTCTGTCTCTATCTCTGAACGCTAGTTTCATTCGGGGCGAAGCCAATAACTGCTGCACAAAGAAAGTAATTACCCATACTAATACTACTACTAATAGTACTTGTTGTTGACCAAGGGTCTGGACCTCTTCCTCTTGTTTTGTCTGGGTTTGGGGTTTCACTGGGAGGGAGAGAGAGGCGGGGGGGGTGTGTGGCCTGCTGCTGCTGCTGCTGCTGCTGCTGATCTCTCTATTCAGGCCTATTCACCTCTTTGTTGTTGTTTGTTTTCCCCATTGTAAGGCTGGGATGGGGGGGGGGGGATGAAGAGCATAGGAGGGGAGGTGCCCAGCATTTAGACTGCTGGCCCATGTTCACGCAGAGAAGGAGAGAGTCACCGTCCCTGTTGTGACCTGTTTCTCCACCAGGGAACATTTTCTGTCTGTCGGCCACTTGGAAGTCTGTCTGTCTGTCTGTCTCTCTGTCTGTCTCTCTGTCTGTCCGTCCGTCCGTCCGTCCGTCCGTCCGTCCGTCCGTCCGTCCGTCCGTCGTCCGTCCGTCCGTCCGTCCGTCCGTCCGTCCGTCCGTCTGTCTGTCTGTCTGTCTGTCTGTCTGTCTGTCTGTCCGTCTGTCTGTCGCTACCTGTGAGTTATTTCTGTTTAATTCTAGGAAGACTGCGGTTACGTTCCACACACTGAAGCTGATACTTGGACGGTGCGGAGGAAGTTTCTATTTAGGGCTCAACCAGAGGATTAAACCTCGACTCTGTGGTTGTTTTCCTTGGAAGGAGATCTGCTGCCGGAGAAGGAGGAGAAAGGGGCGAGAGAGAGTGAAACAAAGAGAGAGACTCGGGGAGGTGGAGAATGCAAGCTAGAGAGAAGGTGGATCTGGAGGTCGAACTGTAAAGGGCTTGTATGATGGTATATTTGTGAGGAAATTGGTGTAGAAAAACAACAAATCATTGGGAGCAAGATATAAAAGCTTTTCTTAACATTTGCGGTTGTCAGTGAAGGAAACTACGACGCTGAAACTGTGTCAGCCAGGCCACTGCTTTAAACACTCTAAACGACACGTCCGGTAACCGTGACAACGTACTCCTGCTGGACATACCTCAGTGGAGGAGGAGGATGAATGAAATACATTGGGTTTAATCATCCCTGTCGACACTGGGCTGTAATGACCGCAGGGAGGGGCAGGAATAAGAAAAATCCTCCTCACAATGACGCCAGAGGTTGACTCATTTCCCAAACATTATTCAGGAGCGCCGTCCAACAAAGCGGGATTCTGCTTTGTGTGTGTGTGCGTTCTATATTTGGTATTCGTCCGTTGTTGTTGCTGTTGCTTAATATCCCACGATTCCGAGAGGCTCCTGTCAGAACAATGACAAAGTTTATTCAACACGGCGGTAAACTGCCCTGAGGGATTGGCTTGAAGTAAATGTTCAAACGGTGAGACCGTAATGCAAATGTTCTCTATGTAAGCGTGACCCAGTGTACCTCAATCTGTGTGTTCACATGCATGCCTTTTTCTCAGGAACGACTGCTTTAATAGAAAGATGCATTGAGGTTCAGTTTTATTTCCGATGTTAAAACACGGGGTGGATAACAGTGGGTTGGCTGTGGCCCCGTTTTCTCAGGAGATTACATTATACATTAAAGGTGTATATTTTTATAATTTGTTTCATGCTACACGAACAGAGCTTGATGTTGGTGATAATTTAGTTGAAATTTTTAGTGAGCATGAATTTTTTAAAGTGTGTTTTTAAACATTGTTCTCTGTTTACATTATATAAGACGCTCACTTACAGAATTGCAAGTGTTTTTCAAAGTAGTAGGAGAGAGAGAGAGAGAGAGAGAGAGGGAGAGAGAGGAGAGAGAGAGAGAGAGAGAGAGAGGAGGAGAGAGAGAGAGAGAGAGAGAGAGAGAGTGAGAGAGAGGAGAGGAGAGAGATGAGAGGAGAGTGAGAGAGAGAGAGAGAGAGAGAGCGAGAGAGAGAGAGAGAGAGAGAGAGAGATGTTTTCTCTGTCACATTTCAGAGCTGGTGAACATGCAATTGAAAATGTACATTCAAATAAATCATTAGAAAAATAGTGTTCAAAGGAGGCTTTTGGAGCGTTTACAAATGAAGTCTAGCAGAGCCAATCCTGAACTGACCTTAAGCTGAACTGGCTTCCATGGATACATGTAATTGAGAAAATATCTGCTTATGATTGAATATGAGCTATTTCTAATGAAGTTGTTGAATGAGGACAGAATCTTATGGCATCGAGTTTCGGCCTTCATATCAAAACGGTCAATTCTGCTATATTTTATTCAATGATGCTGAGGTGTCCCATATACTAAACATGCTTTCAATACCCAGACAGCAATGCAAACAATACAAGTGTAGATTTACTTTTCTTTGAATGTGTCCCCTTCTATAACATTATCTTAAACTAGAGTTTTTGCAAGTGCATTGCGCACACTCAACCTGTAGTTCCAATTAAACCCATAGCAATAATGTGGTAACCCCAGTCGATAACGTAAAAAAATTCTGAGCGCATAATATAATAACATTTTGCCTATAATGTTACAACGTATAAAATCCGTTCACCATAAATGACTCTTAAAGGCATTGCCAACATTTAAATATTTTTTACTGATTATCATTTAGGGGGCCACTCAAGGACATGCAGAAACGTCATCAACACGCCAACTGAAGTGGTGTGAGAGATTCCGACTTTCTACTCCTTATTCACATATAGGGTTATTTACATTTCCTACAGAGAAAATACTTTCTCAGGGGTAATATTATTCAGGTGATTTTCAGGGTACAAATGTCAGGATATGTTGTTCACACATACAGCCCATCAGGAGAATATCAGGACTAACACGTGTGTCTGAAGCAGCTAGTGTGTGAGCATTTAATCACATTATACAATTATTCAACTTATGGTAACAGGGGAAATTGTTCAATGGAAAGTTACTATGCATGCAAGTCAATTATTAAATAGCTTTTACTGTAAATCAGGGCTGAAAGGGGCATTGACATTTTAAAATGCAAGGCAACTACTATTGGTTAGTTGAAAATAATAATCACCATTGAGATTAAACATCTCTTCAGTGTCCTGGCCAAGACAGGCAGCAGTAGCCTACAGTCACACATAGCATACACACAAAACATAAGAAAAATAAAACAACTAAAACAGTCCGCAGGGGGGGAAGGGGATATAAATATCGTAAGACATTTCAGGAAGCTCAAGGAGGAGAGTAATATTACGTTTGAGCAACAAAGTGTAAAGACATTTCGGGAGGCCAAGGAGAAGTGTTATTGACATGTTTTTGTTGGGTTATAAGGACAGTAGTCACGTTTCCATCTAAAGGTGAAGCAAATCTTTAGAAATTTCACAAAAAAGAAATTTGAATTAGGTGCGTTTCCATCAAGTGGTTGGAGCGGAAAACTAAACACATTCCAGGGCTTTTCGTATCCTTTTGATAACATGCTCTCTCTTAGGTCCTGATATTTAGTGGAATTTTCTTCGATGAGAGCATGGAAAAGTTTTACCTCTTCAGCGGTCCACACACATAGGCCTATCTATTATTCACATTGGCCATCTGTTCCATGGACGTATTTAAAAGATACATTGTAGCTACATATTTATAATTCGAAATTCGCCCCAGCCTTTATACCACAGATACTCTAGGGTCTATACCATGTTGGACATGCTATAAACCTCATTGTCTGATAACAGTTTAATTAATTTTTCCCGATTTACCAGCTCTCATTTTGAAGACTATTCGCCGCGCCATTCGTTTCAATGGGAATCGCGACGGTCTATACTTTCAACATAAATTGTACATATTTATAATTTGAAATTCACGTGTGTGTTCTTACCTGCGCGTGTGTCGATGGCGGAGCCGGTATGTTTAAAAACTTAACTTCTTACCTCGGCGAGTGTGTCGCTGCCCATGTCCTGCGTGTGTGCGTGTGTGCGGTGTGTGTATTTGCGTGCTTGCGGTGTATGTATGCGTTCGCGCATGCTGTCAGTGTGTGTGAGCTGCAGGCTGCTTGGCACATGCGCACCTTTGTAGCTTGAGGTAACTGGTGCGACAGGCCTGCTATTATAGTAGTAAGATGTCTGCTGAGGTGCGCTGAAGTAGTCCAACCAACAATATTGCATATATTTTTGACTGCAATTGGGATTTATTGGTAGATTAATTTACTGCGTTTTTGCCATGTAGTGCACATCTCCATGGTGATATTGTCTTGTTGCTAAGCAATCCCTTTTCACTCAGTTTTATTTATTTTTTATTTATTTTTACATAATATGCCTAATCCTTGATATTAGCCTGTTTGGCAAGGAACATGAGTGAGTCCTTGTCGGTCTTGTATGTTCATCGGTTGAATCAGTTCATTTCCATCGAGGCGGAAGTGTGGCCTGACAAAGAAGACTCAAGCCTGCATTGATAGTCCTGTGTGAACATTATTATTTTAAGCTCCATCACATATTTACACGCCCTAGATGAAGAATTGGGTCCGAAGATGAATTCCTCATTTGTTCCCCCACACATGTGTGTCGCACGCACGCATGCACGCATGCACACATGTACACACACACCCATAAACACGTGAACACACACACACCCATAAACACGAACACACACACACACACACACACACACACACACACACACACACACACACACACACACACACACACACACACACACACACACACACACACACACACACACACACACACACACACACACACACCGAACACACACACACACAGACACATACACACCCTTTTCAGTGTTTACAGTCTGTCTCCCTCCTCTGTATCCCCCCTGACCAGTGAGATCTTCCTGTCCAACATTGACGTGGGCGTAGCTGGCGTCTGGGAGTGCCAGGTGATCAGTTCCCGTGGCAACAGGTCCCGTCAGATGGAAATTGTCGTGGTGGAGACGTCAGCCACGTACTGCGCAGCCGACAGAATGAGCAACAACAAGGGGGACTTCAGGTCAGTGGAGCCTTGTTGTTTACCCCGATGAGGGGGTGTGGGTGGGGGTCAAATGACCTCAGGGTCTGCTGTACGATGTCATGTCCAAGCTATTCATTATTTGGTGCAGAACAATAATTGTAAATTGGTTATTAAAATACTCGAACAGGCGATGACCACGACAACAACAATAACAAAAGCAATTATGGTTTATTTTCATTGTGCACATATCAATGCCCATACCTGGTGTCCCAATGAAAAAAAAGGAACAGTCGAAAGAATGAGGCAATTCAAGCACGCGACAGGCATCTCCACAAGCCATGAGCTGCGATGAGATGATCAGACATACGGTGGATCATACACTAAGTGAGAGAATTAATGTGTCAGAAACTACAACACAGCACGACAGCTCAGCCACTGGATCCCCAACATTCTTCCATCAGGTGACTTTGTGTCTATGGCGATGACAGATGACAGGCAAAGCATACTGTCGGCACTGCAGTGTGCCTGGTAGTAAAAAAAAAGAAAAAAAAAAGACTATTCTATTTATCATGCGCTTTTAAGTTCTTTGCCATGACATGTCTAATTACCACCAACACCACCCACCTTCCTCGCACTCTAGCTAGCCATCCACTGTGCAACAGATTAGCTGTGTGCTGTTAACCAGGCCATCTCTGCTGTTCTAAACAGGCCACCTCCATGCGGTTAAACAGGGTAGCTTTGCTAGGTGAAACGGGCTAGTTTTACGGCGCAACAGGGCAACTCTGCACGGCTTTTGCCTATCTAGGTGGATCCCGCAAGTCTGCTGTCAAACGGATACACTCCTGCTGGGATACTTGCTCTATTTATTGGTTGATTCATGCTAGGCTAATACTTCTTTCAAATTTGCTTGCAGGCAACACATGATTAGCTATTCCTCGAGATGGGAGCCTTCCATTGGTCCCCAACTGGAAAAATAAATAGTGAAGTATTCCCATTGCCCTGCACAGTGCTATCCAAGATGACACCGTTACAAAGACACGATAGAACCGCCCCAATTTATACATTATATATTGCTGGGTAGAATATTGTGATATTTTATTCAAGCTGCGACAATTTGTCATGCTTTAAGCTTTTATTGATGGATGTACGAGGGCGCAAGTTTATCAATCGCAGCAGATGGTGTGTTGATTCAAGCATGTAGTTGATTGTCATGCCATCCCTACTCGCTACTTCTTCTGAAAGTCTGTCTGTCTCTTTCTTTCTCCGTCCCTCTCATTCTCCCTCTCCTTCCCCATCTGTGTGTCCTTCTCTCTCTCCCTCCTTCCCTCTGTCCTCAGCCCACCTCTCTCTATTCTCCTCCGCTACCCCTGTGGGCTGTGCTGCCGTGGTGGTTGGAGGAGATTTAATACTGGGGTTACAGCTTAAACCCGGCAGCACGTTTTACTGTCCCTTGCATGTTGGAGCCCACTGTACTCTGACTGTGGCCCACCTTCCAGAGCCCAGAGACGGGAGGGACCGCGGTGGCTCCGGGCGTAATGGGCTGGAAAATTAGAACCATTCTCTGTCTTTTTTGTAGAGAGGGGACAGATTTCCCCTCTCTCTGTGTGTGTGTGTGTGTGTGTGTGTGTGTGTGTGTGTGTGTGTGTGTGTGTGTGTGTGTGTGTGTTAGAATGGCTGTCAAAACAGCTTTTGAGCTGTTAACCTTCTACTTTAAATAAAGTCACCTTCCGTTTAGAAAGTAACAATAAAGTAAAAGCGATATTGATTGATTTTTGACTTTGCTCAAAGTTTAACCTCCACTCTGAAACCTGCTGGGAGAGGGTAATGAGTGTTATCAATATATCTAGCCTAATGAAACACAATTACCAATCTCTAACTCACATGGGAGCTCTTTTTCATCAGTCAACAGTTCCCAGGGCGAGAAAAATGGTTAAAAAACATGAGAAAAAGCAAACAACATCATTGGAAAAACGACAAGGAGCATAAATATGCAGTTATATTTTTATTTAAAGTCCAGCCCTCCCTCTCGCCAATATGGGCCCATTCAAAGCACCGAGCTCCGTCTTGAGATGAGACGATGTTACCCTGAAACCAAGAAACGAAAAACTGTTCTTCCTGCTCTTGGAAAAGATTGACCAGAAGGTTAAGAAATAGACGTACCGAAAGCGAAATTGTCTTTGACAAAAATCCAAGTTGTCATGTTGTCCTCTCAGGTGGCCGAAGACCCTGGCCGGCATCCTGGCCTTCCTGCCCTGTGCCCCGTCTACGTTTGGCTCTGCGCCACACCTGGCCGGTCACGCCCCCGCCCGACACAACCCCCATCGTCAGCAGCGTCCCCCCCCCCCAGCGGGCGGCCCCCCGGCCAGAGAAGAAGGCGTGGCGGCGGTGCGACCGGGCAGGCCGCTGGGCCGAGGAGGACTACACCCAGTGCCCCTACGCCAGCGAGCTGACCCGCGCGCTGCACGAGAACACCCAGGTAGGACGGACCCTCGACCTCCCCCCACCCCCTCTCTAAACCACGGCCTGAACTGGGGAGTTGACACTGCTATCTTGATTACAAAACACACAACAACTCACCACGAATTTGAACCGATATACTTTAATTGTCATGCGTTTTGTGTCATCTAATGTACTTTCCTTTTTAATTATTGTTACCATTATGATGCCATGTAAACAATTAATTTCCGTTTAATGAAATGATTAACTCCCCTGACAATTAACAGATATTATTGAGGTCCAGTAATCTATATACTTCAATATGTTAACGTATTGGGTTTCCATGCTGTATCAGCTTACGTACTTTTTTTATTCATCATTCAGCGTTCCCTACAGACTCATTACACACACTACACACATTGTTTATGCTTATTGTAATACAAATGAATCTCATTCTTAGTCAGTATGCACCTCTATTTCCTAACAGATGTTTTAATCACAGGATGAAACACAGACAATAATTATTTCAGTATTGTAGCCCTAGCCCTTGCCAATAAGCAAACAAGGTGAATAATTACTGTTTAATTAGGTGTGGGGTGCTTTTCAGAACAAGGATTTGTTTTAAACCTAGTCACCTTCAAAACACATACATTAAAGTTTTAAAAGACTAAAATAACAAAACAAAATACAATCCAAAAAAAAACAGGCTCTCTCATGAATTTAAGACTTGCCAAACTCTGACTACTTTTAAACGGGACTGAAGACATTTATGTTTGCATTAGCTTTCTGCTAAATCTTAAATACATTGCACTGTAATTCTTTTACTTTGCCTTTTTTTTCTCTTACTTATCCATTTTATTCTATTGACTTATCTATTTTATTATTTTATGATGATGTTTTTAGTGAAGCACTTTGAGTTTGCCTCGTGTATGAAAAGTACTATCAATAAAGTTGCCTTGCCTTGCCAAAAAAAATTAAGTCATAAGTATTATAATATGTATTTTCCTCTCTCCTTGTTTGCCAAGATGACCATCAACGCCAGTAACGCTAGGCCCTTGGGGCAGCAGTTGGTGGCGCTCACCAGCAGGGCGGCGCTGTTTACCGACGTAATGGACGTCATCTTCGTCACGCACCTGGTGGAGAGGCTCACCCGGCTGGCCGAGAAGCACAGAGATGTAGGAACACACCACAACGCACACACACACGCACAAAGTCCTTCACAAAAGCAAAAACATATTTAGACATGGTGGAACGACACATACGCTCTGTGGTGGGTAAAGGTGTTAGTGATTGTGATAGGCAGCCTACACTAGAAACATGCACAGTTGTGCTTTTATGAATTAAACAGTAATCTGAGCTAATAGGATTTAAAGGGCAACCACATTCCTTTTTCATTTACGCTGACATTTCGGATGTGCACGTTTCAATCCGATTTCTGCCAAAGGTGGGCAGCTACAGCTCCTGTTACAGTAGTGGAAATCTGTTGAGTAGATGCTGCGTGGGACAGAAGAATCAAGGGATTTTTTCCACCAATTCAATTTGATGCGGGGGTGGTGAAAGGGAAAGCAGAGAGATAGATAGATGGTCATGCAGAGCGAGAGAGACACACTCATGCAGATGGTAGAGAGGGAGAGAGAGAGGGACAGACATGCTGAGAGAAAGAGAGACATAAACACAGAGGGGAAAAGTGAGACGGAGGGAGAGAGAGACGGACATTCTGAGAGAAAGAGAGACAACAAGACAGATGGAAAGAGTGAGACAGATGGAGAGAGACAACAAACATGCTGAGAAAAAAGAGAGACAGAGAGACAGAGAGACAGATGGATAGAGTGAGATGGAGGGAGCGAGAGTTAGAAAGACATGCTGAGAGAAAGACACACACAAACTGAGGATTGTGGGAGAGAGAGACAGACATGCTGAGAGAAAGCGAGACATAAAGACAGACGGAAAGAGTGAGACATAGGGAGAGAGCGAGAGAAAGACAAAGACATTTTGAGAGAAGAAGACGGGGAGGGAGAGAGACGTGTGCACAGAGAGAAAGAGAGACGTGTAGAGAGATGGATAGAGGGAGAGAGAGAGGGGGGCTTTTTAAAAAGACACAGGCAGAACGACGCGTTCTTGCTCAAAGTCCCTCAATCGATTGTAGACAGCTTAACGTTTTACCTCCTTTCCTTTCGCTAATGTGCTGCTGGCCGAGCTGAATGGCAATCACCGCCCTGAAGACGACACATGTGCATTCTTCTTGGGAGCGCGCTCTATTTAAAACCCACAAATGACTCCCTTCCCCTTTTGTTTCCCGTGGCTGGGAGAGGGGTTATCAGGTTATCGGTGCCTCACGTCATGTTTAAAAGGTCGGGTCTTGCGAGGCCGCAGATAATCCAGCGTCTCCCATAATGAACGGTGGAGCTGCTCATACCTGTAGCTAGCTGGTGTGTGTGTGTGTCTGTGCTCGTTCAGCCTCCACCGCTGCAGCAGGGTATTTCTTGGATATTCACAGCAGCTTGTATCTTCCCACCATGACCACCCTCGTAAGCCACAGAGGAGCAGTATGATGAAGCAACTGGAAATTAAAAAGGGGGGTGAAAGGAAGGAGGTGTGAATAGCTAACTGTCATCCCAAGGAAGTGATTATGTCCCAACGGTAGGGATAATCGAAATTAAATCTGCCCGTAATGAATGAAGACACTTTTTTCCACCCTCATACTTCGGACTGGAGATTATATTATAAATGTGTCTATTGTTGTCGACGTGATTGATGTAATGATGAGTCTGAGTGTGTATGGCTGCTGTTTGCCTGTGTGTGTTTGTGTGTATATGGTTGTGTGTGTGCATGATAGCAATAAAACACTGCTAAGGGCATCCAGTCGTTATGCTACTATGAATATATATTTTATATATTATACATGATCTATATAAAGAGTATATACTGTGTGTGCACAAGTATATATATATCCATATATATATATATATGTGTGTGTGTGTGGGTGTGTCTATGTATCTATATATGTATGTATAAAGATTTCTAAACATGTCCATACATACTGTATATAAACTATATATGTGTGTGTGTGTATGTGTAAAAATGTGTATATTTATATACATACATACTGTATATATAGTATATATATATGTGTGTGTGTGTGTGTGTGTGTGTGTGTGTGTGTGTGTGTGTGTGTGTGTGTGTGTGTGTGTGTGTGTGGTGTGTGTGTGTGTGTGTGTGTGTGTGTGTGTGTGTGTGTGTGTGTGTGTGCAGTACGTACTATATACGTATATGAATGGGACCATAACGAGGTGTTTCGGCGGTCTCCACAGCTGGGGGGCTACGTGTGGGACATCGGCAGCAACATGATGCTGGTGGAGGAGCACGTCCTGTGGATGGCACAGGACGAGGCGCGGGCCTGCACCCGCATCGTCCAGTGTGTGGAGCGCATCGCCGACATGGCTCTGACCACGGACCACCAGGTCGTGTCCAAGGTACCCCACGCGCACACGCACGCGCACACGCACGCACGCACACACACATATATGCTGGACGGCCACAGCCGCTCATAGCGGTACCTTTGTTATTGTCGGGTAGGTTCATCGGATGCGAATTTTGCCACTGTACATTTCCTAGTGCTGCTTTACCTCGGCCCTTCCCTGTTTGTTTGATTTATATCTTCCTCTTTCCTGTCTACTGTCTCATTGGATGAAAGCCATCCAACTAAATTATATTGCAATAAAATGTGTCATGTCTCTGGCTCCGCCCCTTCCTGCTCCACATCCTGCTGTCCCTGTCTTTTTTTTTATTTTATATTTATAAAGCATTGCTTCCTTATTTCCATCTCTCGACCAAGGTGTCTGCGAACATCGCCCTGGAGGCCCTCAGCGTGCGTCCGGCCTCCTCCCCGGGTCTGTCCTGCGTGGTGATCCAGCAGGCCGTCTCCCCCTCCTCCTCCCTCCTCCTCCTCCCCCCACGCCCCCCGCCCCAATGGTAACCGCCGCCGCCAGCACTCCCAGCGGGACGTGGGCGACAGAGAGCCGGACCCCGAGGAGGCGGCGGGCTCGCTGCTCAGCATCCAATGTCACGTGCTCAACGGAAGCAGTCTGCCCCCGCCGGCCAATCAGCTGGGCAAGGTACGAGGGGAGGGGCGGGGCCTGTTTAGAGAAACTCCGGAGGACCTTCCTGTCTCGTCTTTCGGTGTTCGAATCATTTTGAGGGTCCTCATTAATCCCGTAAAAAAGCTTAAGAAAGCATGGCAGTATAGAAGGTAGGACGAAAACACAGCAAAAAACATAGAGCATCATACAAGTGCATATTAATAATAATTAATAATTAATAGTTAATAATGTCCAGTATGTAATTGGGTCCCTTGAGCATCTATGTAGAGACAGCCCTTTCCCTGCTTAAAATCCTGTATCGCATTTTTTTTTTACATAGAGAATTTACAGATTGGAGTCAGGGCGATTCAGGGTCATGTCAATCATGCCATATCCCATGGCTTCTGATTTGCAGCATTCTGACCCACCAGGCAGACCAGGGTTCGCGACACTGGCTGTGAAATAGTAACAACGTTGAATCTGCCTGCAGAGTCTGTTGTAAATGCCACCCTAATGCAGAGTTCAAGGCATACACAACAAACATAATTACCACTAGTAAGTCAGAACAACACTGTTTGGTATAGCAGTCCAGCTGTTCAGGTTGACAGGCTCAGAGTGCGGTGCCCCAGCTGGAGTCTATCTCTGCTGATAGACTCCAGCTGGGGCACTCCTATTGCTAAATTTCTTATACTAATTAACGTAACAGGGGAGAATATCACAAAGACAACATAAAAGTTATTTACTCTCATTGTTATCAGTGTTCATTTATTTCATTATCCTTATTTGTATGCATATTCTTCGTTATCTAAATCAACACCTTTTCAATAGTTATCTTGTAGTAATGTATGTAATTTATGTTCCCTGGTGATTATTTCCGAGTGATTGTCTCTGTTATTCATTTCCATGTCTGAATGATTAGTTCAATATTGTTTTATTGAAATATTCTGTGTTTGTTGATTAGAATTCAAGACTCCTATTCATCCCCTATACACAGCATGAAGCTAGCAATACTGCATTTGGGGATTTCTGCTGAATTTGTTGTTCTCCATGGTCGTGCTGGGCGTATTCCCCTGCCCTGTCTGAACAGAACCCCCACACTACGAGTCAATCCCTTTTGACTGTATGAACCGACGCTAATGTCCCTCCCATTGCTCTTTAGCCTACCTCCAAGCGATTGCCAGATAGTATTACCTCATAACAGAAATTGGATGTAAACACGCAGCTCTGCATCAATTTAACATACATGCTAAAGGTATCCAGCTGAAGAATTTCAATATCCACTGACCCTTATTTTGCGTTAAATGACGACCGGATACGTTCTTGGCAGTGTGGGATATAAAAATATTGTCCCCGAAGAAAGTATTAGATATTGCTACAGCGGTGACCTTGCTGGAGGGCATTCCCACCTTGCATGTCTCTGACAATATTATTGGCGGCTGGAACAGTTAGCTCTCATCTAACTCTATGCAGTGTCTTAGTGGGGGCAGATTGAGTGGCATTAATGGACGTTCCAGGACAAGCCATTTGCAGGTTGCAGATGTTTTTGGTCACAGGCGTACCATTAGCGACGCCTATGTTAGCAACATCATGTGACATGACTCCAAGCCACATGCAGCAATGGAAGACAGTTGCACGATTCGTGTCCCGTATGAAATGGTCGTAATGTGGTCAATTAATTAATGTTTATTTTTCGTCTCAAGGCCCCCCGCGTTATATAAAAAAGAAAAGACCCTTAAAGAATTGTAAGCTTGTCATTTAGAAATGCATTCATTCTATTGTTGTAATATAATCAGCGTAGAAATATAATATATTCTATAAATGTGTCATAATATTTCCCATTTCACATATTAATTGGGTAAAGTAGCGATGCTGTAGCATCGAACCGCACGCAAAGCCTTGAGATTTCCACATTCGCTCGCACAAAAGATGATAAAACGCTCCAAGCTATATGTATGTGTGCTTATGTGTCATGGGAAAAACTATGCTCCCTACATTTCTTAAGACATGCAATATTATAGAACATCAACATCTTTGCTTTGAAGATGTATTGCTCCAGATGGACTCTTTGCCATACAAAAAGGCACACACACACACACACACACACTCACCCCACACATACACACACGCTGTAGTTTAGAAGACAGACCTTCTCTCCCCCTTTGAAACTCGAGCCCAGAATAACTTGTCCCTGTTGCTTAGAACAGGCGGTCTGGACACATTCTGGAGGACTTGGCATCGCTTTTCAGTAACAAGTATGTGCACTCTCCGTGGCTGGAGACTTTTACAGCCAGGCTTGGTTCAGTTGTGCGTTCGTGTACTATGAGGGAGAAGTTAGAATTCTTTGTGCCTCGCTGCTGCGATACCTATCTTCATAGTTCATGTTCACCCTGCTAGTCAGCTGCAAGTATGTCTTGTTAGCTGATAATATAAGTGTATTTTCAAAATATGCTATATTATGAAAGAAGTTCAATCAAATGCCTCTTCCAACAGAAACAATGTTTATTCAAATGTTATTTGCATAACTTTCAATTGAGAGTTTACTCTGGGCTATGCTAACACACTGGGTTTTCTGGGTGTTTTGTCACTCTTCTCACGATCCAATCGAATCCCGTCGGACCAAATCTCTCTCCACCTCCGTTCTGTCCTGTGTTAATTACCTGTTTTACTGGGAGATGTGTCACAGTAGCACAGAGAAAGATATGCACCGGCTGACATTTCACGCGTTGTTGTGACTTTAGTCAAAGTCACCGGGGGCCCTTAATTCGTGAGGTATGAGAATATGTGAATGTGCGTTGAATGCCGAGTCACACAGGAACCCACGCTGCTCTGTGAGTTTTGATCATGAGCTAGAAATTTGAAAGACTGACTCCCTCTGTGATCTCTCTGCTCATCCCCATTCCCCTTGTTCTCTTCACCACACATTACTTGCCTCCTCTTCCTCGTCTCCTCCTTCCTCTCTCTATTATTTCTATATATATATGCACGCGTGTGTGTGGTGTTTACATATCTTCTTTTCATTCTGCTGTATTTTTATCTCCCTCTCACATGTATATGTGAGAGAGTATATATTTACACGTGTGTGTGTGTGCATACATATCTTGTCTTTCATTTTCCTCTTTTTACATCTCCTCCTCTCATGCAGTGCGAACCGCGATCCTGACATATTCTAGATTTAATTTTGGTTGTTTTGCTTCGCTGACAGATGCACTATTGCGTCATCTACTGTGAAGTTGTGAACTACACACACAGCCACACACACACACACACACACACACACACACACACACACACACACACACACACACACACACACACACACAAACAAAAAAGCATGCTCTAACTTCTAACTTTTGCCGACACTAGAATATGGATGTTTAATCCCAGTGGTGTGGTCGATGCATGCGTACGCCACAGGAATACTCACCATGTACAAGTGGTGCTGAGAGGCTGTTGCATGGTGTAGGAGGAGGGTCGGTCGGAGAGGTCGCTGAGGGCACTGCATTTACTGTAGGGTGCTCCACGGAGAGGCTCTTGCTGCGCATACACAAGCAGACAAACACACTTGCGCATAACACAAGTGTAGTCTCAAAGGGCTTCATTTGCATGAATGTATCAGACATGGATCAAACACTAAATTCCCCCCCCCATAAAATTCACATGATAACGCAAACAAGACTGAATTTCAATTCAATACATGTCCCCGGAGCCAGCCTTATTGGTATGTATGCACAGTGTGTTTCAATGTATGGCTCGCGTGTGTTTGTGTTTTAGAAACACTGAACAGAATACCCACAATGCAAAGGGGGTGCTTTCACTCCCCCATGAGTCACCCTTTCGCTGGTACACAGTGTTGAACAGCAGTCCAGGAATGGGCTTCTGTAGTCACACACAACCAGACCTTGTTACCAGATATGAAAGAACACACACACGCACGCACGCACGCTCATGCACACGCACGCACGCACGCACGCACGCACGCACGCACGCACGCACGCACGCACGCACGCACGCACGCACGCACGCACGCACGCACGCACGCACGCACGCACGCACTCACTCACTCATTCACATACAAGCACACTGACAAAAAAAGGCTAGCAGGTCACTGGTCTTATATTGTTTGTTGAAAGTTCTCAACCTCAGTATTGTTCTTGTTGAATTTTTCTGTTGTTGTTGCTTCCTTGTTTTCATGGCCCATGTTTTCCAGAACACTGCACCCTAATGTCCTGTCTGTTGCAATGTCTGTTATCACTGAACACAGCCTTTGAGAGAGTAGAGAGTGGTTTTGCTGTAGCAACTCACTCACTCACTCACTCACTCACAGACTCACACATTCACTTATGTAGTCATTCCCACCCTCACTCACTCTCTCACTCACTTACACACATTCATGCATGTAGTCATTAGTTTACTCAGCCACTCACTCACACACTCACTCACACACATTCACTTGTGTAGTCATTCCAACCATCACTCACTTAGCCACTCACTCAAACACATTCACTTATGTAGTCACTCACTCACCCAGTCACTCAGTGCTTCAGCAAAGAAGAGTTTCAAACATTTTACTTAAGGATAAGCATTAGTACTGCTGGCTGTGCAGGTTCACCCCTCGCGCTGCTGATCTCTACGCATGCAGCAAAGCCCATGTCCTCCGCATCTCATTCCTCCCTCCACCCACCCCTTGACTTCTCCTCCTATTTTTTTCCAGTAAAAAATTGCTTTTTAATCAAAGTCCCGCAGCAGTATCCAGCCGTTTCGTTCAGTCGGCCCACTGTATATTCACCACAGCGTGCAATGTCAAGATAAATAGCGACATCCCCCAATTGACTCGCAGTGGCAGCCGCTGACAAATCCTTAAACAGGGCTCGTGTGAGTGTGTGTGTATCCCTTACTGACACTCAAAGAGATACAGCACACCAACTAAGTTTTACTTTGACGCCAAGTGCACAACCTATTGTAAGTTATGACGTCACTGACTGTTTGGGAAAAGAAAGAAGTGCAATGAAGAAAAGAAAAAAAACAGCCGAAGGTTTTAAAAATACACCTGAGCCACAGGTCTGTGGACACGGCTTTTGGACTCACTGAACCCCTGCATGGCATCACTTTGGCAGCGCTTCAGGACAGTTTATGGCCATTCCCTAGCCCAACTGGACCAGGGGACACACAGCATATGGGCCCGCTGTGCAGACAGCTCGCCAAATGTTGTTGTCACGGAAAAACCACAGCATTACAAAATCAACACACAGAAAACTACCACAAATGCTTATTGCCTATCCCTTGTTTTTCATATTCCCCATTTTTAAGTTCTTACCCAAAATGTTACAGATGGGTTTTCTCTGCCAGAGAGAAACTGAGCCACACAGTTTGGGTACGGAGCATCTCCTATGTTTCCTTTGCGGAAATAGTCATTTACATTTTTAGATTGAGTGTGCAGTGTGCAGCGCGGCGCACACACTGTGCACAGCATGCATGTTGCATATTTTCCCATGTTTTGAAAACTTTAAATATCCGGCACTTGCTCCGGAGCTTATCATATCTCCGAAAGGGCTCACCGCATTCGACACCAGGAACGTTTCAAATACTTGCTTGCTAATTGGCAACTTAGTAAAAGGAGAGAAGGAGCAGCGAAGGAGCAGGGATTCTCTTGATTGAACTTATTCAGAAGAGTTTGGTGCAAAGATGCTGTCTTACACACACCACACACACACACACACCTACACCTACACATACACACACACTCTTCTCTCTTTCACACACACACACACACACACACACAAACACACTCTTCTCCTTTTCTCTTTCTCACACACACACACACACACACACACACACACACACACACACACACACACACACACACACACACACACACACCACACACACACACACACACACACACACACACACACACACACACACACACACACACACACCTTATTCCTCTTCTGCCACTGATCTTTAAACAAACTAGCAAGAAGGATTTTAAGCTTCAGTCTTCAAACAAACGGGTATCGAGTATCTGCTGCATGTGTGTATTTGTGTGCATCTTTTGATATTTATTTTAACACTTGAAGAGGAAGAGGATCAGTACCAGGCAAACGCCTCTGTTTTCGTCAAGCATGGCCACTTGCTCTAGCTGTAGCATGACTTGCACACCTACTGGGTTTTAGTAAACACATTCAAAATCCGCCACGGGCACGCTAGAGCACAGCCGTCCGTGCATTCTAACACGCGTGACAATACCTTTCGCCTACATGTTCAGGGCCGGCTCATGGCGTTGGTGTTTCTGCCTTCCTTTTGACTTGAACATACGATAACGTAACTATCGTGTCTGCGACCCGGAACAATTTAGACTCTAGGAAAAAGACGGAAGGAAACTTTGGGTGACTTTAGGCCCTTCATAGACGTCTTATCTGGCCCCAGCGTCTGAGCAGAGCGTTAGCAGTAGCACGGCAAGCTGTAAATCGCACCACGCTACTTAGCACGCCGCCGCCGCCGCCGCCGTTTGGGACTCTCTTCCCATCGCTAATGACTTTCTAAACGACGCAAAACATATGGTGTGGTGTTCCGCTCCCGAGATAACGGCTTCCGCACGCTCCTGACACGAGGGGAGATGGGGGTAGACGCTGGGGATGGGGGGGATGATCTTTCCCAGTCTGGAGCCCCTCCCCTCCCCTCCCCCACCCAGCTGACAGGTAATTAGCGGGCCGCTTTGAGGCTCATGGTGGTGGACCCGACTTTATCCTGATGCCCGCACACCCACACACCCACACAAGTCTGACTCTCTCCCTTCCTCTGTTTCTCTATCTGTCTACCCTCTCTGTCTTACTTTATCTGTGTCTTTTCTCTTTCTCGCACCATATATTTCTCTCTCTCTCTCTCTCTCTCTCTCTCTCTCTCTCTCTCTCTCTCTCTCTCTCTCCCCCCCCCCCCCCCCCCACAGCTCTGGTATGGTACTGTGTGGGTGTGTGTTTATATTTGCTGTTTTCAGTTTTGGTGGCTTCGCTGTTGTGTGTGTTTGTGTAAGCGTGTGTAAGCAGCACATGTATTTGTGTGGATATGCCTGTGTGTAAACGTGTGTGTGTGTGTGTGTGTGTTTGCGTGTGTGTGTGCATGTTTGCTTTTTGGGCCATGTTTTGCTTATTTATTCTGTGATTATGTTTTGTGTGTGTGTTTGGAGGCAAATGTAAGTGTCCTTGCAGGGTGCTTGGAGAACTAGGTGTGTGTGTGTGTGTGTGTGTGTGTGTGTGTGTGTGTGTGTGTGTGTGTGTGTGTGTGTGTGTGTGTGTGTGTGTGTGTGTGTGTGTGTGTGTGTGTGTGTGTGGGTTCACAAGTGTACGTGCCCTCGCTAGGCCTTTGAAGAACATGCCTCATCACTCGCCCACCCTGAAGCCTCCCTCTCTGTCTGGGGGTCTCGGCACGACAGAGCATATCAAAGCCCCTAGTGGCACAACAGTACACCATAGACCACCTGATATCAAAGCCACCGGCGGCGGGTGCCGACGCAACCCAATATGACCCAGTTTGGAGCAAATAAGTAAACACTCGGCTTCATCATCATAAATATATGAATGCCTCGATAGCGGGATCATCCCCTCCTCGTTGGAGTGTCGGGCGGAAGGAAGCCTTTCGCTCCGGTTCTTGGACCGATATCATAGGAGGATTCCCGCGGAGTCACGGCTGTCCATTAGCTCAGTGACCCACGGGGCTGGCTGAGGCAGCCTGGGGAGCGTATGCTGGGTGCGATGGAGGAGGAATGGAGGTTAATTGTACCTAGGCACGGGGAAGCTCGGTGTCAGAGGGGCATTCTCATCCTTTGGGTGGCCTTAACATTTTTAATGGTTAACGCTGCCTCACTCATTTGATATTTAGCGTAATTTAATCTGTGTGGTGCGTGTGTGTGCATGTGTCTGTCTGGCCATGTGCATTTGTGGGAACAAGTGCGTCTGATATCGTAGACTTATGTGTGTGTGGTGCTTACATCCTTGCCTATAGGTGTAAACATCAGCAGCCTGTGGTGTATCGGTCTGGTGTATTGTATTGCATTGTACGTACTGCTGCTATGGGTGGAAACTCAGACATGCTTAGCATCCGCCATGACTCACTGGGTTTGGTAAGATGCATAGAAATTGTTCTTGTTCCCCAAGGACTTAAATCATATTTTGTGGAGAATAAGAGGAACTTTGAAAAAAATAAGAAAAAAACCGCAGCAGCAGCTTGTGATGCAGCAAAGAAAGGCCTTGAATGCTAAACACAGCATAAAGGATGAAAGCAGAGCGCGAGACAGAGACGGCGAGAGGGTGAGAGACTTTGAGAAAGGGAGACAGGCAAAGAGACTGAGAGGGAAGGAACGAGATGGAAAGGTCCCAAGAAAGAGATGGGTGGACAGAGAGGGCAAAGAAACAGGGTAAGAGGGAGAAAAAAAGAGGGAAAGATGGATAGTTGGCGTGAACTAGAGTGTGAGAGAGTGGGACTGGGGATGGAGAAGAGGAAGAGAGAGAGGAGAGGAGGAGGAGGGATGTAGTGGGGAGAGATGGATGAGTATAGAAAAAGAGATGGAGAGAAAAAGAGAACGAGATGGAGAACAATAAACAAAGACGATGAAGGGATTTGTGGCAGAGCAACGGACAAAAGCAACAGAAGACGAACGACGGAGCAGAAATGGGAGAGCGAATGACAGAGACAAAGAGATTATTGGGGAACAAGGAGGAGAGTAATACACTGAGCAAGGCTCTTGGAGGAAGAGAAAGTGTCTAATCAGAAGCTGGAGATCAAGAGCCTCGTGGGAAATGCTCTATCCGTACACCGCCACAATGCCGGACAGGAAACATGAATCCACCTCAGCAGCTTTTATTGTGGAGGAAAGCACAATTGGGTCCTGTGTAGTGGACCCAATTGTGGCAGTAGCTCAGGAGGTAGAGCGGGTTGGCTGGTGACCGGAAGGTTGCTAGTTCGATCCCCGGCTCCTCCTAGCTGAGTGTCGAGGCGTCCCTGAGCGAGACGCCCCACCCTGACTGCTCCGGGCAGAGAGGTTGTGGCGTCCCCTGTCTGTATAAGCTATCGAAAGGAAGGACGATGGTGACCCACCGTTACTCCCGAGTTACTCCCGTGGAGACTCGATAAAATGAAAAAAAATAAAATAAAAATGTAGTGGACACAGTAGTCCACTCTCCCCCTCACTGCCCCAGGACTGTCCGTGATGAACTTCATGATAGATCCGATATGAAGTGCACTCGAAAATCAACATTTGGCGAATCATTTTGTCTTGGATTATTCGTCCAATGCAGATGCCAAGTATCAGTCGGAGTGTGTTCACCGTTCCCACCTCAGCGTCACATTTCCCCCCGCTCATGAGACGAGGGGTACGGTGGCTGCTGAGCGCTGAGGACATCATAACAACTCCGCTCCCCACGGCCACACAACTCCTACTGTGAACTTTAAAAGCTCACAACCAAACAATTACTTTTCCTCTTTACAAATGAGGGCTTTAACTACCTCTGGGGCATCTTCGAAAAAAGAAATGTATTCTTGAAAAAGGAACACGTCATCATGCTTGTTCAGCACTGTGCATTTGTTGTTGTGTGTCACTTTTAAGGCCCTTACAGGTCCTTTGTGGATTCCCCCGTGTTCATTCCTTTGTGTGTTGGGGCCAAAACGGGTCTGCGTTCTTCAAAATATTTTCCTGAGCTCTGGCTTTGAAGGCATTTCCTTTGAGACGTTGTGGAATTAGTGTGATATAAAATTGTAATGTAAATCATAAATATTGCTCGCTCAACAGTTGACAATTCCCGCAGCAGTTACAATTGCGCTCAGGACAACAACAAAGAGAGCCTCCTTAGCTGCCTCACTGTGGAAACAATGTGTAACTCCCTCCATTAGGTAGGAGTAAGACGTTTATGGAGGGTTGTAAGGTCCATGGGTATAACCTTTTCACTCACAAGTATGCACATCATTGAACACACACACACACACACCACACACACACACACACACACACACCACACACACACACACACACACACACACACACACACACACACACACACACACACACACACACACACACACACACACACACAGACCATATCAACCCACTTCTCATTTTAAAGACGGTTGTAAAAAAGTAAAGCTAACCTGTTTGCCGGTGCAGTCCAGGGCTGTAGATTTTAAACAGCCTTGTTGTAAACTTTTATGACGATGCTGTTGGCCCTTCACCCTTGCGGGCTGCTCTATGTGCCTGGATGCTGACACGTTATTCAGTCAGGAGCGGCCATTGTTGTTCTTCCCCCCCACCTTGCCCAGAAAGTCAACTTTTATGTAATTAAGGAAATGACAAAAGGTGTTTAGGTCATTTATTTATAAGGCTGTATTGTGGCTGCATACGGCTGTACAGACACTGGCTGTATGGATTGTTTCAACTGTGTAACGTCTTACCCAAGTGACATATTGAGATCCTTCCACTGAAAAGGCAGACTTTGTTTTGTGTGTATTTCCTGGAATCTGGGATGATGACGTGCATGCAGAAATAGCACTTCTGCTGTCACCATTTGCATATCGCACCCGTAATCTCTCCTGGCATGAATAAACATGCAAATATATGCTAATTGATTGGCATATTTACCTCGAAATGGATACATTGATTGCATGGAGATGTCTATTTCATTTACACAACCTAGTATTCAATGTGTTGGTGAAAGTGGCGGTGAGATGCTGATGAAGGCTACAGCAACATTTCATATTACATGAGCAGAAGAAGCATAACTGTTCATGTAACAACTCTAACTGAAAAATATTGTCCCTTTTACCTTTTTCACCCAACTGCTCTGTGTTTCATTTTAAGATGTTCTCACAAAGAATATTTTGGGCTTCCTGATAATGATCTCATAAAGACAATTGAAATGCTTTTAACAATGGATAATAATGACAGCTAATCCTTCCACATAAATGTCTGGTTTATTGCATATGGAAAGTGAATAGTTATTATTATACTGGTGCAGAGTGAGTTGCTAATTTGCTAGGACATAGCTGGAAAGATGCTACTTAAATGCAACTCAGTACATTACTTATATCACATCCATAATATTAACAATTTATAACATGTGTTGAGTACTATTTATGTACTCTGCAAACGTGCATGTACGTCTGCAGAGAAGAAATAGAAGCAGACGTGTGTGTAAACCGATCTGTCCTTGCATCCTTTCCCTTCCTGTGTCAGACTCCTCCTTCCTGTTCCCTGTTCCCTCACCGGGGCTCAGACGGTTTTCTCCTCTGTGGAGAGTTGGGGGGAGAGCCAGCCGGGCACGGGATGCCCCCCCCTCCCGTGGGCCCGTTAATCTGACCTGTCCTGCTTTTACATCCCACCTTTACTGCTGGACTGCAAATCAAAGCTCTATTGACTCTTCCACCTCTCCCCCCCCCCCCCCCTGGCTCCTAGCCCCTCTCTCTTGTCCTCTCTCTCCTCCTAGCTCTACCCTCTCTACCGCTCTCACTTTTGCTTTCTCTCTCTCAATCTCTCTCTCTCTCTCTCGCTCGCTCTTAGCCCCTGTTTCTCATCCACTCTCTCTTCTTACATTCTCTCTTTCCGTCTCTATCTCTATCGCTTTCGCTGTCTCTCTTTTTCTCTGTCTCCCTTTCTTACTTTTGATCTCTCTCTCTCTCTCTCTCTCTCACTCTCTCTCTCTCTCTCTCTCTCTCTCTCCTCTCTCTCTCTCTCTCTCTCTCCTCTCTCTCTCTCTCTCAGAGCCTCTCACGTGGGCTAATGGTTCAGCTCAACGGGCATCTGATTGATTTGGGGGTGACCAGGCCAAGGGGTGTAGAGTGTGTGATCCCAGGGCGACAGCCTCTTGCAGAAGGAGAACCAGGCTGTTGTAACTGTTTTTTCCTTAATGCTAAGAATAATTTTTCCTTCATGAAAGTATCTCCTGTCTAATGATCAACAGGTAGATCATCTGTATAATCAGTGTGTAGTCATCCTCCGCCCTAAATTAATAGATGCAATTTATCTTTTAAATATCCTTTAAATATCGTAGATGCAATTTATCTGTTGCAGTGCGTAAGGTCAAGTTGACTAACACATTGAGCACAAAATCAAAAAGCTTTTTGCCTCCGGTTTTGGAGGAAATGAGCTGTCAAGATAAAGAATATACTTCAGTTTAATGGTCTCTTTTATAACATAAACTTCACTGACCCCAATTACTGCAGTCATTTGGCTTATAGTCGCTGGACTTCCTGGTGCTTCCGCTATGAACCTCCCAGTGTGTGGCGGTCGGGGAAAGGGAGAGGCAGGGAGAGTGTTGAACACACTTGCTGTAGAAAAAACACTTTTATTGCTATTTTGGGGAATGGGATTCCTACAACATGTCCCTTATGTCCAAGACCATTAGACCATACTCTGTTCAAGATACCTCACGCGGAACACTGTCTCTCCCATCACCGCCACCCCTCTCCCTCCCTCATCCATCGCTGGCCTGTTACTTCTTCTGTGTATATATGTGTTTCTAACACCCTTGGTAATAACAACAATAATAGTTCACTGAATTAATGAAGTGCTTTTTAAGACAGTGTTTTTGAAGTGTGTGTGTGTGGAGGCGATGTGACCACCTCCTTCACAGTTTGGCCACACAGTGTTATAGTGGGAATATCTTGGCTACAACACAGCGTCAGCATAAACGGCAGTCCTACGCGTGGGGGTGGAGAAGTGCTCGTTTGTGTGCATATTTCAGCTGCTTAGTTAACATGCTGCTGCCGGTCTCCTCCCTTCTGTGCTCCCCCTCTTCCTCCTCTTCTTCCTCCTCCTCCTCTTACTCCTCCTCCTCCTCCTCCTTCTCCACCTCCTCTTCCTCCCCCAGCGACTACGCCCTGAGTGCTCCCTTTAATTTCCGCCAAGAGGAAAATATATTAATATTACAATGACTTGAATTATTAATTCCCCTAAACCTACTTCAAAAATATTATTTCAAATCTTCTTTTGTGTGGCCCGGGATTGATGATGCGATGCACATTTCAACTGTTGTGCACTTGGTCCATTGAGAGAGCTAATTTGATGTATCGAATCAGCAATGGCTAACCAGGGACCAACTTGTCTCATCATGGGTTGAGAAACGGTTTATTACTTCTCTGTATTTCTTTGGCTCTCTCTGACTTAGTTTCCTAATTTAATATTCACTCATATTGTTGTGTTGCAGTACGATAATGTTGCTCTGCTTTGTCATTTTAGGCAGATAGAATAGGGCAAAGATGCCATCAACTGAAGCAGTCTGCGTCATATGTAACTCACATTAACCTACCGTACTAACCTACTTTAAACCACCAATGCAACATGTAGTATAAACAGCACTCGTGCTCATTGTAGATTTCTCTGGGCTCAGAGCTGAGAGATTGACTGGGTTGTCAGTTCTCCCGCCCTGGGGTGATTACTTCTTCCTGTTTCGGATGACGGAGTGCTCCTCCATCCCACACCAATCTCACCCTCATGTGTGGGATCAGCAGTACATGAGATGAGAAAAAATGTAAGATGACGTTTAGTTTACATGAGATGAATGGGATGGTTTGTGTGAGGTGTGTCTAATTTGAATGTATTCCACACGTCCTTGTAGCAGTCATATTTATCTTGTCAAAGTTTAGTTGCTGCCGCCCAAAGGTCCAATGCAACATCAGAAGAAAACTTATGTCAAAACTTTTGTTGTATTGAGTGTGCATGATCTGTGTTCGCTCACGAAATGGCTCTACCCACGCATAAATTATTTTTCTTCAAAATATTGAATGCCTTTCAACACTTTGTATGCCATAGGCATTTCTTGTGCGTGGTCACAGAAATCCTTAACAATTGGGCATGCACACACACAAGTTTACACTCGCAAAATATTAGTAAAGTGGGGGGGGACATCTTTGTAACACAGTCACTTTACAATGACAATCGACCCTGCCATTCCCATCTCCAAGCAAACACAAACACACACGCACCAGCCCCCCCCCCCCCCCCCCCCCCCCCCCCCCCCACACACACAAACCCCTCCCAAGTTTTGCCCTTGAGTGCACCACTTAACCCCCGTTTGCTCTGCCGTGGCTGTGAGGTGGTGGGGTGAAGGGAGGGGGCAGAGAAGAGGGAGATGGAGGGAGACTGCAGCTGCTGCCGGTCTCCGTGGTGGCACGGTGCTATACGTGTAGCCTCATGAATGTGAAGTAGGAAGGGTGAACATCGCACTGAAAATAACTTACGAAAAGCCTGCACAGGTATTCATGGAAAAGGCTCACATGGTGCACATGACGAGTCTGAAAACGTTGTCGTTTCTCCAGTCAACCTTTTCTTTCATAACCCAGGGTTTAACCGCCCCCCCAAGCCTCTCCTCTGCCTCTCAATCTTCCTCTTTTCGGTTGGTTGGTGGTTGGTTTTGTTTTCAATTCATCCCGAAGACCCAGAGAGATGACAAGCTGGGGCGTGCGGGTGAGGGGTCCGGGGAAGGCTGGGAAGGGACTGTTCCTAATGGATCCGCTATGTGTGTGTGGCACCATCTGTGGGGCTTGTGCATGTTGTTCCCCCCCCCGTCCCAGTGTTTAGTGAAAGCAGCCCGGAGGGGTGTGACGACGGCGCGGCGCGAGCTTCACCGCAGGTTCTGCCGCTCGCTGCCGCTCGGGAAGCAGTAATTACAGAAACGTTGTCTACCGTCGGGCCTTCTCTCAAGTCGGAAAGCCTTCCTGGCTCTCTCTGCCACTCCTCCGATCTCTGTACTCGTGTCTTTGAAAAAAACCTCTACTCGTTCTACACAGCTTTAAATCCTCTCCCTAAAACAGTTTTTCCTCTCTTTCTCTCTCACTCTCTCTCTCTCTCTCTCTCTCTCTCTCTCTCTCTCTCTCTCTCTCTCTCTCTCTTTCTCTCTCTCTTTCTTTTTCTCTCTCTCTCTCTCTCTTGCTTTCTCCTTCTCTACTATCTACCATTTTCTAATTATGCCTGCGTTTAGTTTTTTTAATTTGAAAAGAAATCCTTGTTTTCCAGCCTGCAGAGTGTCAGCGGGCCCAGTTCAGTGGGATTCTGGCGTAGCATTAGCAATTGCTCCTGCAGAATTGGAGGCTGAACAATAGATTAACTGAAACAATACATTTGGCCTATTATGTCAAAACACGTTTGTTTTTGTGCACCCTCCTGTTCACCCACTCACTCTCTCACGCACACACACACACACACACACACACACACACACACACCACACACACACACACACACACACACCACACCACACACACACACACACACACACACACACACACACACACACACACACACACAGACACACACACACACACACACGCACACACACAGTATTACCAATTCACACAGCATTTTGCCTACTCAAAGACTCCCTCCATATCCAACCCCATATCAACAATCACGATGCATAAAGAGAGATTGACGTTCTGGGAAAGGAGCACACACACAAGACACTCACACTCATACGTACACATACACGCACACAGTCACAGTAGAATAAGAGTGAGTCAAGGATCTTCTGCAATTTAAGATTTATTGCGTGTGTGGGCGTGGTGTGTAGTGCATCTCCAAATACATACTGGTTTTCCTATCATCGACTACCACTGAGAGTATCATTTTCTATACAATCTATTAAATCCTCCACACCCTCATTTAGATTCCCCTTCAGCGACTCGGCGCTCTTCATATTCCCTATTAAGCATTTCATGTTTGCTCTGTGCTTGTGCCTGAAAGCAACCGGCTGCACCAGCGAGGGTGGAGGATCATGGAGGCAGCGACTGCAGTGCTAACTATATATAGAGGAGGCTGATCCGGCTCCACTGGCCCGGAATGTTAATGTCTTATCGGCCCTGGCGCAGAGCAGGGGGTTGGTGGGGCTGGGGGAGGACCAGGGAACAGGGCACGGTGAGGGAGCCAACTATGGAAGGGGATGTGGGGGGTGATGCTCGGGGTGGGAGGGTGTGTGTTGGAGGGTGTTTGGAGGAGTTAGGTTTGGTACAGAACTGCTGTGGTGCTCGAGTTCGGAGCCCCGCGGGAGTCCAGATTTATGCATGATAAGAGCTGTGAGGTGTGTCAAGCCATATTTCACTACTTATTAAGGAGCCGTCCATGACTCCCTTCCTGCCGAGGGTTTTCTTGGCCTTTTAAGAAACAAAGCAGCGTCTCGCTCGCTGTGCCGCAGCCTGCGATTAGCACCACACTTGACTGGATCTCGATCTCGATCACTAATTACAAATACAAGTTATTACAACTTGGCGCTTTGGCCATCTGCTAATACACATTCCACCGAAGCCTTTGTGATTAACCTGCTGATCTGAGTTGGCAGCAGTGTAATTACCAACCACAGGCAAGACGGGCGGAGATGATTTTCCCGATATCTCTAGACACACAAGTTAGACAAATCAATTCAAATATTTGCCCAGCGAAGGTGCTAAAATATCTGTTTGTCATGCAGACAACGCCGCGGTATGCTAATATAACAACAACAACAACAAAAAGAGCTAAACCCAAACCCATGCCAGTTATCCAAGTGTAGCGTCAGAAAGAGTAGAAAGCCAAGAATCTGTAATTACCCCGCACTGCTGTAAGCCTGTTCACTGCCTTCATCCCCTCCTCATGCACTCATTGAAGTGTCTAACCTTTTCGCCGGGCGCTGTAATCCAGTGCCTCGCCGGTCTCCTGTGTTCTCCTGGAGCGAAGCGGGGAAGAAAAACGACTAATCCATAGCCCCGGCTCTCAACTTTTCTCCGTGCACAGCGTGTGTCTCGAATCCTAAGACTATGGATCATCTGTATTTATCCACCATAAGCCACGGGCCCCCCTGCCAAGACGTGCTGCCGTGCCAGCCGCTGCATTGCCAGGCACTGCTGTTTGATGACCCCGAGCCTTGGCAAACGCACGTGTTATTGTAACGGCGTCAGGACCACGAGGGGCCTTAGGACATAAGTGATTCAATGCAGTGCAAGGTAAAGACAACCCAGGGATTTGTGTTGAGTCAGGGAGGTACAATTGTATGAGGACAATTTAAAAAGTAAAACACCAGATAATCCCTATTAGGGCATCCAGATATTATTGGCATCCAGCTGTTGTTTTGTACGGGAATGGAGAGAGCAAGGCAAACGGTGTATCGCTTTCAGACTTTGGTAGCGGAAGTGTTGTCGTGTTAGCGCTAATATCGAGTATGAGGGTGTTCTCCTCCTACATGGCTGTAACTGTTCCACCAGAGGACGGATTAGACAGCGGGGCTGGGTTGGTTTCCGTGCTGCGGTGCATGTTAAGCGCTCGATAAAGACTGCTTAGAAACATGTTTCATTTTCTGGACAGAAAGGTCGAGAAGTAAGGGAAATACTAAGCGTACATAAGGAAGTAATATAAATCACACAGTGTCCATAAGCGCGATATATTGATACAATATGACTCAATTTGGGACGATATCAGACGATGTAGATCGATGGCCGATACATGGGCGAGTCCCTAGAGACAAGGAACAGGATGGAAATTCAGGGGTGAAGTTCGACGTCAATAATCCGAGAGGTTGTGGTCGAGGGCTGCATGGTGGGTTAATAAGCCACAATACTGAGCAGCAGACTGGGCGACCACCAACAGGAGGTGCACGGGGTAGATTGGGATATTGCTGGACAGATATTTTGACAGGAGGTGGGCAGGAACACAAACACTGGCACACCTCACCAGCACCACCTCCTCTGTGATTCCGTGAAGACCCACGGTGCGTCGGTAGTTCAGCAGCCTCTCCCCCTCTCTCCCCCGCCTGGCTGCCCTCCTGCCCACACACACCTGGGCGCCATCATTAAGCCTTGTTTTCTCCCGACAGGCTAACCGCCCTTTTTTGTTTCGTTTGTTGGTCGGTTGGTTTGTTTGTTTCCAGGGGTCTATTTTCTGGTCAGACTAGAGTTTGTGTTTCTTGTTGTTTTAGGTTCTTTCTTTCTTTCTTCAACCTGATGCAGTCCCAGCAAGCCTAGAAGGGCATAAGCTACGGTCCCTGTCCAGTCATGGACACGTTGTTTTCCAGCGCTAGGCAGATTGAAGCGGAGAGGGACAGAGAGGGGCAATCAAAGCAGGGGACGGTAAGACAACCAAGCAGAGGCAGAGGATGGGAGGTGATAAAATAAAACCAAAGTGGTGACTTCCCGTTTCTCAGTCAGGCTCTGACGTGTAAAGAGAAAGTTGGTGCACCGGTCCCGCTCCAATACAAAATGCAGCGCTACAAATGCATAAGTAGGCTCACAGAGTTAGAATGGTAAACACTGTTTATGTCAGTGTTGCCTTGCCCGGCAGTGTGGCGGCGAGGGCGACCCTGACCCTTGTGCCATGTGCTGCCAGATCTCATTATCCTGCAAGGCGTGGCGCACGGGGGGTTTGGGGGGGCTGACAGGCCCAGCTGAATTTAGATGCTCATGTTGTCCGGAATATGAACTTTGATAGATTACACTTGATGGCCGACATTACCCCCCTGAAGCCCGTCGTTTCAATGTGCACTTAATGGCCGTGCTCAGGGCACGCACAAATACACACACACACACAACACACACACACACACACCACACACACACACACACAACACACACACACACACACACACACACACACACACACACACACACACACACACACACACACACACACACATGCACAGAACACACACAACCACTCTGCGGCGCTCTCTTGTTCTGCCGCTGTCTATTACCCTGTCGTTCACTTGACGTTCTCTTGTCTGGATATGTGTGCCCCGCTCAGAGTTTGGGTGTGGGTGTGTCGTCTGTGTGTCTCCTCCTCTGATTCGATTGTGTGTGCTGCACACCAGGGTGGAGCAGCCATCTGTTGTCACATGAAGGAGGCGGTGGAGGTGATGCTAACGACGAGGGTAATTGCCCACATTCAATATGCTCTGGTTCCATGGAGTCCTTTGCATTGTTGCACCATCTTTATTTGGGAATGTGAGGGTAATTTTTATTATTTCTTCCCACTGGAACAAGCACCCGAGGAGGGCTGTTTGTGGCTAATGGCGCCAAATCAAGCAAAGTATCAAATTAGGTGTTCCACCACCAGGGAAAACGAATGGTCCTGATAACACTGACCGCCTGCCCCACCTGTCTTAAGCTGTACCACACGCACGCACGCACGCACAGCACGCACTGCACGCACGCACGCAACGGCACGCACGCACGCACGCACGCACGCACGCACGCACGCACGCACGCACGCACGCACACACACACACACCTCACTATCTCTCTAACTCACATGCCAGTTTGCGCACGCTGCACATGCACCACATACAAAATAATCCACGCACACAAACACATACGTGCACGCACTGTTCCATTCCGGCTCATTCCATTTGCCAGAACAGTCTCTTAACCCTTCTATACACAGCCAGACAAGGGCTCTTCAATCACACTCTGTAACCAAGGCTCTCTTAGTTTTGGTGTGGAGTGGTGTGTGTGTGTTGTGTGTGTGTGTTGGTGTGTGTGTGTGGGTGTGTGTGTGTTGTGTGGTGTGTGTGTGTGTGTGTGTGTGTGTGTGTGTGTGTGTGGTGTGTGAGAATGCTTGGGTTTAACAAAGCCAGGAAAGGCTTTTCAATTAGGAGCCCTGGCGCTTCATGATGAGGGCCAAACCTGTTGAGCGGCAGATCCCAGCCCCGGTGTCCTCTGTGCATTGGGTCAGCGAGGGAAAGGCTTATCAGCCTCACCTCCCCCTCTCCCCCTCCGCATGATGCCACAGGAGGGCTTGATGAATCATATTCAGCCAGCCGCGTGGGTAGGTGGTCCCACGCTCCTCGGCCGTGCGCCATATCTCGGCCCGGTTGACCTTGATACGGTAGCCCCCCTTTAGCAACCAGACGGAGGTTTTGTTTTGTTTTTTTGGCATTTTTCGGCTAATAGATTCACAATTAAGCCGGGGCTGTGTTGTTAATTAAAGGATGTTAAAAACGACATGGACCTCATCCAAGCACCGCCACGAGTCAGCGGCCCCGCGGCCGGTTGTGAACGACTTACTACTCCGGTTAACCAAAGAAGCTGACATGTATGCACTCTCCCCCTGCCCCACGAGGGGCGTGTCCAGGCTGCCCTGTTCCAGCCAATCCTCATTCATTCATTCAGGTCCACCTGTATGAATCAGGGCTGTGTTTGTGTAAAGGGGGAGGTTGCCCCTGTGTCTGACTCCTCACAGCGAGGGCTGTCCTGGGAAGTAAGCATGAGACACGTATTGGCATCCATTATAAACATTGGGTGGTGTGTGTGTGTGTGTGTGTGTGTGTGTGTGTGTGTGTGTGTGTGTGTGTGTGTGTGGGTGTGTGTGTGTGGGTGGTGTGTGTGTGTGTGTGTGTGTGGGTGTGAGTTGGGCGGCGGACTGGACAGTTACCTGGAACCAAAGCAGGCTAGGACCAGTACAAAGATACAAATATTCCCCCGAGCCAATTAATAATGTTCCCCAGAAAGATTCCACCGTCACACACGCACACACACACAAACAGATGTCCATAGTCTAGTAGCAATGCTAATGCCTAGAGAGAGACCTTCGGCTGTGGTGCATGAGGAAGAGGACGTGGCCTTGTTGCTGGCGTTCCGCTTTGCCCCCCCGCTTGGAAAAGCGGTGATCCTCAAAAGTATATAAATACTAGCCCATCTAGATTCATACTAATGCCCTCATTCTTATTCTGTTCAGGATTTGGGGTTTTTTTGTTTGGTGCCAAGCATTTAAAATCTCCTCTTCTAGTGAGAGTATTTTTATTTTATATTTGTTTTATTTGCCAGGCTTCAGTCCAATTAGTTATGGAGTCGTTATTTATTTAGGTTAATAAGACTTTAGCCCATTAATCATGGCTAGATTTAGGTCAGGTGCTTCTCTTCCTAGCAGGTGGTCTTACAGGTCACTGAAAAAATGAAAAAATGCCACCTTCCATCTTTCTTCCGTACAAAATGTATTCTCCATATTAACAAGCTCCAGTGATCTATATCTGTAAAGCTCTTTGCCCTTTGCTTATGACAACAGGAAACAGGATTGCAGCAGATGTTAAGCTAATACACAACGACGTTTGTTAGATTCCATGAGCTCAAACTTTAAACTAGCCCCATTTCTCTGGTTATGATTCTTGTCGGGAGTATACTCAATATTTCCCCCTTGAGGGAAATAAAGTCCCAAACAGAGCTAAACTGAGCTGAGCCTTTGGTCTGACCTAGAGGCAGCAATGCTGAGGCAATACATGGATATACCAAATCTCTTTTTATCATAGGTCTCAATCGGCAGCGATGGCGGTTATTTTCTCCTCCCTCTGAGAGAATTGATTGACAAGGTATGTTTACGCCACAACAACAGCTTAAAACTGGTGTTCTTGCACATCATCTGAGGCTTTCTGGTTTCCCAGGGCCCCTCCACTTGTAAACATTGTAAATGAGAATTTTCCGGATGTGCTAACCTGGAGGGAAGGCAGCAATGTCCTCGGGCGTGCTTGGTTAAACTCTCCCACTGCAGGCCGGACGAACTCGGACCCTCGATCTTAGAGACGCCAGCATAAAAAAAAAGGTTAATGGGGTTTAGGAGCATGGGAAAGGTGTTTTCCTCACTCTTGCTCACCCTCTCTCTTGCTATCGCTCGCTCTTGCTTTCTCTCTCGCTTGCTCTCATTTACTCTTGCTCTCGCTCGCTCTTGCTCTCGCTCGCTCTTGATCTTGGTCCCTCTTGATCTCTCTCACTTGCTCTTGCTCTCGCTGGCTCTTGCTCCCGCTCACTCTTGCCCTCGCTCACTCTCTCTTTTCCTCTTTTCCTCTATTTTTCCATCTCTGTCTCCCCCCCCCCTCTCTCTCCTTCTCTCTCCCTGTGCTTCCCATGGGTGGTTGATGCTGAGGGTTGTCTGGAAGGTCGTGGAGATAAGGAGGCATAGTGCTCAGCCGGGCAGATAGGCTGCTGCCGCAATTACCTCAGCCTTGATGACAAAAAGAGCGGCTTTTACATTTTGGCTCCGGCTCCCCACAAAATCATCACACACTCTGCGATGTGAGTTTGCAAAAAAATATCTACATTTGCAACTGCGAGCAACAATGGTGCTATATATTCGGGCCTGTCCAAAACTCGTATTTTGCAAGTGTAAATTGCACTGTTGGTCGAGATACATATGATAGAAAACGCTCATAGTGATACATGGAAGACACCCTCATCTCTGTGTTGTGCTGTTCAGCCGTCACCCACCTACACAACTCACTGGATATGATCTTAAGAAGTCCAGTCAATGCCACATCCATGCATCCGTTCCTGGTTCCTATTTCTTTGGACATTGTGATGGAGATCACAAGCACCATCTTGCCCTAGGCCCGACAGAACTCAATAAAACACACCGCGGCTCTGCTCGTCTCGGCTCCTGAATCTGGTTAAAGGTGTGCTGAGTCCCGAGGGAATGCTCCCGAGTGTGTGAATAAGAGTTTGTGTAAATCTAAATAAATCAACAAGGAAAGTGTTTCCACAGAGAGAACATTGTGTCGTGCACATCTCTGTTGAACAAACTAGGGATTGAATGCATCAGAGCTGGCGACTGTGCGTGGGTCCAAAGTGTCAATGAGTTTACTGGACATTTCTCCCACCATCTGGTTCAGCAGCTTACACATGCATGGTGGTGGGGGTTGGAGCGGATGTGGGGGGGGGGGGGAGACAGGGTCTTTTCCAGCAAAGGTTTTGAGGACTTCTCAAAGTAGTTTGGTTGAGTGTGTCAGTTGTATTCGGAAACACCCCCACAAAGACATAGACATAAACCGCTGCATACCACCAAATGAATTAAACTGCTACTCACCGCCTTTCCTCTACAGTTCATAATGAGTCAAAAAGAGTCATCCCTGAGCCTTCTTCAAAGGATAATATTTCACAAGAAAAAATCCAAACTGTGAAAGTTTGCATCGAAAAACTTAGCATCTCAATATCAGCGTGTTGGCACGTACGACTGATTACCCGCCGCACAACCATCCCCCCTCGCATAAACGCCGAAAAGTAAGCTAGCGTGCTACGGTGCGCTATCAAGACGCTACATCAGCCCCCATTAGCGCACATCCTCGAGAGCGGCACATGCCAAGTGGCTGGAACTGCATTTACCAGCTTGATTGGCCCTTACTTGACTTGCAGCTGTAGAATGCGATCCAAGGTGCAATTCTTTAGCATCAGCCATCACCCCTCACCCCCCCCCCCCCCCCCCCCTCTCCTTCCATCTTCCAACTCCCGCCCACCCAAATCCGACTCCCTCCCTGGCGTTTATCATTGCTTTAGCGCTTTGACGGCGGCCTCCTCTGGAGTGGACGTCCATAGCTGTACGCGCGTGGCATTAGGTGCCCCCATTACCATACGCTCTGGAGAGCCGGGGGGCTGTACTGCTGAAGGACTTAGCTGATGGTGTTGGGTGGGCGGCGGGGGGGGGGGTGTCGATACGGCATGGGCTCTTTAGTCCTTACTGGGGCCACAGCGGAGGAGGCCAGTCTGGGTCAAAGTGCCGCAGACGGAGCGCCAGATAATGTCTCGTTTGGGATGGAGATGTCAGCCGAGAGAGTGCACCCAGGGTGTTAATCTCCCACCCCCCGCCACTCCTCTGGGGGATGAGTGACACAGGAACATGGGAGAATGCTCTTACCAACAGCTGAGATTCCCAAAGTGATCCCGGTCACATGAATAGGAAGACACAATCGCACCGGATACAGGAATGCCATCCTTTTAAAGGATTTTTCTTTGTCCAAGAGCACACATATATGAAGTACATTAAGCCCATGTGCACTATTTACAGGAATGCCATCCTTTTAAAGGATATTTCTACGTCCAAGAGCACACATATATAAGTAGATTAAGCACATGTGCACTAATTCGCGGGAATATACTGTAGAGTGGATTGGAAATGGTGAATGATGTGAAGAAAGTTCTGGTCTGAAATGGGATATTTACTGCAATGGCAGTGGGTGTTGCAATGAACAGTGTTTCTGGCCTAACGTAATGGCTATAGTGGTAGAAGGTCGCTATTGGCTCCTTAGTAGCCAGGTATTCAGAGGCATCTGGCCTTACGTAGTCAAAGCTTGTTAGCTTCACCCCACAAGCTAGGTGGCTCAGCCCCTCCCCCACCTAAAACCTTCACATCTTCCATTTGTAGAGACCGGAGATAAATTAAATGTGCAACAGAGCAGGACCTGAAAGACTGAGATGCTGACGGTTGCCACCGTTCCCATAATTATATGGACAAAAATAGGAACTAGGATGAAAATACTTATTCATGAGCTAACCAGAGAGTCAATTTATTTTTTTACCAAACGGTTTCAAAATGTGTCCAGGCAGCTCTCCTTCGGTGTGGGTGAATCCCATTCTCATTGGTTATCTCATAGTCTGCCGGATTAGAACCTATATACTCATTAATTTACGTTCATAACATGCCCTGAAAATATTATGCAAAGTATCAGCATTATATAGATTGTCTCTGGAAGGCAAAGCCTTCGCTTTCATAGCCCTGGGACTCTGGCATCAGGGCTTCAGTGTGTGGACGTCATTCAGAAGACATCCATGGTCCATATATTCAGCGCCACCCGAAACTGTCTCTCAAGAATAAAGAAAACACCAGCTTCTGCGTTTCTAAGCTATAGTGGTGCGCTAAATCACGGTTTGTGCAGTCCAGCCAGGAACAAGTGGGAAATCAATCAACAACAAAGCCAATCGCTGTCTCCTTCTCTGCTCGCTATCCTACCGGCTCTTTCTTACAAACCTGCAAAGCTAGGATCAAGAAGGATTGTGGCGCATCCCGCTTTTCAATAGATGTTAAAAGGTGGCAATTAAGGCCAGGTTAGCAGGGTGGGTTCTGTGGTCCTGTTGCGCTCTGTGTGAGTAAATTAACCGGCTGATTTATTCTCAGTACAGTGTTAGTAGGGTTTCCTTTAAATACGGCGAGGAGAGCTTTTAGGTCCCAAAGTGTGGCCGTGTTTGCTGTAGAGGCTGCAGTGAATCCAATCAGGTTAGGTTTGGGTCCATATAACCGCATCAGTGTGAACAGCAAAGAGCACACGGAATCTAATCTTGTCAAATTGGATTCATGCCACTTTCATATGTGTGTCTCATATCAAATCTTCTGCCATGCGAAAGATGAGATCTGTGGCAAAAACAAATCTGAATCGAGCAATAAGACCCGGGATGTGAACATATCCACTCTCTATGTTTCGCAGACCGTTCCATTGCACAATTTGGGCTTCGCTCGGAGCGGGAGTGGAACGCTACGAGTTCCCCGGATGAATCTGTTCCAACACAATAACTCATGTTAATGGTCACGTTACCTAAGAAGCCCCCAATGATGAGGTCATTTCACTGACAACAAGTAATAAAATGGATTCAATCTGTTTGGCGACAGCTCAATCGATCCAAAGGATGATGTCATTGCCATGAGATTGGATGTGGTTAGGTAAACATAGATCACTAACTGACAAGCCCACCTGGCAAGGCTCACCTGTTACCCCGTTTATTTACTTTATTACTTTAAAACTTAACTTATTTGTTTTATGTGATGTTTCTTGTTTTTATGTCTCAGGTGAGACCAATAGCGACATATAGGCCAAGGCTGGAAAAAAATAATTGTAATCTATTATTTTGTATGCTATTCTATTCTATTCTATTCTTTTCTTTTCTTTTCTTTTCTTTTCTTTTCTATTCTATTCTATTCTATTCTATTCTATTCTATTCTATTCTATTCTATTCTATTCTATTCTATTCTATTCTATTCTATTCTATTCTATTCTATTCTATTCTATAATTCCTTCAATTTCCTCGACTGCCTCTGTTTATGTAGGTCAGAGTAGCGGGGAGCCATGTCAAGGTATAAAGTCTTTCAAGTCTGCCAGTAATACTAATCTTCATATGCCTGATGGAAAAGTTGAACATATGCCAAGCATTAACATTCATAAATAACACATTTTCACTGGGAAATATTGATTCAAAGCCATAGTTTCTCTTCACAGTCCTTGAATTTCATAGTTCAAAACGACGATCACGCTTCATTTGGCTCACAGAGGTAATATTTGGTCTACGGTAGATTACTTTTGGAACGGAGCGGGGGCTTTCTGCAAGCGCTTTCCCTCTCTCTGGTGCCACACTCTGCTCCTTCCCTCCCCCAGGAGGCGCGGGGGAGCCCTCGGTGAGAGTGTGGCGGATTAGAATCGAGTAGCGTTCTCTGTGAGCATGACATTGGTCTGGATGAGCTGGTGCACATCTGTATCCCATCTGTATACCTTCATAGCATCACCCTTACCATGCTCAATGGCAAAGATAATAAACTCCCGGCACCACACCTGTGTGCCCCTGTTCTTTTGCTTTCAGCCTGAGGTCTGTGTTCGTAAGACCAAGATGGCGTCTTCCCCCCCTCAGGACAGTTGTGAGGGAGTGTAAGGGCCTATTGGTCGTGGTTCCGCTGGTTACCCTGTGGTGGGCTTCTTCTGAAGGGACAGGCCATTGATCCAGTGGTAGTGGTAGAGGGGGGTGAGGGAGCAATAGGGGGAGGGGCGGAGAGGGTGGGGGCGGAAGCAGCCTCAGTAGCAGGGTGGACTATGGTAATGGCCAACCATCGATTAAAGGGATGTGCGTTTAGGCCCCGGAGTGATGCTGTAAATCCTGCCCTGGCTGACCTATAGGCTAGTCCTTGATCTTCACAGTTTCTAGATCTCTCTCACGCACGCATGCATGCATACGTGCATGGAGGCAAGCAGGCACACGCGCATGCACAGACACACATGCACACACTCGCACTCACACACACATATTTACACACACACAAAAATCGCAATGGTTGACAACATTCACTTTGTTCTGAACTGAATGGGATATAAAGTGATGACTCTAGCAATGTCCCTGTTAAAAGATAAAAGTAAATGAAAAAGAAAATTGGATATACGCTGTATGTGCCATCCATTAGTGCTATATTGTACTTAAACCACCGATTCCTGGTGCTAGCTAAATGTGGCTTTATACCCTGGCAGTGAGAAGGTTTTTCTTTCTGAGTGCCTTGCTTTAACACTTTGAAAAAAAGAGATTTTGACTGCCCACGCCATCCCGATACAAATGTCACTACCTTTGCAACAGTCAAAAGCCAAATCACCAGCCAATACCATACCGTAGCTCCCGTATGTTCACCACCATTCGGCCAGGTTCCTGGGAAAAATGAAGGGTGACAGGAGAATATAACATCTGTCCCTGTCTCATGTCGTAACAGCAGTCTTCTCCTCCAGAACCTTTTGCATAGCTTAACTTTGGGATTGTTTTGTCTACAGCTGAACAATTGATTTTTCAATTGTCTTTTTATTAGAAATGTATGAAATATGAATATGAATATAATTGTGTCATTAGTCATCGTATGATTATTTTTATTCTTATTTATTGTGTTATTATTGTTGTTGTGGTTGTTGCCAGAAGTAAAATTAAATTTGTTTTTTATCTGCCGCCCATGCACAAAAGAAGGCTGTTCATGGTCCAATGTTCACGGTTTATGTGTATATTTTGTAAAACACCGTTAATACACTCCCTAATTGAAAAGTCTCTATACAAATAAAACACACACACACACACACACACACACACACACACACACACACACACACACACACACACACACACACACACACACACACACACACACTCCAAAACAATGCTTTACAACATCACTTTGCTCTGATTGGAATTGGATATATACTATGACTCTAGCAATAAAAACAAACAGATTTTGTAATGAACGTTCTGCTGGGCAGTTTGTTTCACCGCTCTTCATTCTGTAATCCAACTGATGTGATGAAGATGACCGTTACCCGCCATTACCGTTTGGTTTCGTGTAGCCCCAGCCCCATTAGTGGCTACGGATTAATATGCTAACAATGTGCCATAAATACACAGCACTTGGCCCTGCTATTATTATGTCTCCCTTCCCCTCACCCTGGTACCCAGATCTCCTCCTTCCCCCATGTCCTCCGCTTCTCTCAAAGGGTTCAAACGCAAGACAGAACGACCATTAGCAGAAAATTGTTTGCCAGATTTAGACCATACAAATGGTAGCTTAAAGGTGACATATTATACCAGCAGGTGTAAGTGTGATTAGCCGGTACAAGCCTTTTTGAAAATCTGCTTTTTCAAACGTTGCTCATCTTTCAATCATACATCTAGGTGGACACGCCCACTTGTGATGTCAGAAGAGGCAAAGTTGAAAACGGCTTGTAACGGCTAATCACACCTAGTGGTATAATGTGTCACCTTTTAAAGAAAACAAAATGATGACTGGTGTTTGCCAGCTCTTCGCGCCGGTGAAATTTAGACTTGATTCCTCATTAATCGATGAAAGCTTTTTGTTAAAAGAAAATAATTGCTTAGATTAAACAAACCGTGCCATCGTACCATGTAAATGACACACACACAAGCAGCAACAGGTTAATTAAGACAAAACCTGGATTGATACAAGGGCTCCGCACATTAACATGAATATTATATTAGGTATAAGTAATTTGCTCGGTGCAGCGAACACCATGGGGAAAAACGTAGGGTAATCGTGAACACACTGTTATCGCGTGCTGCCTTCACTACTGTGTCTCAGCTTTTACACTCCCGGCTGTAGAACTGATTTACCTTTGCAAGTTCCTCACTAGAGCTGATAGCTGACGGTGCTGGCTGACAGGTTCCTGTGTGTGTGTGTGTGTGTGTGTGTGTGTGTGTGTGTGTGTGTGTGTGTGTGTGTGTGTGTGTGTGTGTGTGTGTGTGTGTGTGTGTGTGTGTGTGTGTGTGTGTGTGTGTGTGTGTGTGTGCATGCGCATTGCTGTTGGTGTGCACGTGCCTGGGTTTGTTCACCGCCATGAGGCCTGGCTGGAACCAGTTGACTTGTGGCTCCATCAAACACAGTGATGGCACTGCAGACGTGAGGCTGAGTTGATTAGAATTTTTGTGTGTGTGTGTGTGTGTGTGTGTGTGTGTGTGTGTGTGTGTGTGTGTGTGTGTGTGTGTGTGTGTGTGTGTGTGTGTGTGTGTGTGTGTGTGTGTGTGTGTGTGTGTGTGTGTGCATGCATGTCAGCGTGTGCATGTGTAAGATTCATCTGCAAAGCTCTGTTTCTTTCTCTTTTCCTCCCTCTGCTCTTAGACATATCTTTGCCATGCAGAGGGCAACCTCTGTCACACTGCTCATCCATCCTAGTTTGAATAAGTTTGTGTGTGTGTGTGTGTGTGTTTCGGATAAAACCATAAAAAAAGATGACACTCCAGCATTAATATGCAAATATCCCCAGACCTCCACTGTAAGCAGCGGTATCTTGTTTTCAATGAAATATCATATTTACTCAGTGCTCGACACATGAATATTAAATCAGGTTCACTGTAAAGCAAAAAAAACAGATAGCAACCCTGACAGTTTGATGGTTTAATTTTTGTGTTGGTTTTGCGGCAGGCGGCTTCCAAAAACATCCTGGAACACATTGGTTCAGCCGGGGAGCCACCTGGTGAATAACCTACACCTCGGTTCACACAGCTCATGCATATTCATGTTTTCAGTTTCCATGTAATGGTCCCGAATAAGGAGACCCCCACCCACCCCAACCCACCCACCATCATCCCCTCTCCTCTCCCGGTGGGGCCAAGAGGAAATTGTTAAGTCACGCAGTTTCGTGTGCCGCGGTTACCATGGCGACACTTGAACAAAAAAAAAAAAGAGAGAAAGAATTGAACGCTGGCTATACCTCCTGGCCACTGAATCGTGAACAGGGAACAGAGAGGTTCGCTCTGAGGAGCATGGGGTCTCACTGGTTATTACCACCTGATGATGACCTCAATGCATCATGCAGAGGGCTGCTGGCCACCATGTACACACGTGGACACGTCTGTCTTTGTGTGACAGGCATGGCTGGGTTCATGCATTTACCATTAAGTACCTCGTTGCCGTGGAGATGGTTCATCGGTCCCTATTATTTGGAGGGGTTTTGTAGGATTTGATCCTTTGTGAGCCCTTAACGGTAATGCATTATAGACGCTACATGCAACTGGAATTGCCACCCGTTAGGATGGCACAAATGACTGCAATTTTGGGCGAGCAGGCTCCCATCCCACGCAATAAAGACATGTGTGGTAAACACGGCACACAGGGAACATCAAATGGACACTGGGAGGTAATTGAATGATTCAATATATGCCGTGCACAGCAGTTCACATTAATCTCCAACTCAGGCATGCATCTGAAAGGACATTCTGCAAAAGCGCCCCTGTGCGTCCTTCAGGGTTTCACTCCTCTTTTTTAAATTAAGATCCACTTTGATCATGATGTTGAACTGGAACGCGGCACACCTTATGATGCGCTTACAGGGACTCACAGCTAGCTCTGATCAGATGAACCAGTGATGTTTCATGGCGCGTCACTGATGTTGCGTCACCGTCGCATGCAGCTTTGAATCGGTAAAGGTTCAGTTCATGAACAAACTAATCATGTGCTTCATCCATGCATTCTTGTTCCTGTTTCAAACGAGGGAAACTGAGGGTGGAATAAATGATTCATGGGTGTTTGGTTTACCACGGTGGTCTGTTGTGTGGCTGTGTTTCCCTCCACGAAGCTGTCCAAACTGAGAAGACCCCACATCCCCCCAGTTAGCACCTTTGAGGGCCCCCAGGCCACTGGCCACCCCTAGCTTACATTCTCACCACGATAGCCAACTGTTATGCTGCAACCAAATGACCTCCCCGTTAATCCTGCCCAACAGCCCTGGAGCGAGAGAGAGGGAAAGAGAGAAGGGAGAGAGACAGAGATAGATGTGACAGGGATAGGAAAACAAGATCTGGGCACATTCCAAAAAAAGGGCAATTCATGGGTGAAATGCTCACTCAACCATAACAAAAAGTCTCTTATTTATTCACTGTTGGAACCTCAGCTGCCTGACATCACATGAAGAAAATCCCCCCACCCACGGCCGCAAGGAATCACATAATTTCCACAACTTAACGCCAACACAAAATATTTTTGCCCGTATATTCCAAGCACTTAGAAACCCATCAAAAGGACACAGTGAAATGTGCATAACTGACAAATAAATATATAAGCAGATATAAGAGAGCTGCATCGCTCTAGCTTCCCCTCAGGAAGCCGATCCCTTACCTGCCTTTAAGGTGAATATGAATGTCGTGGGGCGTAGCAGCAACCACACTCATATTCTGCAAGCTCATTCATATCTGGAACCCAGAGGAGTAGCCGCATTTTGATTGGTTGACAAGCTCATCCATATCTGGAACCCAGAGGAGTAGCCGCATTGTGATTGGTTGACAAGCTCATTCATATCTGGAACCCGGAGGAGCAGCTGATTCAGATTGGTTGACGTGCTTATCCGAATGTTGGACAGAGTGCAACTATTATTTCTTCTGCCAACGTGAAAGCGCTGCATTCATGTTTTGTGTGGCCATAATTGTACCAAAAGACAAACACTCAAGGATATACACTCCAACGTGAGTAATCTTGACTACAGAATGAGCTGACCCCAAGTTCTACTCTTATCTTGACGCTTTGAACTGAGATCGGAATGTCGATGTTGACGATGAATTGGGGAAAAACTTTCAGGATTTGAATTCGTTTTTCTGGCGACGAAATAGCCTATAATGTTCATTCTATTTTTGAAGATTTTAATGCAATAACTATGCAATAATGAATGGAAACATCGCTTTTGGATTCACAATATGAAGGGACATTTTTAATTGAGTATGTTTTTTAATATTTACATTAATAGTTAAACAACTCATTTTCCCAATGATTCTAAGAAATAAATATGTTAAAAATAATACTATGAACTTTATACATGCATGCTCTGTCATTGTTAATATTGGTCTCTGTTGTCCACATGCTGTGTAATTATGTGATCATCTAATTATCATTCTAAGAGACTGAGGAAAAAGTCTATTAGCAACAAATATTGTACGCAAACCCACAGATAATTGGAAGAACCTCACTTCAAAATGCTGAAAGCCCATATTTAAAACAGAGCCAATATCAGATGTTTTCTCATCTCATACTTGCCTCTTTTGGGGCTTTGAATCAATAACACTGCAGCCAACATCTTCAAGCATTGCCAACTCACATATTTGTATTCATTCATTTTTATTGACTGCAGCTTTGATTAAACCAATTACTTTTGGATGTATTCTTGGGTTAATGTTTTGCAACGATTCTCAAATTCCCATCTTCCTTAATATTCATGTGTACCAATCAAAATCTCTTGTTACCACCACTATCCCCACAGCCTCCTTTAGACACAGACACACACCCACATGCACACACACCACACAACACACAACACACAACACACACACAAGCACACACCACCATGTCTCCACAGTGTCTGAGCTGCTGTTCGAGCTGGCAGAGGGGAAGTGTTTCTGACGGTGAAGTCTGAGCCATGTTTAACTGACTGGTGTACTTTACGACCCTCTTAAATCTGTTCTAATGGCCCCCAACATACACCCATACACCCCCCCGCCCCCTCCATCCCCTGCCTCACCCTCCACACCAACACGCCGTGCATAGTAAAATGGAAAGCCTGTTGGCATGGCAACCGCGTGTGTTTAATTTCTCCCTGTACGTCATGGAAACACTTGAGAGTGGATAGGTTCTTTAAGCCTCAACCCAGGCAATCGCTTTTGGGCAAAATCTGTTAGTTTTTTTAAGGCTTACATATTCAAATTCAACATATTCAAATGCAAGCAGCTTTTACAAAGGCCAATTTACTGGCTCTTGTTTAATTTGGGGGAAAAAGGCATTATTCACTGCTTTCATGTACAATCCCACTAACAGAAACGAAATGCACTTGCAGGTTTGAAATTTTGACAATCAATCCTTAATTGATAGGCGGGGAAGCAGTGTTTTAACGCGGAGGTACCGAGTGAAGGCCCTCATGATGTCATTGTACGGCTGGGCACTTCTCACACCCACCAGCAAATCTGAATGGATTGATCCCATGATCTTGACTGGCGTGTGGACACACACACACACACACACACACACACACACACACACACACACACACACACACACACACACACACACACACACACACACACACACACACACACACACACACACACACACAAAAAAAAAGATTACTCTGGCTTCCAATTCCATCACCTTTGGGGGTCGAGAACTAAAGTTGGTGCTGTCGAATTCCCCCCCCCCCCCCCCCCCCCTCCCCCAGAGGTCTTCCATCGTCAGGCGACTGCACATTTCTGCACTTCGGTGAGGATCAGGCAAGGGGAGAGAGGGGAGGATGCAGTGGGAGGGGGTTGGTGGGTGATGGGTGGTATGGGTGTCTCGTGGAGGGGGGGGGGGGGATGGAGAGGGTGGGACTGCAGGATGTGTGCGGTAAGCGACCGAGATAGGTGACTGCTGACATTCAGCTGGGTGCCCTCTGCAAGGAAAACAACGATGAGTGCTGGGGAAAAACAAGGGAGGGCTGCTTATGAAGGTGAGAGAGAGAGAGAGAGTTTGATTATGGTTGCCAAGGGGATAGCATACCTCATCCCCTGAAGGGCAGGGCCTTTGGGCGGGGATGGGGTGTCAAACGGCTGTGTCACAACCAGCTAAATCAGCTGGTTTCAGGTCCCTTGTGCTACTGATGCAGTGTTTATGGGAGATTTCGTTCTTTTTCTTTAACGCGGGTGGATGTGGGGGATTGTAGCTAGTTCCTCACTCAGGGGACCCCGACCCCGAGCGGCGGTGTTGGGGTAGCGTGTGTTTTCGGGGGTGCCTGTCCCTTTGATGAGATAGGGATGAAAGGGGGATGGAAGATGGAGAAGGCGATTGCGAGACATGGCTGTGAGTTGTGTTGTGGCGAGGTCGACCGGACACGAGCCTTCACAATGAGAAGAGATCGAATAAGATCAAAACCGCTCTTCAGAAGTGTGGAGGCACTTCTGTGGCGCTCATGCATCAAGCACCGTATCAAGGCAGCAATCTTCTCAACCTCTCTCCCCCCCCCCGCTGCCCCGTCTCGGGGTGGCTTCTGAATGAGAGCCTACATGGGAAAAATAAACTGAGCGACATAAATCTTAACGCGGCTTTGGTTTCTCTTTCTTTTTCCCTCCTGCCACTTCACCGTGGATCCAGTTCACCTAGATACTGGCAATGTGTGTTTGCACATGTGCTTATACACACACGTGCGTGTACGCACAGACACACAAAACGCACACATGCAGAGAAATGGCGGCAGAGTGAAAATCAATTGCTCTCCAAGTTTGAGTCGATGCAAAAAGCGACGGCTAACAAACCCCAGACAGTGAAGCCACCGGTGGCTCCATTACACAGCAGGCGGGGGCTGTGGTGGTCCGGAGAGACCCCAACCCCCCCCCCGAGTGTGTCCCTTTACACATGGGGGGATGGAACATCCAGATAGCCCCCTGCTCCTCTGGCTGGGTGCCGCCCCTTCCCAGGGTGAGGGGCGGGGACATGGCCCGGGTGACGCTATTCCGCTATGGTCGCATCATTCAGAGCAGAGAGAGAGAGAGAGCGAGAGAGGAGCATGCGTTCCACACGATTAACAAATTTGGCTGCTTCACTCTGCCAAGACGGGATTGTTCCGTTTTACGCCTCTAGAGACTGCACCCTAAACGATGTAAGGCCATGCTGTGGGCGTATGCATTGCTATAAAGCCTACACACACACACAGACACACTTTCACGTGCACACACACACACACACGCACGCACGTGCGCACAGATATTCGTGCACACATACACACACACACACTCACTCTCTCCTCTTCCGAGTTTAAAGTGCTGATTCTTTCACGGTGGAGGATGATGAGAGTGAAGCCAGAAAAACAAACAAGCAACTGACTGAGTTGACAAGGAGCGTGAATCATCAACATTATCTTTGATTGGTAAACGGCTGTGGGAGCTATCCCCAACGATGTAAGGGCACCTTTAAAGTTCCTCGCTCAGGATTGAAGAATCATGCAAAAAGTGTTGTACAGACAATATGTACCATGATTATATTTCAATATAAACACATGGCATTATAGTTTAACAGGCAGCATTGACCTCTTGTGTGCTTGTTGGTCCTGAGTCTTAAGTTCAGGGCAGCTCAATGTGTTCAACACATACAGCCCTGGAACAATGCTTTCCTTCTGAAGCCCCTCTTCTCCATGAAGCCTCACACAGAAAATATACATGGGATATATATATATATATATATATATATATATATATATATATATATATATATATGTATATGCATGTATATATATATGCATGTATATATATATATATATATATATATATATATATATATTATATTTCGTGTAGAGTTTATAGATGGCAGAAGAAGATAAAGTCAGACCGGTTGTCTCTTTAAATCAAGCCGCGGTGTTGATGTGCCCTCGAGCTGAGATGGTAGGAACCATTTCCCCTTCTGCGGCAGGGCGCCTGACCAAGTAGGCGCAGAGAGCACTTTAAACCTACCGCGTGATGCTCGTTCCCTGACCACTTCAGGTCTCTCCGTTCAGTCTTAGGCGAGAAACGCCAAATCGAGAGTATTTCTCTAATAGAGCAACCTCGCCCCCTCCCCTCCCCTACACATCTGTGTCATTATTTAATTTTTATTCCCTTTTCTTTTTTTTGTTTCATCCGCAGAACTCAGTGGCAGTCGCCTCGATCCATGTACCGCTGGCTGCTCCGCCTGTCTCCTCCGCGGTGCAATCTGTTGATAACTCCACTTGCAAGCTGCAGTTTATTGTCTTTCGCAATGGGAAACTCTTCCCTTGCACGGGGAATTCGTCAAATCTTGCAGATGACGGGAAACGTAGGAGCGTTTCAACACCAGTTGCTTTCACCAAATTAGGTAAGGGGGGGAAATCCATTTTTATCATCATGTTGTGCGTGTGTGATGTCAACGCTGCACGAGCGGCTCAGACAACATGCTTGCTCTAGCGAATGGATATTACGTCAATCTGCTGTTGGGCTAAATGTGGACATCATTGATGCAACGCGGTTTTTTGTGCACTGTAATGCAACTTTGTTTTTAAACATTGTAGTTATTGATATGGACCCTTGATGTTGACTCGATATCGCCTGCTATGCTGTCGGGGAAATTTAAATTTACGCAGCCGATTGGAAGCAGACATACTCATTTTCTTTTGTATTGCGTGTTAATAAGCCGGAAAAAAACAACAGTATAGCGAAGTGTGGTGCCGGCGTGTTGACTGGAACAACGTGAGGCGGATATTATGTATGTGTTTGTGATCTGCATAAAGGCAAAACACGACATGTGCACTGTGCACGCGTGACTGTATCCATGTGGTCATGCACGCGTAATGTGTGTGTGTGTGTGTGTGTGTGTGTGTGTGTGTGTGTGTGTGTGTGTGTGTGTGTGTGTGTGTGTGTGTGTGTGTGTGTGTGTGTGTGTGTGTGTGTGTGTTTTACTAATGAGACGACTGTATGTCTAAGGCTCTGCGTCTCCCACTGTTGTTTTTTTTAGCATATCAAACCCACACACTTTCCCCCGCTGCACTTCCTTCACCTTATTTCCATGTGTTGCTCTCATTGACTTGTTTATTTATTGTTTGGTTTTATTTTGTTTTGCAGATGGGTGCATCCTCGGAACCGCCGTGCAATCCGTTACCATTAATCTCAGGCACTTCGCACTGGGTGTAGACCCCACTGCCGCCTACTGGGATTTCGACCTACTCGATGGGCACGGTGGTTGGCGGGCAGAGGGGTGCCACATAACTGGCTCCGCGGGCAACACGACCACCATTCATTGCACTCATCATAATAACTTTGCTGTGCTAATGGTGAGTAGACTCTATCGAGGGAAAAGAGAGAAAAAAACATCCTTCTCCGACCCTCCCCACACGCGCACGCACGCACGCACACACACACACACACACACACACACACACACACACACACACACACACACACACACACACACACACACTAACACAAATACACACGCACACTTTGTGAGATATCTAAACTCCCCCCACCCCAACGTCCCAAACCTCTTAGCTGTTTTATCTTGCTTGGTGCTATAATGGATCAAATGCATCCCTTTTCCCACAAAGGAACAGACGTGGGTCACGTGCTGCTCCGAGAAGAAGAAGAAGCAATTATTGCTGGGTCTTTTTTTTTTTTTTCTTTGGTTGCCTGATTATCCTCTGGTTGGAGAGGGGAAGGATTTATTTTTTTGGTGATCACCCCCTCGCGTTTGGTGGGATTCTCTCTTTGGATGTGGAATATATACGCCATACGATCCTTTCCCTCCCCGTGCGTGTCGGACCGGAGAAGTTGCGTGGTGTGTAGTCTGCCGCCTCTTCCCTGAGCGGCGGCTGAGATCGAAGCGATGCTCGATAGAAAGTAGCGCTTGTCAGTAGCGATTCGCCCGCGAGCGCCAGTGGTGCGCTAATTGGTCCAATCCTCGTCGACTATCCCAAAAAAAACAACCTTCGATCGTCGACCATAGTAGCGTCGTGAATCTATTCCGGCTCTTTTTTTTTTGTAAAGTTGGCTTCGGCGTTTTCTTGCAACGTTTTTTTCCGGCAAATGCCTTCTCCTCGACGACGTGCCCTGTTGAAATTGATTTAATGAGGATAATACTAAAGGCGCAATGGCATTACACCGCTCAGTCGTTCCGTACAGCCGCCGCGCTTAGTACGCTTTTGGATGAACAGAAATCCTCCGGATGTTTACCGAAGAGTGGGATTCGTTAGACTGGGAGGTCAGTTATCCGTGTGAGCATGCGAGTGTTGTTCTGGAAATGCCACCGCTGTGATTCCACTTGCCATTTACCTGCATTTTCTTTTTGTATTGAGCTGATTTGCCATGCTGTTGTCGTTCTCGTATGAAATGAACGAGACTCGGCTCGAAAAGCCGCATAGAAGAGACCGGTATACAGGGGGGGGGGGGGGGGGGGGGGGGAGAAACCGGCATAGATTTCCCCCCACAAAGTGGGCTGTGTGTTCGGAATACTAAGAGGTTATCAGGTGGAGAAGCATATGTGTAACATGGTGCCATTGTGCAGCAGCAAGGCTGTAGCGCTGTGTGTGTGTGTGTGTGTGTGTGTGTGTGTGTGTGTGTGTGTGTGTGTGTGTGTGTGTGTGTGTGTGTGTGTGTGTGTGTGTGTGTGTGTGTGTGTGTGTGTGTGTGTGTGTGTGTGTGTGTGCGTGCGTGCGTGCGTGTGTAGCCCCGTTTAGTAGCCAGGCTGGTGCTGGGGAGACGCGCTCAACGGCACACCGTCACTTGGCACCTTGTGGCTGTCAGCGCGAGACTCAAAGCGAGATCGGCAATTTTGTAAATGGACGTGGCAACAGATTAATGATTTGAACTTCAGGGCACGTTCGTGCTGGGGGAGGGGTGTTGGGAGAGAGGGTGATTGAAAATAGGGAGTAGGTGCCGCCTCGAAAATGTCTACTACACACAATGCCTCGAAGACATTTTTTAGGGGTCTCTTATTTTTAATGCAGTCACCACACCCGCCTGGTCTCTGCAGTGCGCGGGAAAAATAGGACCCTTATTTACGGATTCGTGACATCATTCCCCCGTCGACGCTATCCACGGTTGAACAGTCCGTTATTGGAGTCCGTTACTTCAAGGTTGTTACTTGATGACCTGTTGCATAACATTACCTAAAGCTGTGATGTCTGCATGTGTGACTGTGGCACTGGACGACTGAAAATTGTTTTTTGACGACAGTTAAAGGGATATGTGTTTCTGCCTTTGACAGTGGTCTGAATGTGAAATAATATAAAGGCAACTTCCAAACTCTGAATTGTGCAACAGAATATCGAAAACTGATGATAGAGGGTGAACATGGTAACAAAGAATATAACTTCTTCTTCCATGTCATGTAAGGATCAATCTAACTGATTCTTGCCTTTGGAATCAGACGTAATGTTATTATAAACAAGACCTCATTATTTAAGAATCCATGCTGTGCTGCTTCCATACAAGCACAATTCACCATAACACAAGCACAAGATCTGCGCAAGCATTAACATATAAATGAATCAAGACAAGAATGCAAAGCAATAGACAGGAAAGCCCACAGGCACGATACAGGCTTTGGCAAACCATTAATGCGTTTGCACATGTGTGTGTGGGTGCATGTGCACGTGTGTGTGTGTGTGTGTGTGCGTGTGTGTGTGTGTGTGTGTGTGTGTGTGTGTGTGTGTGTGTGTGTGTGTGTGTGTGTGTGTGTGTGTGTGTGTGTGTGTGTGTGTGTTTCTATGTGTATGTTTGTCTGTGCGCAACTGAGTGGGGATGATTAGCAAATAGTGTCACAAGCCAATGCCACTGTCCCACAGGGCTGGAATCCAGCTGTAGGAGTTTGGATTTAAAAAATATTTTAACGAGCAATTTTCTCGTCATCTTCTTTTTTGAGTCGGTGGCATGAGACAGTGAAACGGAGCCTGGATCTGTGGACTGAATCCCAAATCACTGGCACCACACCACGGGTTAACTGAACTGCACTGAGAGGAGGATTATGCTGCTTTCATTTTGAGAGGGGGAGAGGTGGCCTGGACATTTCATGAATACCGCCGGCTATCTGCAGTGAGTTTTCTGCTGAAGGTGAAAGTGACAGTGGGGCTCTCCGCCACCGCTGCGACACAGGCAGGTTTAAAGCGCGCTGACGTTTGAGGTGGGGAGGATACAGGGTCACAACGTCAGCTACTTTTAGCACCTTGGACAGTTCCCGCTCTCTCTTTTTGCCCTTCTCTCTCTAGCCCCTTCTCAAGCTCTTCATCGGTCAGCCCTCAGCTTCCTCTCACACGACCCCCCTCCTCCCACCCATGCAAATGTCTCTGTATTTTTGTTTGTGTGTGTGCCTAACTGTCATGTGCCCCCTCCCCCTTCCCCCCTTCCTGTCCCCATGGCAGCCTAATGGCTGGTCCGCAAGGTGGTAATGAATGACTGTTGAAGCAGACATCTCTGCCCTTGATTGTTGGACTGCTCGAGACGATTCCTCATGCATGAGCAGACCTTTACAGAGACAGAGGAAGAGAGAGAAAGGGAGAGGGAGGAGAGGCTGAGGGATGAACAAGTAACCCGTTTTTTTCCCATCTCTGCCCAATTATAACAAAGGCCATCCGAGTGCATATACTGTAAATTCCTTAACAAATATGCTGTATAGGGAGAGAGCAGCTTTCTTAGCTTAAGGGTGTGCATGAGTGTTCGTGTTTGTGTGAGTATTCTGCATCACACATTGTGCTGTGGCTTGACTTTGATTAAACACTGCTTAAAGCAGAGGACCATATTCAGCATCGTCACTGTGTCTCTGCTCTTTCAAGGCTCCAACTGTTGTGCTCAAATCTTCCTCAGACCTCTGTGAACTTTCAAGCGGAAGCCAGGCGGGCTAAGCGAGATTACATCTCGGTGGAGATATGCATGATGTACTCCCTGGGTTTTAAAGGAATTATTTTCCGTAACAAGTGAGATAGGAATCGTCAATGTTCAAGGGTGGTTGGAGGCGGAATGTTGCACATAGCGCTGTTAGCAGGAGGAGAGAGGGGAGGTCAGGTTCGCAGCGGTAGGTCGGCGTGGCGGTAGGTTTAGGCCTACTGTCTGAACTAAGCTGGCCCTTTCCATCTTTGAAAAGAGAGCTCATAAGATAAACTATTGTTTCTTTATCGATGGGCATAATGAAAACGATGGCTCTGATATTTTGTTGTGAACTTGTAATCCACAGTTGGCTTGAGGTGTCCGGACGTGTGCTTAAGAAAAGGCGTTAACTGAAACAGTGAATGAACTGCGTGGGGAAGGTGAAAAGGTGGGCGAAAAATGCCAGTCCGGTCAGAAAACCTTTGACGCACGAAAACTGTGTTTTACGCCATATATTCCGAGTAGTTTTGCCTCTTAGATGACAGATAACACTCTCTTACTGTGGGAGCATGTTTTCGTAGTTCGACCCGACAAATACACTCGTACAAACTCACAATCGATAGCTAGAAACAACAGCTCTATAATTTTCGCCCATCCGATACTTCTATTAATGTCCGCCATTGCTTCTCCTTCCCGGGCAGCCTGTCCTCATGTCCAACCCCCACGCAGCTGAGCACGCTCATACATGACTTGGTATGCAGCCCTAGGAGCTGACTATGGGCATTAACTCTTAACATCGCACTGCTACAGATTGGGTGATCTGCACTCGAGCTTCGTAGCCTCCATATAAACACTCAGCGGCTAAAGTATAATGGCTGCCCGCGCACGGGGAGTAGATTGGCTCCGGGCTACGCTTCAAGCGGCCAACAACGGATGAAGCGTCTTTAGTTCTGACATACAGCGCTGCTTGGCTCTCAATGGGTCGCAGACAGTGGCACCACTTTGAACACTACTTCGACCCCACACGTCCATTTCCTTTGGTACATCATCCCTTCCAGCCCCTCACACACAAAGCACATTAGGGGTGAGGCATGGAGGCATCTTTGAGGGGGTTTATCCGAGATGAGCTCTCTGTTGATCGTTACTTTGCGATTCTTTCTTCTTTTATTTCGGAGTTCGGCCATTTTTATTCTCTTTCACTGGTAATTTGCAGAAAACTTGTTGTTGGTGGAAAATAACTGCGAGTCGACTACCCGTCTCATTTGCAATGAATATATATGAACGCATTTACTGAGACTTGCCGCTAGATATTGTTTATATTTCCGAAGAAGGCGTTCTCTCTAAGTTATGTTTTCTCCTCATTAGCGGGGTGCGCTTTTGGCTGAGCTCCTAGCTAACATCATCACGGCACACTGCTACTGCTTATATTTTGCCCATGAGCAAAAGCAGGTTCCTTGTGTTTTTTTTGTTTTTAGGTGTTTTGCATTGGTTCCACCCGGGGCCCCGTTCTGATTTCTTCTGCTTCTGAGACTTCATACTGTGCACTTTAGAAGACTCTTTTTTTGTTCTATACAGCAACAATAATATCGTTGTTGTTAGGGGGGAGAGGTTAAGGAGTAGGGCTGTGTCCCGGTTTAGCAGATTGGCGTATGTGTGTGTGTGTATGTTTGTGTGTGTGCATGTGTGTTAGTAAAAAAAAATCTATCTACTGCCTCCACTATCCAAGCTATTCCCTTTGTCGTTCCCTTCCCTCATACTTCCCCCTCTCTGGCATGGGGTTTGCTGACGGCTGTTGGAAGCATTCGACTCGGTCTTGAGTTGGGAGAGGGGTAGGATCATTCAGTATGTCAGCCTCCCCCCACCCCCCCTGATACCACATCGCTGGCGGCCAATAAGTCGACATGCATTGCAGATCGTATTCTTCCTGACTAATGAGTTCAGAGCGCGCAGCCCACCATTTATCTCAGCTATCAACAGTCTTGCGCTTGCTTGGCTGGAATTAGCCAATACGCACCGCCGGCACCCCCACCACCCTCGCCCCCCCGCCCTAATTTCTTCTTCCCCTCTATTCTGTGGATGTGGATCCGCGACATCCATTTTATTTCCATAGTGTTGCAACCTCCTTTTTGAGCTTAGTTATAAACTACATTATGTTAACAAATGGTCTTTCAAATGCTGGATCCTCCTCGCAGGTCAGAGTATGACAGATTAGAATATGGTGCTGCTTGCAGCAGAATAATGTTGTGCTACTGTGTGTGTGTGTGTGTGTTTTTTTGTGTTTGTGTTTGTCTCTGTGTGTGTGTGTGTGTGTGTGTGTGTGTGTGTGTGTGTGTGTGTGTGTGTGTGTGTGTGTGTACGTGAGTACGTGTGTGTGTGTGTTTGGCTGGTGTGGGTGGTTATGTCTGTGTGTCTGTCTGTGTGTTTTTGGTGCGTGTGTGTGTCTGGAGGGTGTGTGATTTTTTGTGTGACTGCACGTGGCGGCTTTCGTGTGTGTCTGCATGTGTGTGTGTGTGTGTGTGTGTCCGTGGGGATCACTCAGTGGAACGTTTCAACGAAGGAGAGTTAATGGGCTATTCAACGGGTGCACCGTTTGGATGTTGTTTACAGCTCCTGATTAATTGGATGGCCAAACATCAGCGGCGTCTTTATGGGCCGAACACTGCGCGGGTTCCTGATGTGAAACACGTCCGCCCTGACAGTCGCTGTGTCGTTATGACAACGATACCATCGCAGGTGGTGTGATTTGATGATGCGGTCGATACCGAGTCGTTGTTGTCAACGGGTGAGCTACGGTGAAAGTTACAAACGTGAAAAACCTAAACAAGAAAACGACACTCGAGTATGGGTCTGGGGCTGCTGTAGCTCGTGGCGCAAATGGAGGCAGACACACCAGTGCACACAGGCGGGCCACATCTAGAGATGACAAGTGGGGTCACAGTAGATTAAAAAGAATAAGCTACCCCGCTGTGCAGCATGTGACCAGAAGCCAACTGACACACTTGATTTATGTCCCAGTCCGGCTGCCGACACCAGATACTAGCACCACCGACTGGCCATCCACACAAACACTCACACGCACACACAGACACACACAAACACACTGTCTCTAGAGTAGAGGCTGCTGAAAGATGCACATACAAGAGACTGACCAGTCCGATGTGAATCTGCTCTTCGCTTTCAGCCCACCCTGCCTCCTACCCCGACTCTCCTTCCCTCTCTGCTATCCATATCATCTGACCAAACCCCCTTCATCTCTCTTGCTCTCCTTCTAATCTTTCCCTCCTCCAGCCTCTCACCCTCACCTCTTCCTCTCTCACTCCACTCAGTTTCCATCCAACCTGGGGTCTCTCTCTTTCCTCTCTCTCTCTCTCCCTCTCTCTCTCCCTCTCGCTCTCTCTCCCTCTCCCTCTCCCTCTCCCTCTCCCTCTCCCTCTCCCTCTCCCTCTCCCTCTCCCCCTCCCTCCCTTCCTCCCTCCCCCCCCCTCTCTTTCCTATGCTCCACCGCCCTCTTTTTCTTTCCGTTTCGCTGCGTCAACAGTAGCTCGCTAGTGGACAGGGCAGCTCCGTCGCCGACCCTTGTGAGTGAGAGTTTGGAACGAGGCCTGTAAGCAACAACAACACACCCAACTACAACAGCAACGTCTCCCCTCACCCCGTCTCCACCACCCTACCCCCCACACCCACACACGCTCTCATCCTCTTAGGACTGGGTTTCAATGGAGGTGCGGCTCCTTTGGTCCAGATGGAGGTTGATCACCCGGGTGATGCTCTGTAAGGACTGCCTTTAGGGGCCAGAGTGGACTGAACTAAAATGGTTGATAAGGGAGCCAGACCGCTCCTCCTCCTCCCCCTCCCCCTCCCCCTCCTGACGATCCCGCTCTGCCTCCCTGCCTAATTGCCTCTGACCAAGTGACAAGCTGCAGATTGTAAACACAGCGACCTTTGACACCCCATCCTTTGAGCCACCTCCTGCTTTTCTTTTTTTTTTTCGTTCGTCAACGGGATTTCTTCCCCGCCCTGGTGAAGCAGGCGGTGTCGTGGTGTGGCCTCCGGACCCTCTGAGTGCCCCCCTGACCCCCCACCGGGGCCCGACTCGCTTCCTGTGCTCCTACTTAACCAGGATGTATTGAATCCACTGGGCGCTCCCGAGGAGAATGGGAGATGGACAGCCCAGTATGGATGCTATTGGTTTTAACAAGGGGAGGGGGCTGGTCTCGGAGGCCAGGCGGTCAGGCATAAGGAGCTGGTGTTCCATCCACACACCATGTTAATGTGGAGGGCCTTCACGTTTGCTTCGCTTTAGCTTTTCTGCACCATTGTTATTGGGTGCGTACAAATTGGAAGCTCAATTGTTACATTATAGCGCGACTGAAATGCGATGATGAGTGTAACAGTTGAAAAATACACAGCATTGAAAAGAGGCATGTATGTGTAAGGTATTGGCCTTTCTATTCAATGCATTAATTCATTGACGTTTAGCATTTTACTGGCGGTCAGAAGATTAGCGCAATGTACGGATTAGGACAGTGCAATTATCCATGTTATGCCCTCTCTAACACAGACAGACACACACACGCACGCATACACACATGCACGCACTCTCAAACACAAACACAAACTAACACACTCCACACACACATCAAGGTTTACGTGTCCCCTGTGTTTTTAAACCCACAATGAGAGCAAGTGCTTCTTCTTTAAGCATTGCTTGTGTGTGCACCATAATGTAAAGGGGTGTGTGTGTATGTGTG